>NW_028141162.1:17392308-17859082 GCF_030444845.1 Prenolepis imparis | reverse complement strand
AAAGTTGACGCAATGTGCTCTGTCTTTTCCTTTGATGATGCATCGAGCTTCAATGATGTTCCATACTTGATGAATACAATGACTGTGATAAAGGAGAAACCAGCAAATATAGTGATTGGCTCAAAGTAATGCAGCTATGACTTCATATATTATAATTTGAATAAAAAGAGACTTGGATAATTCAATTCAAACATTTTTCAGGTTTAAACCTTGGTCAAGCTGCGCGATAGATGATGCACAAATCAAGGAATTTGAAGACAAATGGAAAGTTAAGGTCATCAAGATTGATGCCAGTAAATCGTCAATGAGATCTGAGATGTTTGATTGCTCTTATCAATTGAATGCTATCTGTAACATTTTATGGAACAGAGATAAAGAGTTTATATCTAAACTGATGGGACAAGCTTAACAACTGCATATAAATACATTTTTTTACATTTTATACAAAATAAAAGTACAAAAAAATAGATTAATTTTATATAAATTTTTGTTTAAACCTTAGGTTTTATTTACTGCATTCTCAATCACATATGTCTGTAAGTTTAAACAATCAGTTTTAATATTTTTCAGTGGCAATAGATTTTTATTAGTCATTTCTATCGCGCCATCTTCAATAATCCATGGAAAATCTTCGCATTTTGGATTCTCATTCAGGATAATATGAGCAGTTTCATACGTCTGAATTTCAATAGAGAATGTTGAGCCATCAGGGAGAGGTTTTAAATATGTATCGCACATTGATAACTTTAAACAGATTGTCTTTAGTGCTTCTTCTGTCTTCAAATAATACGGATCTTTCCTTGAAATAAAAAGAGATTAATGTAAAGGATTAAATTCTCTCAGAAGAACAAATTTATATATCCATCGTTGCAACGTACTCTACAAATTCTGCCTGCAGTTTAAGAATATCAAAGACAAATTTTTCTATCGGTAATTTGTTGTCATTGTAGAAGGTAAGACTGATGGTTTTAATACTGTTTTCATCTTCCTTTATCAATTCCCTAATTGCGTTCAGAATATTTGACAAGTACTCATTCAGTTCTGGATGTTCCGATATATATACTGTAATTCCATATATCTTTCTCTTAACGTAAATTTCCTTAGGATAGATTTTGCGAAAGAATAGTATGTGATTGAATGCTACTTCTAAAAACTCCAAGAGAATGTCAACACCAACTGTAAACAAATTTTTCTTTTTTAAACTGCACAAGACAGATATAAATATTGCAAGCATATTGTTTGAAATTATATACAAAGACACTTTGATCGATCATGGAAAAGTACCTATATTGTCCTGAGACATTTTACAATAATATTAAAAATAACTGCATGTTGCATGTATGTTACATTTTCAAGAAATTATAAATTTATAAATATATATCTTTCTTTTTCATACATGTGCCACATGTGTATGATAGGCTATCAATGATAGCCGCCATAATTAATTATCCGAAAACGCCATCTGTGTTCACAATATATTTACATGTCACTGAATTCTTCGTCACGTTGATAAAGTAGGAATTCCTATTATAATTTTATTGCTTGTTAGTATATATAAATTTAATTATTCATATAATAATTATAGTTATAAATAATTTATATAATTATATAATTTTACTAGAAAACGCATGCATTTGTGTAAAAAAAATGTGCAGGCGTTTTAATTACATGCATTTTGTCATAATATTAATATGTGTAATCAACCAAACTTATAATTAGCATAAATCTCTCGAAACATATCGCGACAATTGATTTTAACTTTAAGTTTTGCACACAGCAAAAATATTCCCGATAATTTTCTGTGCAAACTATATATCTCCTCAGGTGGCGGACACAATCTGTGATTTATTATAGTTGGCACTAAAGCTTGAATCCTGTACATATAATATGCAATTGTTATTTTATCATCGGTATGAGATATTATTTAACTGAAATGAAAAAATGAGACATACCGTCTTGTCACATCTTGGCCGCCAAAATCGTAGTACTCGTGATTATTGTCGAAAACTTGTCCAAGGATCATGACTGCATCCACGTGAGCACTTTCCATAATCTGTTAATGTATAAATCTTGTTTTATATATTTTTCAGGATATTGTAGATTGTATTTGATAGAGATAAGATACCTTGGACTCGTATCCAGTGAGAAATTTCATATCTCGAGACAACTGCAAGACCTTATCGCGATTCCCTTCACTCGCAGCGTTAATAACTTCGATATATTTGTCCATAAATGCTTTTTCGTACGTCCTGCATGCTCCAAAATCCAATAAAATTAACTGCAAAGATGTATCCATTATATAGAACATCCTTGATTAAAATTATATAATTATCTAAATAATTTTATAATTAATTAATTACATAATTGCATACATATTATACCTGTTTTGTATCAGTATTGTAGAAGAAATTGGACCAATTTGGATCAGTCTGCATAAATCGAAATTCGAATAATTCTTTCAGGCTGAGACACATAATCAGTTCACTTATGTGTTCTTTAATTTTAACATCCATATCTACACATTTATCAACAGGTATGCCTTCTATCATCTCTGTCGTGAATACTTGATTCGTAGAGAGATCGTCTAGAAATTTTTTAATGTCTCGAATATCTAGCTATTTTAAAGATCTTGTTTTTTTTTTTTTATTTTTGTTCAATATACCTATTACTGTAGGCACATAATAATCTGGATAAGGCGCTATTAATTCCTTATATTTCCTTGTACATTCCGCTTCCCTTATGTAATCCACTTCCCATGCAAGTTCCCGTTTCGCAACTTCCACCACATTATCTATAAACATTCCTTCCGGAAATATATTCCAAACCTGTAATAAATAATATTTATAAGATAATATAATTTATATGTTCTCTATGATTCATTGAAACATATTGTTACTTTCATTATTTTATTTATATTATTATATATATAGTTATATATATATTTATATAATTTTATATATATATATATATATATAGATAAAATTATTTATATAATTTATAAAAATTATAATTATAAAATTTATATATATATATTTATATTATTATATTTATTGTTACCTTCATTATGCCTACTAAATTTTCAATGTCACTTTGAATACCCTCAGCCACACCTGGATACTGAATCTTTATTGCTACATCTTGCTTATTCAATAATATACCATGATGCACTTGTCCTAAAATAAAATACGTCAATATACGATTATAGAGAAACTTTTAATTAAGAGATTACATGAAAGAAAACGTTAATGTACCAATAGATGCTGCTGCAAATGGTTTCTCCTCAAAGGACGCCAATTTATTTCTCCAATCGTGTCCAAGTTCGCTAACTAATACTTTCTAGAAACAATTGCCATAATTGATAATTAATGATAAATTAAATTCCTCTTTTATATATATATTTATATATCATTTTTACCTCTACTTGCCAAGTTGGCATAAAATCAGCACTTTGTCTGACTCTTTCGAAGACTTTCTGCAATTCGGGATTTATAATAGTATTGTCTTGGATGCTCAATATTTGACCAATTTTTAAAGCTGCACCTGTATTTTTGGTAAAATAATATAAGTTTTATATATGTATAGATATACATGTAGCAATTTTATAAATCTTACCTCTCACTTTGCACAATGTTGAGACTATTCTTTCCGCGTTAGCTTTAGTTAGGAACATGCTGTCAATTGTATCTCCAAAACTTTGCTCCTTCAATCCTAACGTTCTCCGTGTATATTCTGCGACTGTACCAACACCAAGGCCAAGACCCAAGGTACCAAAGCTTACCATTCTTTGCAATCTTGTAGCAGGAACTTTCCTTTCTCTGGCAGTGGGTGACAACTGCAATATAAATTAAGCAGTGAGATATTCATAATAATTGAATCTGAATAAATATATGTAATTTATTTTAATACTTACAAGTTGTTTTGATTTAACCGATAATTTAGCCTTTGGTTTTTCCTTATGTTCTGTTTGAGCATGTTCCTTTTCAGATGTCTTATAATTTGTAGAGGAGGAAGTAGAACTAGCAACTTTATTTTTAATATTTTTCTCGTGCTCCAATTCTAATTTCCTTAAAATTTCTTTATCCTTAGCAGAGAGTTCTATTTGAGGTATCTCTTTATCTGAAGTAGCTGTGGTCTCGATCTTTTCCTTCACAGTCATATATTTCCATGTTGTATTATTTTGTACGCCTCCCGAAGTCTTCTCGATTGTAAATTTGCTGCTGTCGTATTTCGGCGAAGTGACATCCTTATCGATAGGCAATTCTTTTGGATCTTTCGCGGCATTATATACGTACAATTTTGACTCCTTCTTCTTGGGAGTATAAGTATCGTTTTTCACACCCAAGCTTTGACCAGCTATTATCTTGATATATTGTCTGATACCTTCTTCAACCACACTCGCGCGTTCGGTTATTTCTTTCAAGTCTTTCGCTATTTCTTCCTAGAAAATAAACGTTGTAAGAAGCAAATATATATAAAAGATCGATAAAAGTTGTTCAATTTTGATTCTAGAGACTTACAGGAACCTTACTTGGTTCTACGTCGCTCAGTTTTTTCCTCACCGCTTGTACGTACTTTTCAGGTAGATCTTTTAAACTGGAGTGTGTGATTGTATACTTGATCGCGTCCTCCTGATGTTTTATCAGAGCATCTGTCACACTCTGGACACCCTTAAGTACGCCAAGTAAATCGGAAAGTTTCGACCGAGGCATTTCTGCAAAATATAACACGATAAATTTATTCCATACCATAGTATAAAATTAATTAATAATTTTGACAATTTTCACACATAATATTGTAATAATATTTAGATACGTGGTAAAAAATAAATATCTTACTTTTTTCTTTTTTTGGAATATTTAAAGTGCCTTCAACCAATTTAGTCCAAATATGATTATATAGGCACTCTGATCAAAATATCTTACTTAATTGAAAAAGGTTAGCTTTGAAATTCTGTGGAAATCGTCTCCTCCACAAGATGAAAAAATAGCAGAAAAATTCAGTATTTCATAATACAACGAAATATAAACTATTATACAAATATAACAATAATTTTCCTATAAATAAAACGGGGAACTTCTTGTGCATCCAGTGTTGCCAATTTCAGGGGCGAGCCATGAACCGCAGCGAGTGGTGGGGGGAGCGGCGTGGTGGGGGCTCGGGGGTGCGCGCGCCGTTTCGTCACGTGACCGCGTCACGTGGTTTGGCGGCTGCGCAGAGGTGGTGGTGGGGGGCACACCAAACCACGTGACGCAGCCGCGTGACGCGGTCACGTGACGAAACGGCGCGCGCACCCCCGAGCCCCCACCACGCCGCTCCCCCCACCACCCACCGCGGCACGCCCCTGAAATTGGCAACACTGTGTGCATCATGTCACGGCTACGTCATATGTCCACGTGAACTTGCTGCGCATGCGCATTTTACATCTCAGCGCAGTAAATATAAAATTTTATTAGATAGATAAATTTCATCTCTTTTATTATATTAATATTTTTTATGCTATTATTTAATTATTTAATATTTTTATATTTATATATAATAATTTTTTTATTATTCAATAAATATTTATCATAATTTTTGTCGAAATAAATAACACACGACTAAACGAGACAAATTTCAAAAATTGTTTTATTTGCTTTACATACATTTTTCCATTTTCTCATCGGCGACCTTCATATACGACTATTTAGGAAAATTACAGAAATTTCACTAATAATACCTTCGCCATGTATATTATAGTTTTATATATATATATATATATATATTATATACATACATATATATATGTGAAATAATAATTATATATATAATTATTAATATAAAATAATTATATACATAATTATTATTTTATATATATAATTATATTTATAATTTTATATATTAATTATATATTTATTATTATTTTATATATAATTTCTATATTAATATATTATGTAATATATTATAAATTATATATATTAAAAAATAATAATTTTTTACATATATGAATGTAGCGCGACAACATTACAAGGATATCACACCGGATATATTTGCGACCATATTAAACACATCACAGAAATTATATTCGTAATATATTATTATTGCTATATAAGAAAAAAATTCTTGAAGAAAATTTAGCGTTCCATTATCATTACCTTTTCATATATTGTATATATATACTATCGCTTTATACAATATAAGCTCTAAAAACAAAAAAATCGTATGTTTCTTATATAGGCACATACGCACGCACACAATTGATCTCTCGTTGTATCTTTAAATTACTCTACAAACATAAAAAATTTCTTTTATACATTAAATTCTAATAGCTTTGGGATGGCGATTCTAACAATCTTCTTCCGAAGGAAAGTTAGTATTAATATTTATAGATATAACGTGACTTACTTTATTTCATAAACTGCGAGTCTCTGTTATCGAGGTCAATCGAGAGATACATATATATGTATATAATCTTTGCACGCGGCAATTAAATTGAAATTGAATTTCGCGATAATTGTCACCTTAAGCTTATGCCGATTATTAACATATGTGTGTGTATACGTGAACATTTATATATATATATACTATTAGATTTAAATATAAAAATGGATATCATAAAACTGATCAGACTTTCATTCAGGAATACGCGTATCAAATCTCACAATTTTGCAAGCATTTCCGATTGATTTTGATCAAATTCATCATTATGTCCAATCTCTATGTCACGTTTCTGATTCGTTTGTGTATAATTTTCTTTTTTCGTAAATGTAGAAGAGAGAGAGAAGAAACTCGATTTTATAACAGAACGGCTTGTTTCAGGCGAGATTAAATGACATTCGGCTGATCTGGGATGAGCGAGGCGAAAAACGAACTAAAGAAGGTCCAAGTGAAGGCCAGAGCACCTGGTCGTTGTTCCTCGTTCTCCTCGTTGGCGTTTGTTCGTGCTTCCGGTTGCGGTGTTGGCACTTGAAGATTTTGTTGTTGTGGCACAGCTTGCGGGCCTATCGCTTCATTTTGCAACACTTGATTGTTGTTATCTACGCGGCCGTTGTTGTTCTCACCTAGCAATATCGGTTGTACCCTGAAGAAACCACCTTGATATCTGTAATATGGGATATATTAGATCTATATTTTATTGTATTTCATATTTTATTTTTATTTTTAATTTAATTGATATAAAACTGTAATGTGTAGGTATTACAATGTCAAATGGTATAATGTAATAAGGTAAAAAAAGATAAAAATGTAAAAACATAAAGATGCAAACCGGAAGTCACGCTAAACCGCAAGACAAGGATTAAATAAATAATATAATATTCGAAAGTTTGAAGAAAATATAATAAAAAATAATATAACAATATATAAATATATAAAATAATAGAGAAATAAAACAATATATATAATAGAGAATAAAAAGATATATATGTATATAAATATACAATAAAATTTTTATAGAAATCTAATAAACATTTTAGACTCACAGATATATTGCGAATCCCAAAAACGTGACGATGAGAAACCTGAGAGGAGACGAGTAGAAATACACTATACCAAACAGAACGATAATTCTAGACAATGTATAGAAGAGGTCCAGCCAGTCACGATGAAACGCAATGTCGTCAGCCGCGCCGTTATTTCCCGCATTAATATCCGGTGCGTCTTGCGCTGCTGGTTGGGCAGCTGGTTCATCAGCGACGTTATTGTTGTTGTTGTTATTGTTGCTGGCGTACGTATGTTGAGGCGTATTGTCGTTGGTGTTAATATTCATCTGTTGCAGGTATGGAATACTGGCTTGCAACTGTATGCCTTGCGCTGCCATGCTGCAAGAAAAAAAAAAACAATATATTATAACATATATATATATCTTTTATAAAGAATTTTTTATAAAACATATATGTCTCTTTTACAAAGAATTTTTTATAGAAAAGAAATATGTATTTACAGTTGCATGTACTGGGTGAAATAATGCGTGTACGCTTGTTGCATCCAGGCCAATTGTTGACTGTTTCGAGGATCAAAGTACTGCTGAGGCAGATACGTTTGTTGAGGCTGCGGCGCAGTAACATTAGCATTCTCGTGACTTGGACTTTGAACACTGTTGCTTCTGATATGACTGTTTCTCATCGAGGATGCTGTGTCAGGGCTCTTCTCGATTGTCTGATTTTTATCCGATGTCGTTTTAGTGACAAACGTTTTCTGAGATGTACAGACTAGGTGAACGGTATATGCCTGATCCTCTGAAGCATCAAGCTGTCTCAGAACATCTTTCAACTGTGCAGAGTCCTTCAGCAATTGACCAGAGTAGATTAATTTCTGATGCGAGCTTTCCTGTGTAAACAATAATAATAAAATTAAAGTTACTTCTAATTTAGGAATATATGATATATAGTATATTACTATGTTAGTATGTTTTATATAGTATATTATTTAGTATGTTATATATAGTATATTATAGTATATATTATTATATAATATTTTTATGATATTAATAATAGTAACAATAGTAAAATGAATAAATTAGCTAAAAATATTAATTAGTCCATCCTTGGTATTGTCATACATTTGATATATTAACGAACACATACTAGATTGTCATCAGTAAAGATTAATGACGTTTTAAAAGATATCATATCTCTTCGTGTCATCAAAAAATGTCAAATACATTTCTCTATTCAATATATTATTTTACCTTCAAACTTTTTGAACACAAAACATTATAACAATAAAATGCTCTATAAAAGGTACTCTTCTTTTTTATTTAATTTTTTATTTTATTTATTTACTTTATTTATTTATTTATTTATTTTTTTTCTTTTTAGGAAAGGAGGAGAAACTAACTTTCGGGCTGCTTTCACTAATAACTTTCGCATGACTTACTGGCTTGCTGGGATAGACTTCGGACAGGTATTCCTTGAGGCGGCCGATGGTCCAGCCGAGATCGCATCTGACCACCTGATCCTTGATCTGCTGATTCGGTGCCTTTATAATGAGATTAACGGCGGCTTCTGCCATCCTTTCCAGGAGCCAGCCCGAGATCAGCTGTTTATGTAGCGCGCAACAATGATTAATAATAATTCTCGTCCCCGTCGTCCCGTCGTCTTCGTCGTCGTCGTCGTCGTCGGCGATGCTTAATCGAGGCTCGACGTCGTCTATTCTCCTCGTCGTTCGCGCGCGAGAGAGAGAGCTAGAGAGCTAGAGAGCTGTCGTTCAGAAAGAGAGCTGTCACGCGCGAAATTTCTGTTTTTTCAGCAAATTATATCGTATCGTCCATCAACCACTGTTTTACGACGAACGTCATCTGATATCGCTCAAATACAACTGTGTACACACATACACATATGCAAATACAGCACGTACTCCGTGATGTGGAATTGTCGGAATCGCACATTTGGCGATCGCTGATTGGTCCGAGATTACGCGCGCTCGTCTCGAAAATTATGCCGAGTTTTCAATGGTCTTGTGTTCCAAAAAGCATCCCAGTAGGCTCCCTATATAGGATATATTTATGTGCATAGTATGTGAAAAAAATATTAAAAAGTAAAAAAATAAAATATAGAAATTTCATTATACATATATATATATATATATAAAATAGAGTATTATTATTATTATAATATTATTTAATATAATAATAATAATTATATTATTATTATTACTTTATTATATGTATTATTGTATATTATTTTAATTATTATATTATTATTATATTAATATTTAATATTTATGTGCATTTAATATTAATAATAATATTATATTAATAATATTATATTAATATTAATAATATATAATGTTAATAATAATATATAATATTAATAACAATAATAATAATATATAATAATAATACATATATATTATATAATATTAATAATTGTATATAATATATAATATTAATAATAATATATATATTATTAATATTGTTATTAATATTATATATTATTATTAACATTATATATTATTATTAATATTAATATAATATTATTAATATAATATTATTATTAATATTATATTATTATGGGGCAGAAAATATAGATAAATACAAGAATGATTTTTTAAACACTCGACTATTCTTTTAAAACTCGCGCCATTTTTTGTAGCATTGAAAACTCGGCTTAGGGTGCATTTTCACTTGACGCTGTGACGCTGGATTTCAGCGTCAAGCATCAATAAAAACAAATTGACGTTAGCGTCTGTTGACGCTGGCGTGAAAACAGCCTAGCGTCCAAGTTACAACTATGACAAGCGTCTCGTTCTTCGTTCTCTGAAAGCTGAACAAATCAAGCTTTTTCTTCTTGACGCTAGCGTCACAAATCAGATCACGTGATCAAATAGACGTTAGCGACAAATTGATAGTGAAATCGCACCCTTATATTAAAATTAAATCAAACAGTAACTGGTTAACTTCACTTCGCTCACCGGTATATACAAAGTGCAACTAACGCATTTGATATACAACTGACAATGAGATTAAATTAAATTAACGCTTAAACTGACGCTACAAATATTTGATCGATCAATCGGGATGGAGAAATCCTTATCTCTTTCGCTCTGATCAATCAAATGATTCAAATGATAGAAATGATTGAAAAATTCACGTGCCATAACAGTAGGAAGGAGGAATAAAAACACGGCCCACAGACGTAATAAAATACGTAGATGGAACATCAGCCACCGATATGCGCGCGCGTTCGACTTTAACCTTCAAGTGGCGCTGCGTCACGTGGTCGCGCGGCGGTCGGAATTCGGCGGCGCGGAGTGGGGGTGAGTGGTGGGGGGATGCGCGCGCGGCGCACGACGCATCCCCCACCACTCACCCCCACTCCGCGCCGCCGAATTCCGACCGCCGCGCGACCACGTGACGCAGCGCCACTTGAAGGTTAAAGTCGAACGCGCGCGCATATCGACACGCGTTCTCTCCCTCTCGCCGTAAGCTAATCGACGAATCACAGTCGAGCATTCTCTAAAGTCCCTAGAACATATGGAGGCTAATCGCGGAATTTTCCAGCGCAACTTTGCGTAGAGAGTTTCCCTTCGTTGTCTTCTTCATCTTTATGGCGTATCGTAAGGGTGCATTTTCACTTGACGCTGTGACGCTGGATTTCAGCGTCAAGCATCAATAAAAACAAATTGACGTTAGCGTCTGTTGACGCTGGCGTGAAAACAGCCTAGCGTCCAAGTTACAACTATGACAAGTGTCTCGTTCTTCGTTCTCTGAAAGCTGAACAAATAAGCTTTTTCTTCTTGACGCTAGCGTCACAAATCAGATCACGTGATCAGTTAGACGCTAGCGACAAATTGATAGTGAAATCGCACCCTTAATTTGGATCTATTATAATAGGTTTAGGAAAACCACAATACAGAGTTTCAAATCGAAAACTTAACCGCTTTTGCGCGTCTGTCGAATAAAATGTAAATATTAATTAATTATCGTCGTTATTTTGTGCGTGATAAATATATATACATACAAGAGACCATCGCAAAGGAAGGATAACGTTTTTAATCATGTCTCCTCGTAAATCGACTCCTTCTAAATCCAAGAGAAATGAATCTAGACGCTCATCGGTGAGTTCACGTTGTTTACAATTGTTTTCTGGCTTGGCTTCCTCGTTTTTTGCAAACTAAAAAAATTTTTGATTAATAGTAGTGATTAATTATTTAGTAATATTAAATATATTATTAATTTCTAATTTAATAATAGCAATAATAATTAATATTTTTTTTGCAAACTAAAAGAATTTCTAATTTAATAATATTAATAATATTAAAGAAATTAATGATTTTGGGGTTCTTAGATTCTTAAACCACGTAAGCCACGACAACCGTTTCAAAATGTGAATTTTGACTCCCCAACGAAACCCCTCAACGAAATAAGTTCAACCCCATTAAAAACTAAAAGGCGTGTTAGCTTTGCAGAGAAGAAACATGTCAAGTGAGTATATTGATTTTTATCAAGTTGAGCAACAAAATTTATTTTTATTTCAATACTTTTTCTTATCTTAATTATTTTATCCTTTGCAGAGAGTTTTGTCATTCAGTCGAGCAAGGGACTGTATGGGATAATACATATGAAGAGCACGATTTTAGTCTTAAAGCATTAGGTGATTCGAACGGTAAAACTGAATCAACAGAAGATGCATCTTTGCATATTTCCAAAAATGAATGTGGACACATCTGTGAAGGTAATTTAAATTATTCAAACAACTTCAACCTGACGAATAATCAACTATCAGAGTCTATCGTAAGTATCCAAGAAAAAGATAATGAAAACTGTGAGATGACTTTCACCAATTCAATCAAATGTATAGAATTCGACGAGAGATCTCAATGTGAACAGACTACATTGTTAAATAAATCTGCTTTGTTCCAAGCATCTAAGAATGCAACATTACGTGGTATTCTTGTATGTAGCAACACAGATGAAAATCATATAGAACTAGTGGATGAAAGGTCTCAATTTGAGCAAAATGTGATACCGAGTGCTCTTTCTACGTCTTGTGTATCTGAAAATGCAATATCCAGCATTATTATATACAGAGATTCTGACGAAGAGAATAATATCAGGACAAAATCATACTCCGAATCGCCTTTCAACAATGTCGCTTCTGAATTAGACAGAACATGCGACCAGGATTTGTCTATGGAGTTTACTGCACCAGTGCCTACATTTTTACTACCATCACATGCAGCAAGGCAAATAAATGTACAGAAAGAAGACAATACAAATTATATTGGCAACTGTAATAATGTATCTATTCAGGCTGCATCCGTGAAACCTGATAATTCCGATTTAGGAATTTTTAAACAAATTGCAGAAATACAGAACCGTGGAAATGCGAATTTGGATGTTGAAAATAATACGCACGATAAGACTATATTTTCAACAAATTTGCAATCTAACGATACTCCTGGAAATACTGTTTTTAAACAAACAGAGGATGCAACACAGAATATTACCGAATCGATGATATTAACAAACGTAATACATATACAAAAAGATGACAATACAAGTTATATCAGCAACTGCAATAATGCATCCATTCAAGCTGCATCCATGAAGCCTCTTAATTCCGATTTAGGAATTTTTAAACAAATTGCAGAAATACAGAACCGTGGAAATGCGAATTTGGATATTGAAAATAATACGCACGATAAGACTATATTTTCAACAAATTTGCAACCTAACGATACTCCTGGAAATACTGTTTTTAAACAAACAGAGGATGCAACACAGAATATTGCCGAATCAATGATATTAACAAACGTAATAAATGTACAAAAAGATGACAATTTAAGTTATATCAGTAACTGCAATAATGCATCCATTCAAGCTACATCCATAAAGCCTGTTAATTCCGATTTAGGAATTTTTAAACAAATTGCAGAAATACAGAACTGTGGAAATGCGAATTTGGATATTGAAAATAATACGCACGATAAGACTATATTTTCAACAAATTTGCAATCTAACGATACTCCTGGAAATACTGTTTTTAAACAAACAGAGGATGCAACACAGAATATTACCGAATCAATGATATTAACAAACGTAATACATATACAAAGAGATGACAATACAAGTTATATCAGCAACTGCAATAATGCATCCATTCAAGCTGCATCCATGAAGCCTCTTAATTCCGATTTAGAAATTTTTAAACAAATTGCAGAAATACAGAACCGTGGAAATGCGAATTTGGATATTGAAAATAATACGCACGATAAGACTATATTTTCAACAAATTTGCAATCTAACGATACTCCTGGAAATACTGTTTTTAAACAAACAGAGGATGCAACACAGAATATTACCGAATCAATGATATTAACAAACGTAATAAATGTACAAAAAGATGACAATACAAGTTATATCAGCAACTGCAATAATGCATCCATTCAAGCTACATCCATAAAGCCTGTTAATTCCGATTTAGGAATTTTTAAACAAATTGCAGAAATACAGAACCGTGAAAATGCGAATTTGGATGTTGAAAATAATACACATGATAAGACTATATTTTCAACAAATTTACAATCTAATGTTGCTTCTGAAAATACTGTTTTTAAACAGACAGAAGATGCAACACAGAATATTGCCGAATCAATGATATTAACGACCGTAATACAGCCATCTACTGCAAACATCAACATGTTTCGTACAAACAACACAGTTTTTAATACTTCAATGGAAATGACTGCTGCTATATCGTCGGAAATGTACGATAAAATTATTTCACATTCGCACGATGAAGATATAATTGAAGAAAATGATCTGAGAAAAGATCAAACCGATGAAACTGAATATTTTACTGATGTAATGGTGGAAATGACAAAGCCTGTAAATGTGTTACCTTTGATTGTTTACGACAAGGAGAAAGATTTGAGGATGGATGAAGTAATATCCAATGATGATGATGATGATAAAACCATGTTCTTTCAAGATGTATCCATGGATATGACTAACGTGTTATTAATAAAAAATCAAGAAGAAATTACTCATCCAATCGTTCACAAATCAATATCTGAAGAGAGTACATGTACAGAAAAGAATATGGACAATTCCAGTAGTTTTAATGAAAAAACTAGATTATTATGCAAGTCTATGGAGTTCACTGAAGCTGTCCCGGTTTCTTTGCATTATGAAAGGACATTTAATACTACCTGCACCGTGCAATCTACATCGATCTCTCAAACAATGTCAAAAGTAGGTTTGCCTGTTGAAAATTCAGTCTCTGAATCGATACTTCAAGCTGACACAGTTGAAAACAAAACAATTCAACATGAACCAATGGAAATTTCTGCTACGGATTCGTCGACTTTACATCTACGAGGTGCGACAAATGGAAAGGAGAATTCAATCATTTCTAAAGATAATGAATTTCAGCCACTGACGTCAAATAATTTAACAATAAATGATCTAACTGCAAATGATTCAACAGAATCGAGGAAAAGTGTAACAAAAGAAAATTACACAATATCGAGAAATAATTTAGATCACTCTTTAAATGTTTTAAAAAATATTAGCAGTAGAAAAGAAACATTTGAAAATGAAGAACCGAATCCGAAGAAGTTTTGTAGTTCTTCTTGTATGGAATCTCACATCTCTCAAGAAAACAATGTACATTTATCTCTAAGGCCTAATGATAATTATGTAAATGATACCGAATGTAATGAATATTCTGTTAAGGATCATACAATGGATCATAGTGAGTTGTCCAGATCAAATTTCAGAGATAATCTAGACATTAGTGAACGTAATTTGTTAAGAAAAAGTCTGGAGAACAATATCATAGAATTAAACTCGATTAAACCACCATCATTCTTATCATTCGACAGCGACAAAGAGGAGAATTCCTTCCTCGATGCCTTACACGAAGACAAACTATCGACTGATGATGGAACAGTCAATAATAGTTCAAATCAATTAATAGCAAATAATGTAACAGAATGTCTAGCAGAATCGAGAATAATTATTAATGACACTCGAATTAATGAATCAACGAATGCAGAGGATCCTGATGAAGAAAGTGTATTATCAATCCAAAACGAAGAAGATGATTGTCTAGCAGTCAGAAGAACAATTATTAATGACACTCGAATTAATGAATCAAGGAATGTAGAGGATCCTAATGAAGAAAGTATGTTATCAACCCAGAACGAAGAAGATGATTGTCAAACGATCAGAAGAACAATTATTAATGACACTCGAATTAATGAATCAAATCGTCCTACAACGAATGTAGAGGATCCTAATGAAGAAAGTGTATCATCAACGCAGTCTGTTAAGCACGGAGAGACGAATACTGATTATTTCACATCGCCAGTTATCGAAGAGAACGAGGTAATAGATGAAAGAAACATTAGAGAAAGGATAAACGATGATGCAGAGCCACGAAATAATATCAAAGAGAAGGAAACTGTGCAAAGGCTGGAGATAGAACGGTGCACTGATCATCTCGAAAGGACAGAAGTAATTGAAAAGCAATCCAATTCGGAGAAATATTGCAAGAAGAATTTAAATGATGAAGCAAGAGCACTGGAACAAAGAAAAGAATGTGCAGAAGAAAGATTTGCAGCGGAACAGTGTGTTAGCATGATTGAAGATGAGTCTTTGGCGGAGCAAGATCCCTTTTTATCGTTATTACAGAAATTAGAAACACATAGCGAAAGGTATATATATATTTTTTACATTTTTTTATGATGGAGGAAGATTGAAGAAAGCTAATATTATTTTGTTACAGAGATGATTGCATTTGGAACGTGTATTATAAGAATATCGACAAGAAGAAGATTGTTTTCGGCTTCATATCGAATTCGTTGATATTAATAGCAACGTTTATATCATCCAATCTTAATTTATCCAGAGAGAATCTGATCGAAAAGATCAGAATTGTTTCCCGCGCTTCAGGTAATTGTACAAATATTAATCGAAGGCTAAAATTGCAAATATTTTTAATCTTTTTATTTATTTTTTTTTTTACAGATAATTCTGGTGTGTTAGTGAGGATAGTTCACAAATTAATCCTGGAGAAACTAGATGAGGAGATGCTTATGTATTTGTATAAAACTCACGAAGACGTTCTACCAATGTTAGAACGTATTTCGCAAGATGTGAAATTAGCGATGGATTTCATGTTCGATTTGAAGCGCTTGGATGATTTAAACTTGATGGAAATTGCTTATAACGAGTAATTATTTACGTTCATTCATTACACTTATGTTACGCTATACTATACCATATTTAATATGAGATACTAATATTTAAAATATTAATATAATATATTATATATAATAATATATATATTATAATATATATATTTATTATATATATTATATATAATAAATATTAATATAATTAATATAATATCAATACATACTAACTTTATGACATGACATATTTATTTCAGAATCTTATTCCTGTGTCGAAGCAAACGAATGAACATTATATTGAAAGTCACTATTAAAGTCAAACGTTTCGATAAACTCACTTCAAACGATATAAACGTTAATTGTTTGTTAGGTACAATAAAGTAAGTTTATGATAAATTAATAATGAATTTTATAATGAGAATTGGAAATTTAATGGAATTGTATTCTTATCTTTTTCTCTTGGTTTTTTTTTTTTACAGAGAAACGGATGTTAAGAGTTTAATTAAGAATATAAAAAAGGATCACAAGTTCTTAAGGAGGTACATGAACGATATTAAAGATTATATCGACATAATGGAAGAGGCTTTAATTGCCAAGAGGTCGCCGATTGATCTTCAGTGAAGATATCTCATGTGTTCAAATTAGAATTAAAATAAATGAATTTTTGAGTCGTTAAATATTGTAGATGATTGTGCAATTATCTATATTTGAAAAGCAACACGAAGCGCTTTCTTATTTTTGCCATTTGTAGGTTGTACTATTTTTTATATATCGTTCTTTGTAAGTTATAACTGCAATATGTAATATAATTTAAAGAACACATATACTATGTAAAAAAATATTTTCTATAAAAATTTTATAATAAAAATATACAAAGTAAGAAAATTGTGTGTGTACTCTATTTTTTTTGCGAACTATATAAATATTTTTATATTAATATTTTAATTTGTCGAATTTTTTTTTGATTTACATATTTCTCGATGAAAATTTGAGCGATTTAATTTCAATGTAACACTAATGTATCGTCGAGTAACAAATGTAAAGTTTCGAGAGAGCACAGGAGGTCGATCAACTGGCTCCAATATAGCCGGTTCGGTGGATGCAGCTTTTTGTGCAAGCACACAAGCGGAGTTCCTTGGATAGTATATCGTGCGAACGATCGTTTTTCATGGAATCGTACGGCGTTTTCCGTCTCGTCGAGCTCTTGAGAAAAATGCTCGCCTCTGTATCTGTATATATACAGTCGCGCATTAATAATGGACCTCGATCGTGGGACTGAATGATTCTGGGCAGCAAAACGAGTTTATTACAGCCGCATTATTATCGATAAAATTTTCGCTTCATCTTCGAACGCTATATAATATATTAACATTTTTTAAAAATTAATATATCAAGATAATATAGATATATTATTATATAATATTTTATATATTATTATTTGTATATAAATATTTTATATATTTATTATTTATATATAATATTTTATATATTTATTATTTATATATAATATTTTTGAAAATTAATATATCAAGATAATATAGAAAATATTATATAATATATATATATATATATGTGTATAATGTATATTATCTTGATATATTAATTTTTAAAAAATATATATACATAATAAATATTATATATATATTATTTTCTTAATTATTAGTATATTAAGAAAATAATGATTTTAAAAAAATTATATACATTATACATATATATATATTATATACATTAAATATATTAATATATCTTAATATATTTTACAGCAATAATGACATTTATTTCGAAGGATGTGCGCTTCGATTTGGACGTAAATTAACTACTTATACAAGCGCTGGTTAAATCCGCTTTTTTTCCGGCAAAATTTGTATACAATGAAACCCTCGATCAGACTGTCAGAGCCGTGCAATCTACTATATCGCTTCGTCTTTTTGCTATCAATATATATATGAGAAAAGGAACTCTTGCTCTGACTCGATTTAGAAAAAAAAAAGTTTGATCATATAAGAATTAATTAATTTCGCGATGAGTATTAAAGTTTTATAGAGACGTCCAAAATATTATTTATGCTGTTTTTTCTTCTTTTTTTAATTTTCAGACAACCCAACATCGCGCGTTTTGTATCCTGGCATGTTATAAACACTTCAAGCTTATTAAAGAAGTCGGACTTTCTTTCACCGCCAGTCTCTCTCGCTGAACAAGCGTAGGCGTAGAGGCCCGGTTTTACGTGATTTCGTAATGCGACGACGACGACGGACCGATTTCCAGTATCAAAAAGCATTTCACGAGGATCCCAGAGACCTTCGGGGGCCCCTATTACTCCACCCACTCTCTCTTTCTCTCTCTTTCTTTCTCGCTTGCTCCTCCGACCGATGATCTTCTCCCAAATTCTCGTGCATACGAAAACAGCACGAAGATCGTTCGCTCTCTGCTACTTTTCGTATCGTGGATTGATCCGAGATAAATGAAGTCGTAGACGGGAAGATACGTCGCTTCACCTATGGAAGAAAAAAAAGTGAGATGCTATATAAAATTCCCTTTAGCCTCATTAAAGAAAGAGAGGGAGAGAAAGAGTCTATATATTGATTAACTAAAAAAATTGCAAAATTTTTTTATAAAAAATGTGCTTTTTGAAAAAAATGTTTTAAATAAAAGTTATATAGGGTTTTAAATGGCGCCTTAAATAGTAAAATTAGTGTGATAGGCGAGCATTGTTATAGGAAAAAACAAGAATGTGCAATTAAAATAAATAGGGTTTCCATGAAAAAATTTCAAAGTAAATTTTACATGGCCTTACAACTTTTATTTGAAACATTTTTCTCAATTTTTGGCACATTCTGTATATAAAAATTATACCTTCTTTAATTATCTTCTTCGATCAATCATCGATCATGTTTTAAAATCGCTTTGCGAAATCTCTTTTTTTCTGGATTAGAACAATAAACATCGCATTCGACCGGGATTTGATATTTCTATATATCATATCAAATCGATAAATAAATAAGTTGGGAAGATGCCTCGCTTCACCTGTGGAAGAAGAAAAAAGTGGGTGCTACAAAATATCCTCTTTAGCTTCATAAGAGAAAGAGAGTTAGAAAGAGTCTGTGTATATTAACAAAAAAAAAAAAAATTATACCTTTAATTATATCTTCTTCGATCAATCATCGACATTTCAAAATTGTTTTGCGGAATTCTTTTTTTGACATTTTTTATTTGACATATTTCTAGGAGTCTTCCTTCCCAAGACGACTTTTATCGTCCTCATCATCGTTCTTCTCGTCATCAACGATATACCTGCTCCAGCTCCGGCTATGAGATCGCGACTACGCTCTGCAGCAAGTGGGCGTAAGGGCCGGGAGAGAGAACGTCGTCCCGTGTTCCATACATGGCTATGCTATGTGGAAACCAAGAGACACACAGAGAGACGGAGACCGGGGGATTCGAGTCCCCACCGCATGGACTCACGACGGTATACGGAGGCGACGTTTTCTCTGGAAGCGATCGAACCAAGCATGCTCTCCTCGGCACCAGACATCAGTGCCTATCGCAACACGCATGTTGGTCCGTCATCCTGGTGTTACTCGCGTCTCCTTGGAAGAGACGCGATGTTCGTTTTCCGCGCGATAGTGTGCATATCATCTTTGATCAACATCATCTTCGTCGAAGAGCTTCACCGGTGATCATCATCGCCATCAGCTGTTGAAGGTTGAAGTCCACCCCGCTCTTGGAGATCTTCCTCGACCCGGAGTGTCATAATTATGCGGCGATACCGCGAGGGATAAGAGAGAAACCACATTAGAAGCCCTCGATATCATCCAGTTAAGCTTGATATAATATAAGATAAGGCTGAAGAAGAGGATCTGGAAGAAAGGTGATGATACCAGGGACCATCCAACCTTCCGAGGACTGTTCTTCGTCGTCGTAGGACGGATCGCACGATGTTATCGCAGGCATTTGACTGGCGTGGGTGCTACTGGGTTCCTCCTCCGCTCTGAAACCGAGGTCATCGAGTGTGGGAGGGTGCAGGGGTTGTTCGAGACTGACGCACATCGCACATCGTAGGTATGTATGCATCAGCACTGCAATCATATAGTGTCACGTATAGAATTTAAAGTATCTTACAAGGAAGTTCGAATTTGATCGCATGGTTTCGAACTCTCTATGATTATTTTTAAAAATTAGAACCTTTTAAATAGAATCTAGACAAGATATAGGTTCGAACTCTCTATAAGTACCTTGAAAAACAAGAGCGGTACTTCCCAAGTTACGTTTAGAACCTGGATCAAGTAGATTCGAGTCTTTTATGAGATATGTATATGTATATATATATATATGTTGAGGATTGTGAATGGGTGTTTGAGTGGGATGGAATATGCGTGTGTGGATATGTAGCAAGTATCATAAATACATTCTTTTTTATCTTAGAATTCTAGTACTACTTGTAAAAGATTCGATTCTTTACGATAGAAAGTCTAAAATTCGAATATAACATTATCTAACACTTAATTAAAGAAGTAAATATTTAAAATTAAATTAATAAAGCTAATTTAATTTAATTTAATTTAATTAAAGTTAAATAAATAATTTAATTTTGTTTAAATAATAAGTAAATATTTAAAAAATTAATTAAAGAATCTATTAATTTTCTAAATATATACTTTATTAATTAAATTAAATTAATTAATTAAATTTAATTAAATATATTAAATTAATTTTATTACAAATTATAGTAAATTAACTTTGTAACTTATATAAGTACTTATAAGATTCGAGTACAATATATGAAATATTATTTCTTATAAATATTATTCGAATCCTCTTTCTCTAGAAAATGAAACTTGATTATTGGATTCGACTCGGATTTTTAAGTAAATATCAAACTTAATCTCATCCCTAGGCATATATCGTCTTTCTTATGTATAAACATATATATAAGCTATAAAATATTTCTATCTTTTTTATAATATTTAATATTTGTATCACTAAGTCGAAATATAATTAAAATACACAATTACAATAGATAGAAATATTTTAGATTTGTACATATTGATGAGCCGCGCGAAATATTCAGCGGATGAGATTTTCAGATTACATATGTGATTATACACAGTTTTTTGCATCGAGCAAGAATTTTCATTGTTCATTGAATTTTTTTTTTGTTCGCTCGCATTCATTCGCGGACTCTTCTCTTCTTAGCTTTGACAACGCGTTTTTCAAACTTATCCAACGTCTGCACCATCTCCGCTTTAGGGTATTGATACGTTAGGATCTCGTTCATGATCTCGATCGGGCTTAGGGGCTTGAACTTGAGGGTGATTCTTCGTCGCACCGGTAGCACCTTCTCCACGGCCTGCTGGATAAAGTTCAAAGGAACGCCGATGGACATCTTGGCCAGGCAGGAGACGTCGATGTCGCGATCGACGCCGTGATACTTCATCAGCAGATTCTTGTAGTACATGTACAGGGTGTTGTAGTCGGTAGCGGGCACTCTTATAAATTTGTCGTGCAGCTTAATGAAGGCGGCCCTCCTCGCCTTCTGCGGTTCTTCGGACAACGAGAGGAACAGTATCTGTCGGAATAAATTCGTAATATTTTAATAAGAAAAATCGAGCAGGATTTTTTCGCTAGACTCTACGCTTATGCTATGTTCGTATGAATATTCCTGTTTCTACGCGTCATAGACAATTATATCGTCTTATATTATCTTGTTTGTCACGAGCAAAGGTGTATTTTATTACTTTTTGATCTTTTCTTCTTACATTCAGTATTTGCTGTTATCTAAATAAAATTATATAGATGATCATCTAGATGAAATTTTGGCATCATCTTATCTTTATATAGATAATAAAATGAAAAAAAAGTGTTATTTTTATTAAATTATCTAGATGAATGTTCAGAGTCATAGCACATAAAAATATTTAAGTAGTAAAACTTTAAAAAATAATATTAATAAATAATAAAATATAATATTATCTGAAAGTTATCTAGATGAATCGCCATATAATTTTATCTTTTATTTAGATATATTTAAAACAAAATCATCTTCATCTTATCTAAGAATGAATTTACATATTTTCATCTCATCTTTAGTTAATTTTCAAAATTATCTAAGAACAACATTGCTTACATTGCTATAAAAAGCTAATTGTAAGTCTTTTTAATTTCTCTTAGAAATCTGAATTAAAATCGAAGTAAAAAACGGAGAAAAAATAAAAATATCAATTCGTCTTTTATAGATATTTACGCCATAGTGAATAACTGTATCTGATGTTGGGAACCTCCAACATTCTAAATCCTACGTCAACTCGTTTGCCACCTACGTCTCTATACAGCTATACTATTACTATATATACATTAGTAGGAGGTGTTTCATTGATGAGCACCTCTTGGACGATGGAGACGAGAGGTCCGAATGACGTAGGAAAGAGAAAGAGAGAGAGAGCCAGGTGTATGTTTGTATGTGTGCGGACCCGACGAGGCGGCGGCGGTTCATTCATATTGAAGAATGAAAGATCGCAAACGGGAATAACAAGAATTTTATAAAGTAGGCGCTGCTCGATCGCAGTCCTCCACAGTTTAGGAGTGCCATATATTCCGAGAGTCCTTACAATATACACGAAATGCATTTCCGATGTCCAAGAATCTTCATTCTTTTCAATCCTTGCAACTTTATACCTGATCTCCCGGCTTGATGCCTCTCACTAATTTGACAAAATGCTTGGCGAATCGCCTGGGCTGAAGATACCGTTCTTGCGGCGGGACTTCCTTCAACCAAGGTCTCTCGCCGGCGTCGAGAAAAATGATGGAAGGCGCGTAAACGCGGGCCACCTTGGAGATCATGTCGATGAGCCTCTGTTGCATCTTTTTGCCCACGTATTTATCAACCAAGACGGTTGGCGATACATCGAATAGTAATGCCCCGACCTAGAAAGAAGTTCAAGCTTAGTTCGAGATCGATTGGACAACAATAGTCAAGAAAATTAGAGAACACTCCACCTCTGAGCAAATTGCATTGGCGAGCAAAGTCTTTCCGGCTCGCGGTAATCCGTAGATGCAGACGGAACGTATAAGAGGCGCGATTCGATGGGTCTCCTTGGAGATTAAAGGCAGCACGCAATATTCCAAAACGAGCTGCTTGATCTCCCCGAGCCGATGCTTGTAGTCTCGAAGCTCGCGACGGGCTTCGTAATTTTGATAGGAAAGATCGCCCAGCCAATCGCGCAGGAAGACAACCCGGTAGTTTCTAATAATCTTGGCTTGCAACAGCTCGTTGAACAGATCTTCGACGGCCTCGTCTTCCAAGACATCCCTTTTCTTCGGTGGTGCTCTGATTTTGTGAATGTCCTTCATATCTATCATAATAATTAATTAATATCTAAGCAAACAAATTCGAAGGCTAGTTATGTGTTGAAATTTGTTAAAAGTAACAGCTATGGCTGATTACAAATTGAATTTCTTAAAAACATCTATTATGAGAGCTAGAGAGTTTGAGATCAGAAACGTCAGATGACTCTTGATCATTGATTTTGACCCTATTGATTGACCTTTGTCCATTTTCGGAATCTCGAATTTCTGTTTATCTTGCGCGTGATCCTTCAGCAACGCCTTATTTAGCAATTCGAGCTCGGCCCTCATCAGCTCGTCCACGATCTCCCTCATTTCCAGCTGCAGCTCGTGACAAAGTTTCTCGGTGATTAAATCCAGGTACTCATCCTGCTCCGGATTGTCGCTTTCGTCGCGTAGACTCCAGTTTCGGATAAAGTCATCGTTCACCTCCTCCAGACAGGACAGAGCGTTCGTTCGCGGCATCCTCCAACCTTTAGGAGCCTCGAGGTTGACGGGTTTGGGCGCCGGCATCACCGGCCCAATCCTTCGGCGCTTCGCCTTGGCTTGTTTCTCCCTCTCCAGTTTTTCCATCACATATTCCTGCGGCGTCGAGGTCTGTCCGGTCGCGATCAACACGCTGCCGCCGAGATCCGCCGCCGGAAATACATCGTAGTGTCCTGATCTGTCGTACCAGATGACGAACCACTCGTGAATCTCGTCGGTGATGTCCTCCATCAGTCCGGGGCCTCTGATTCTCAGCAGCTTTTGAAAATTAACAGCGTTTAAAATTATTTCATTATTTTATTTCAATTATTTATATTTGTTAAAATTATTTCATAATTATTTTCTCTTCTTCTTCTTCTTCAAAGCTTAGCTTATCTTTATTCTTTTTTTATCAGCTGATTTTATCGGGATTCAATTTCATCTAGGATTTTATCTAGGATTATCTAGGATGATTTTTAAGAAATCCCCACACTAATCCTGTATAAAATTGAAGCTTGGTAAGATCAGCTGGTTTTCTCATATGTTGTAGCTTATAATCTGCTGAACAAAGCTAAATAATAGACGCGGTTACTGGTTTACAGCCAATCAAATACGAAAAATTCGGGCTCTGCGAGTTGTTTGACTGATTGTAACTCAGTAACTATCCAATATTTAGCTTTGAGACTATTACATCTTTTGTTCAGCAAGTCATCAGCTACAACATATGAAAAAAGCAGTCAATTCCAGTCCTTTTTTAATAAAATTTTCGGAAAATTTACCCTCGTACGTTCGTCGCTGATGGCCTTCTTGGTATGCGCCTCGAATACGGGCATCAGGTCACGTCGTCGCTGAAAATTCTTTTCGTCCGTTGCGATCGTTTTGCGAGACTTCCAGCTGGGTATCGTCATACCTAGAGCCTCCTCGAGACGCGCGATTCGTCTCTTCATGGCTTTCCTCGCGGTGTAACGTCGCCAAGCACGTTGTATCGTTATCGCCGACTTGATATACCTGGTGCGATCTATTTTTTTCGGCACTATCCATCCGGCCGCTACCTTCTTGTTGTAATCGAATATACGTTTCACTGCGAAATGATTTATTATATTAGTAATTTTATATACAAGGAGAACCGATAAATGATATATTTGGATAACAAAGATAAAATAAGGATAATAGTTCAAATTAAGGATAATACATTTTTTATACAAAATTAATTATTAATTATTAATAATAATAATAACTATTTATTATTATTATTAATATTATTATTTATTATTATTATTATTAATTATTATATAATTATTAATTATTTTTTTATTTTATTATTATTATTATTTTATACGAAATCTTATCTATTTTTTTTCGTCTAAATATACCGTCTGCTCCGGTGCGGCGTCCCGTCCTGGCTCTTTCGTGACTCTGTATCAGCAATATCGCGTTGTGCATAGCTTTTTTGGCAGCGAGTTTAACTTCTCGCGCGGCTTTTTCTTCGGGCGATTCGCGGATTACTTCTACTTTTGAGGGAACAGCACGCAGTCTTCTTCGAGGGACGCGAGTCCTCAAAGTTTCCTCCCCTAATTCGGTCATACTTTCAATATGTAGTTGCGAGAGGCTACGTTCTCTCATTGGTGGTGCTGGATAATTATAAAATAATATATATATATATTTATTTATTTATTTATTTTAAAATAGTAATTAGCTAATATTAATATTTAATTTATATATAAATTTTATATAACAAAATTGTATATATTTTATATAAATTTATATATATAATAAATATATATTATATTATATTATATTATAATATTAATATAATATCTATATATTTGTAACTTATAAATTTATATAATTTATTATATAATTAATTTTGTTAATATGTATTTATTTCCTGACATCTTGACAATTTTCTTATTAATTAAAGATGGTTTTTCTTTCGCTTACGTTTATAAGCACTCTCCACCATTTCCTGAATAAACTTCCTGCGTTCCTCAACGCGTTCCCTGCCTGATACTGATGCAAATAGCTCGATATCATTCGGCGTGAATTTCAGGCGATTTAGGATATTGTCGGGCCATCTGCGAGAAATTTTTTTTTAATTGTAGTGTAAAGATATTTAATAACTTTCTTTTTCTAAATTGCGATTTTTTTAAATTGGACATGGAATAAGAATTAATCACACAAATGTCCAATATAAAAAAATCACAATTTAAACAAATTAGATATCTTTACACTTTAATAAAAAAAAAATAATTTTTATTATAAAAATAATTTTTTAAATTGTATTAAACGAAGAAGAAGAGCGTACTGATAGTCCGTGTAATCCAGTTTGACGATTTCCTTTTTATATTCCAGCATTCGTCCGATAGCACAGTCCAATATTTGCTTGATTAACTCCCGTTTTTGCGTATGGACCATTTGATCGTAACACATGATGAGTCTTCTTACGATATTGCGATATCTGTGCATTATTAATTTATATAAATAAATATAATTATAAAAATAAGTATAATTATAATATAAATATTATATTATATTATAATTATAAAAATAAGTAATTATAAATAAGTATAATTTATATTATTAGTAATATATAATTTATATTAGCAGATATGTATAATTTATAGTGAAAAAGAGAAATTATTGATGTTTATTACATGCAATATTTATATCGCAATATTTAACATTTTTATTACAGCTGCTGCACATGTGATGCTTTTATAAGATCAATATATTAATCGACACGTACTTGAGATACATAGATAACGCAGAATTTAAAGCCGCCTCTTTCTTTAGTGGGGTATCCTGCAACTTTCGTTCGAGCTCCAACAGCTTCTCTAAATCGCTCCTCGTGACGAGCCATAATTCTGTATAATAAACGTGAGACATCCCGGAAAAATTAGACGTACGTTTTCAGACGGATATAAAATAACAAGAAGATATTTGTGATAAATTTACACTCGCAATTTCGAATTTGTCATCTCAAAACTGTGGTTATCAGCGATTGGCGTTTAAGAATAATGAATTTGCGCGCGTCAGCCGGAAACAAAATCGAAATCTTATATTATATACTTTGCAGCAACATTGTTCGTTAGGTGTGTCGTACAGAAAAGAATATTGCAATATAAATATTGCAGATACAATATTTATTAAACACGTCCCTTTTCTCCAGGATGCCGAAGCCATTTCGAAACCTGCTCGTTCTAACGTTGATGATGACGGCGTCATGTCTCGAGGTGACGGAGAACAACGCCACGACGACGACGACGGTGACGTCTACGTTGACGAATACATCCGAAACAATCGCTGAAGTCGAGGAAAATGCATCGCCGTCGTCCTCCTCTTCTCCTTTCGATGCAGCCTGGGAGTGTCCGAATATCACAAAAGCGGGGGTAGAGTGTTCCTGCGATTTTCCACATACGCTGAGATGCACCGGGGATCGAACGGCCCTGCAGGTAATTGCGAATGACTAAATTAATCAACGTTTCATTGAATAAGATAATATTACTTTAGATTAAAAGATTAAGAATTATTTTAATTTGTATATATTCAAGTTTCATATATATTTTAAATTTCTTTTATATATTATTTATTAAATTTTATTTTATATTAAAGATTATTTTAATTTGTAAAATATTTAAATATTTAAAAATCAAATCAAATCACCTTTCAAATAAAATTGAAGGATGATCTCTGATTAATAAACTTTATTTGAAGGGCTAATTTTTTAAAATTTAAATATATAAATTAAGATAATTCTTAATCTTTCAATCTAAATTAATATTGTCTTATTAGTAATTAATTATTGACTAAATTAATATTGACAATTTCTTCATTATTCTTCAACTCGAAAAGCTGATTTCTTGAAATATTATTGCATAATATAAATATATAAATAAAAATAAAAATATAATAAATATAATAAATATAGAGGTATTATAAAATATAATAAATATAATAAATATAGAGGTATTATAAAATATAATAAATATATTATAAATATTAAAATAAATATATAATAAAAATATTGCAAGTAAGGAATTAAACGTTTTCGAAAATTTTGCAGATTTCTAGATCTTATAAATGATAAAAATTCCGTGAAAAATTTTAACTTGAACAGCGAGTGTAATAACTTTGTTTGAATTTAATTTGAATTAAAGTTGAAATTAATTATTTTTCCTCGAGGAAAATTTCGAAAGACACCTCGGTATGAGAGATATAAGCTCAATCTCTGATGTTACGCTTCGCGGCGCAATCGAGGTCGTTACTTTTTAAGCAACGGTCAAGAAGAACGTGGGTGGTATAGACTGCCAATGAAATACAAGTCGTATACATATATTATTCAAGAGTCCATTGTGCTCACTTCTCTTTTCCTCTTTCATTCTTTCTCTCTCTCCCTCTCTCTTCTCGAAATTGCTCGATCTCTCTTGCTCTCTTGTTACATCCATTGTTTTCCGTCGCGCAAGAAAATCCCGTTATCAATTAATTTTAGTCGACATTGCAACAAATATCGCTCATACTCGCAGTAAAAAATATTCTCTTTTTTCCGAATCCATTATGTTAAAAGAATTTAGAATCGAACATTGTATATGTTATATATTATTATATATACAGTATTTTAAATTATATATATTATATATTATATTTTAATTATATATTTTATTAAATTGATTAAATTATTATTATATTTTTAGTATTATATACTATGATTAATATTGATCAAAAATTTGATATTATTAATATATTTAATATACATAAATTAAAATAAAAAATTTGTAAATGGAGTGCTATCTTTTTCGAAAATAATTGATCTTTTAGATTATAGAAAATTGAAAAAAAACAAAATAAAGTTTTTATAAAAAAAAATTTACAATCTGTGTAAATTTTGAGATAAACAGCAGATAGAGAGAAAGAGAGATGAGTAAGAATGAGGAAATTTGTTCCTATCGTCTCTATTGTAATTTTTTTTCTCATCAGATCATCAGCGAAAACTTGAAACGTAGCCGACCGGACACGATATCGCTGCTGGATGTGACCGTGACGGGGATCTCCGTGTTGCCGTCGCGCTTTTTCGAGGACGTCGCCCTTCATGGACTGGTTGTCTCCACCGGCGAGCTGAAACGCGTCCACGAGAACGCGTTCACGGCGTTGGCGAGGCCGTTGCAGGCTCTCGGACTGCCCAACAATCTCCTGGACTCGGTTCCCACGACGGCGCTGTCGCACCTGGTCGGTTTGGACCGGCTGGACCTGTCCCATAACAAGTTGAAGACGTTAGAGGCGGACTCGTTCAAAGTACGATTAAGTCTAATTAACGATTTGCATATTAAAGTGCCTCTTTTTCGTCAAATTGTTGTCTGGAGAGAGCAACAAAACAAGCTCTTATGATTTCAGGGTCTGTCGAGCCTGACTTACCTGGACTTGTGCAACAATCTACTGTCGCAATTATCGCCGCAAGTCTTCCTGGCGTTGCCGGTGCTGCGTTCGCTGAGAATGCGTGGAAATCGTCTAAGCGTCTCCGCCCTATCCGCGCTCAGAGGTCTGAAACGTCTGGAGGAGCTGGACCTATCGAGCAATTTGCTACTGGGCCCGATGGGTCCCAATCTGCTGCCGCAAATGCCCAGGCTGCATTTCCTTACCGTATCGGAGAATAGTCTTGTCAACGTTCAGCAGGGTGCTCTTATGGGTCTCAGGAATCTCACTTATCTGAGCCTGAGTCACAATCAGGCAAGTGTTCGCTGAAAAGTTTAATTGAAAAGTTAGATTTTGCTCAACATAGTAGAAATAAAAATGTTAAATAATTATTTTCGTATAAATTTAAACTAATTGACGGATGATTTGCAGATCGACGTGCTGGAGGATCATTCGTTCAAGTACCTGTCGACCCTGACGCGGTTGGATCTAGCGAATAATCGCATCGTCGCGGTATCCAGCGCCTCCCTGGCGCATCTGGAGAAGCTGATCACTCTGGACTTGACGCACAACTTTCTACGAGCGTTGACGGCCGACTTGGTGGTGCCGCTGAAGAGTCTCCAGGACTTGCGACTCGACGACAACGAGATCACGATTGTGGCGAGCGAGGTGCCGACGTCGAAGCTGCGTCTGAAGCGGCTCTCGCTCGCCGACAACCCGCTGAACTGCGATTGTACCCTACTGGAGTTCGCCAACTGGCTGACCAACTCTAGCCTGATGGAGGAGGACAAGTCGTCGGCGGTTTGCGCGACTCCTCCCGCTTTGGAGAACGGGGTCTTGACCCAAGTACCACCTGGTAGTCTGCTCTGCGGTGAACCCACGCCATCCATGATGACTCGGGTGCCCCTGGCGGGGATGCAACTGAGTCTCAAGGAGTTTCGTTACGACGAGTCGAACGGCATCAATCTACTGTGGCACTTGGAGCGATGCACCGAACGTTACACCTGCGACTCGCTGATCGTTTACGAGACAATCGACGGCAGCGAGATCCGGACGGATTCCAGCCCGTTGCACTGCGACTCCAGGATGATGCGAGATCCCTGCACCCTGCCGGTCGCCATCCCGGCCTCCGTGCACCTGAAATTAGGTCACAAGTATCGTTACTGCGTGGTTCTGCTGGTACCCACGACCTACGACGACATGTCCCTCGGTTTAGGCTGCAGCGACGTCATCGTTCTGGAGGAGACCCTGCAGAGGAGGAAGATGACTTCGCAAGAGCAGTCGCCGAGCGAAGAAGATCATCATCATCCTTCGACATCTTCGACGCAGTCGCCTCTAGACTCTTATCCGCGGATCACCGGCATCCACGTGAACGTATCCGACAAGGGACACCTGCACGTAGACCTGGTTCTTTCCAGAACGAAGGAGACGACCTGTCAGCTGTCGGTCGTCGTGTTCGATGCGATTTCCGCGATTCATCGGCAGAGGCTCAACTGCAGCCTCGCCTTCGTCACCGACGTGGAGGTTTCGTGGCCGGGTTACTACAGGGTATGCGCCAGCCTGGACGAACTCGCCAACGTGACCTTCGTCGCTTCGTCCGGCAACCTGGTGGACGATCGCGAGAGATTTCGTTGCGTCGACGTGGTCAAGCAGGGCTACGGCAGACAGAACGCCGAGGTGTTCGTCGCGATGGTCGTCGTCGCCGTCACCGGCGTCTTCCTCATCGTCCTCGCCGTGCTAGGTAGGAGCCTCGTCAAACGGCTGCGGCATCCCAAGATCCCGGCGCAGTGTTTCCTGCCGGCTCAGGAATTCGAGATCACCCACAAGGCGCATTATATCAAGCTTCTGGCCACGACGAAAGTTTAGCCGAGATCTGTCGACGAATCTATATATAAAGAAAATATTGTTCATGTACAATTGAAAATTTAGAATTTAAAAATTCGAAAATGTATATATATATATATATATATATATATATATATTTCCGAATTTTTTAAATTAAAATTTTTAATATATATTTCACATTTTTATTCCGAATTTTTTAATTCAGAGAATAAAAATAATCAAAATTATATTATATATAAAATTTAAAAATTCGGAATAAAAATTAGAAATTTTATATATACATATATTTTATATACATATTATATATAAATTTAGAATTTAAAAATTTAAATTAAAAATTCGAAATATATGTGTATATGTATATACATTTTCGAATTTCAAAATTCTAAATTTTTAATATACATTTCCGAATTTTTTAAATCTAAATTTTTAATATATATTTTAAATTTTTATTCCAAATTTTAAAAAATTAAGAAAAAATCGAAATTATTATATAAAATTAAAAAAAATATAAAATTTAAAAATTTAGAATAAAAATCAGAAATTATATATTTTAAAATTTCGGAAATAAAAATTTGAATATATATATATATATATATATATATATATATATATATGATATATGTATATTATATATTCTAATTTTAAAATTCTAAATTTTTAATATACATTTACGAATTTTTAAATTCCCAATTTATATAGGATGAATTCTTTATAAAAAATAATGTCTATCTCAGATTGAATATTTCTCGATCTATCAATCTGAAAATTTCACAAAACAGAATGAAATTATATACCGGGTGTCCCATTTTAAAGGACCCACTCAAATATCTCAGAAACACTGCGTTAAATCAAAAAATGTTTCCTACAAAAGTTGTAGGGTTTCGAGGAGGACATAACATAGTAATATTCATATGACCTTGGGCGGCGTCTCCAAGGTCAAGTGAAGGTGAGAATAAATTTTTTAAATGGAAACCCATATTTTTTATTATAACATCTTTTTCTACTAATTAATTTGAACAACTTTTATCTGAAGCATTTTTTTATTTTCTTCAAAATTCATTCTCACCTTCACTTAAGGTTAACCTTCATTAACCTTGGAGACGCCGCCCAAGGTCAAATAAATATTACTATGTTATGTCCTCCTCGAAACCCTACAACTTTTGTAGGAAACATTTTTCGATTTAACGCAGTGTTTCTGACAATGAGATATTTGAGTGGGTCCTTTAAAATGGGACACCTGGTATATACAATAGATTTTACGTTTCAATATTTTTATATAAATTTAATAAAAAATAGGAAGAGAAGAGGCGAGGGGAAGGGAAACACGATTTCGAAAGAGAAAAGATCGATATTTTCTCATAAAGAAATCAATTATTTTGTAATATATTTTATGATATATATATATATGTACTAATTCCGTTTGCGTGTATTTTATACATGCTGTAAATATGTCTTTCGCTAATTGTTTTTTTAATACGCGTTGTTGTAAAGTAATAATTATATTTTTTATAGTATAATTATATACTATATATATATAATATGTCTAGCAAAGTATTTCGTTTTTGTTACTAAAAATATCATCGACAGACATCATCGTCTCACATGCAGAAATGATTATAAATATAAATTCTTGTTTAACATATCTCGCGTCTTGAATAAATTATATATATTTAATATATATATATATATAAATTATTAATATAGAAATATATATTTTTTATATATTACCTGCCTCGAGGGAGAACAGAATCGCCATTACGATTACGAAATTACACAACAATGAAGTTGCCTGCAAAATTTTGCGCGGGAAATTTAAAAAATTAATATACAGCGCCATCTTACAGAGATCTATTGCACTTTACTTTATCGATAATCGATCTAACAGTTTTGTATAGCCCTACATTTTTATCACGTTTTATCAAAATCAATTAAATTTTAAGTTTATATAATGTGGAGTTGACATCGAATTTCGTATGTTATATTAAGATATAATTGATAAATCTTAAATTTTAGGAGAGAATATCTAATATTGTCAACTAATTGTCATTAAATTGTCGTTTTAACATTTCGACACATTCCGTTTTATTGCTGTGAATTATTATAAAAAAAAAGTACAATTATACATATCACGATGGACAAGAATCATAAATTGCAAATACTAAAGAACGCTATAAAGAGTTATCCCGATTTTCCTGAGCCTGGAATTACTTTCCGGTAAGTCGATCTTAAAAAAAAAATAAATAATAAATAAAATAATAAAAAAAGAAAGAAAAGTCTTAAAAAGCTTAGGAAAGAGATGGAGAAATATTTTTACATTTATTGTACATAATTATTGTATTTATTTTATGTAATGTTATGTAAATTTATATAAATCACTCATTTTCAGAGACATATTTGGAGTGTTTCACAATATTACAGCTCTAAGAGCGATGAAGGACTTAATCGTGGAGCACATTTTATTCCTCGAGGTCGATTTGGTTGTAGGACTGGACTCCCGTGGCTTCCTCTTCGGTCCTATGATCTGCATGGAATTGGGCAAACCGTTCTTGCCGATTAGAAAGAAAGGAAAACTCCCAGGCAAGGTCACCCAACAGAAATATGCGTTAGAGTATGGCGAAGTATGTTTAAAAATTTTTACACAATTGTTGACTGTTGAAAAATTTTATTTTCTCTATATTTATAATGTATATAAGTCAATTTTATTCTCATTCGTTGCAGGCCACATTTGAATTGCAAACAGACTTTATTAACGAAGGAACCAGAGTGCTCATTGTTGACGATTTACTGGCAACTGGAGGTAAATAATAAGAAAGAAATAGTTTTTAATTATTGATACGTATATGTCGCTCACAAAATATGTAACATCAAAAATGGAAATAAAAATTTATATTATTTATAGGTACCATGGCTGCAGCTGTGCAGTTAATAAAATCAGCAGGAGCTGATGTAATTGAATGCTTAGTGATAATGGAATTGACTTCATTGAAAGGCCGAGATAAACTCGCAGTTCCTGTTTACTCCTTCATAAACTACGATTAACAATAATTTTCACACAATATTTACAAAAATTGAGCACACAAACAAGTAAGCATATAAAATAAGCATAATAAAGTATTACCTCATATACATTCTTGCCACATAGCCTAAATTTACAAAAATAGATTAGAAAAAAAGATATTTTTTTATTATATTAATACAAAAATTTATTATATAAATGAATTTGTATACATGTACAAAAAAAAATATTTTTATATTTTATATAGAAATGTAAAGAAACATACGCGGAAATATAGAAAGATAAAAGTGTAAAAAGTGTATATATAATTTTGAAAAATACATATGTACAATTGAAATCCAATATTATTTATATATTAAGATATTGCTTTATTTTACCTATATTTAATGATGAATTTTTTCATTATAAAAAATTGATTCTAAGTAACTTCTGACCTACGAGATCTTAGTGAATCTAGAAAACTTTGTACTTCATATTCGAGTTTTGTTACATCTTGTTGCAATTTTTCGTAATTCTTCGATTTGCTGTCTTCAAAATTCGAAAGTCCATCTTTCATAATCTTGCATTTATTACATTCTTGTGTCTTTTCTAATTGCAAATTATCAATATCTTTGTATAAATGACAGTAGGATTTTCCTATTCCTACATTTGGTAGAAATTTCTCGAAATTCCAATCTAAATTATTAATATACTCTTGAAAGCATTTTTGCACCTCTGAAATGAAAAGCAATTATTTAATTATTTCTTTCTATATTTATAATTTATAATTATATAATTATATAATTTATATATAATTATATAATAAATGATTATAATTATATAATTTATATAATTATATAAATATAAACTATTTATAATTATACAAAATTATATAAAATAATATAAACTAAAATTAAATTTGCTACCAAGACTAATCTTGAAACTGAAAAATCTTAGAAACTAAAAAAATATTACTTAAAGAGAAATAGAAATTAAATAGAAATAGAAATTGAAGAGAAAAATATACAGAAATTTGATTGTATACCATTTAATCTTGCTTCGTGAATTTGCCTCGTAAAGGCTTTGGTCTCTGCATGTAATCTTTTTCTTTCAGCAAGTTCCGCAATCTTACGATTACACTCTTGCAAATGTTCTTGCGTTTTCAATTTCCTCAAGTCCGCGATGTTGAGATTCTCGATGAGGAACTTTGGATATTCTACCTTTATAAACGAGGGATAAGGCCCAACGTGATTCAATTGCAACAGTTTATCCCTGCAATAAATTTTAAACATTAATCACCATCGTATACATACGATTATGTATATTGTTGCAATGTAATACCTCAGGTAACAATTAGGATGCACTCGTTCCGCCGTCTCCCGATCCAATCTTCTCGCGATCTTCAACAAATCCTTGGCCCTAACGTGACTCTGAGTGCTGTAAAACGCCTTGACGTCTCCAGGACGCGACTTTATCAAGGAGATTATATTCTCCCTCGAATAAACATTGTAAGCAACGACGCACATCAGCAGGAGGGAGGGTCTTTGAGAAGATATCAGATGGTCCCACAGGATCAGCCACTCGTCTCCCGATAACACCTCGCTCATGGCAGTCCTTAATAAGGGCCACGCATATTCGCTACTCGTGACTCCATGTTCGCAGAAGATATTCAGTAGCGCAGGATCCGTCTCCAGAAGAATATTTTCAACAATTCCCAGAACGTTTAGCGGCGGCAACGGATGGTATTCGAACCACTTTTGACAGTAGTTCAGCAATATACTCAAAATCAATTCAAAGGCGAGCAAGGGATCTTTCTGAAACAAGAGCAAACGTATCTTAATAAATACTTTTGACAAATAAAGAGATATATGTCTCAAAGAATGGAACGAAAGGAGATACCTGAAAGACTATGAGAAATGGGAAGATCAAGCTGGGAAGAAACGAACTCTGTATTAGAAGGGGACACCATTGTAATAAACAATCCATCGTCATGGCCAGCAACGAAGCCTTGCTTCTGTCCGCCAGGGGATGATCTTTCCAGGTATTCGATGCGAGTTTCCCACGGGTCACCTTACTCGCCAGGGCGATGTAGGCAGTTTTATTGGCCGGTAGCTTCAAAATAGCGGACCAGATTAGCGGGCGATATTTATCTGGAAATTCCCCGAATTCTTTCAGAATCGACGTCAATCGTTCCGCATCCAGCTCCCGTTTCATCCTCTGTTTGACGCACTCCAGGTGATCGCTTATCCTGTGCGCCTGTAATCTACGTGGTTCGGATGGTTTCTTCGGCTGGTGATACTTTCCTGAAATTATTTTATCCACGTAAGTTATATTTAAACATCCCTCCTGATCTATGTATCCTATATATCTGCCGTAGGACGAGATTGCAAGCTTCTTGATTCCATCGATGGAAGTGGGTGTCTCCAGGAACCTTGACGCGTTTATATCGCAAAGCTGAAGAGCGAATTTCGAGGATAGGAAGGCGACGATCTTATTCGCTCCACCGTCCAAAGGACATGGAACGACCGACAGCTGTCTGGCCTCGACGAGGTTCTCAGGCAAGCGTAGCTTCTTCAGCAAACTCCAGTCGTACGTATTAAGGACGCTTAGGCTTCCCGCGCCAGACATTATCATAGCCCTCGCATCTTTGGTGAAGATGAAATCTTTGATGTAACGAACACCGAATGAGCTCGTATCGATTTTAATATCCTTATGCAGTTGTCCGAATGTCCAGGCCTGCATGGTATCGTTGAGATACAGGACAACGATGTGACCCAGGTTCGAGAAGACGGCTTTCTTGATGACAGTATTCCTTACGCCAACTTTCAACTGATGAGCTCTGCTGTGAGATCGCAGATCCCATACGATGACCTCGTTCCGAGACGCAGTTAGAGAATAATTTTTGTAGAAGGAGATGTGGGTCGACGCTAATCTGTGACCGGACAACAGACAGAAGTCATCGTCGAGGTCCGCATGAAGTTTCCAGATCTTTATATCACCGTTGTTGAGTCCGATCAGTATTTCTGCCTTGCATATAGGATTGAATGCCAGAAATGTGGCTTGTCCGACCTTCCCGAGTACCTTGCAACATGGAACTTCATCGGATAAGTCGATACAATGCAGATGTCCTTTAGTGTCCACCACAATCAGGTATTCTTCATTGTGATCGAAGGATATTTGCGCGAAGCTGAGTCTGCCTGCGCAATATTGCTTCTCGACACTGGCTCTAGGCTCGTATCTGTAACTGTCATCAGTTTTAATCAACTTATTCCAGCCGCTGTACATCATAGAAGCGTGTAATTATAAATTAAATTCTTATAAATATATCTTCTTCATTTCTTCTTCGTTTGCTCTAGCTTCATTATTGCATACGACTCTTCTTTAATCATGCGAGATAGAAGAATAGGATAAATAGGTGGATATGGACAGACAGACAGATAGATAGAATATAATGGAAATCACACACGACATAATTTCATTTTTTTTTATGAGGTTATTTAATTAGTTATTTTTTTGACACTTCTGTTTTTCTGTCTTTACTTAGGTTTATGGTAAATGACCTCGTGTGATTTCTGTTTCCTTATATTTATTAAGTATGTCCTATATTAATTATATTTTGACAATCTGTGCAATGTTATGTCAACAAACGCGATTTGACAGTTTGCGCACTGACATCTGTCAGATGATGAAGTCATTAGTTGGTCGATAATGCAGAAACCAATCTGAGGATGGTAAATGAGATAAGAGAGTAAAGAGAGAAATTTATATATGCATATCTTCACTTTACATATAAACGATAATTATATATAAATGTTATTTTTAAACATTTATATATAAAAAAAGGAAAAAAAGGGAAGTGAAGAAAATTGATCGCCTATCTTCTTTTTACTCTCGTGTCTTATCTGCAAGAACTCCAAAACAGTTTTCGCGAATGCTCTCTCTCATTCCATGGAACATTCTATGGTGATCTCAGGTTATCTCCTGGACCGAAACAACGACAGCCTTTTTTAGTTTAGTCGCCTAAAAGTTTTTTTTTTTTTCAATAAGTAGACAATTCCTTGAATTCTGTCATCAACAGATAATCCATTAACAATGGTAAGATATGTAAAGATTGTTGGTTTAATTCTTTTGTTGATTTCGGTCGACATATATTACACTTGACACTTGAGGAAACAATGTTTACATGGTTTACATCCATATATAAATAGCAAATATTTTAGTATATTTCGGAGCTTTTAAGTTTTTTCAAGATTCCTCGATAAGTTTTTTTTTTCCTCTAACATCTTCCATGAATGTATATTTTATACGATGCTGTCAAATGCGTCTCTCTGTACGAGCATTTTTGTACTTTGCTTATTAAAATTGTTTGCAGTCTGTCGCTGAGTTCTTGAAGGGTCTCCCATCGCACGATGAAAACAACTTTGCAAACTTTCATACTGATAATGGGAATCGGACATGTGTTAAGAGACCATCAGTTTATCTTCCAACTAAGGACTATCCTTCAGAGCAAAGTATGCGCATTGTAATTGTGCAGACTGAGATATATATGTTTATATATATACAATGATAATTAATTATGTCATACTTGTTCAGTTATAGTCACTGAGAAAACCACCATTCTATTGAGGTACCTCCATCAACAATGGGATAAGAAGGTAAATGAGAAATTAAATTATATAATGGATATAAATTGACACAAGGTACTACAAATATTGCTGAAATACTAATTTGCATGTATGTATCCGAAATAGAGCATATTACGTAATATCAATTTTAAAGTAATATTCCATTTACATTGGATTTATAGAGATATTTAGCAAAATTCCTTATTCTCATCGTGTATAATAATGTAATTATAAATACAAATTCAATTATGTAAACTGCTGATCATTTTTATCGAACAATTTGATTGTAATATTTTTAATTGAATATAAAACTTTCTTTTTTTTTTTAGAGCATAGACAGAAAGAGAGAATTCTTGTCCACCAATGGCGACTCCCAGGATGATGCATCGACGGTGCGCAGTAAAAGGCCACGTCTCGATCTGAATAACAGTCTCTAAGATACGTTGCACATTTTTCATAAATCAACGTTTATACATGGTCTACATCAATTATTCGCAGACAAATATGTTTATGGTACGAAACTATTACATTTATTAAATTTACAAAATTGAAAGTAAAGAATTATACCATTTTCGATAATATTTTTTAAGAAATTTATATATATTTATATGTACATTTTTATTTTATATGGCTTTTATCAAATGTATATGTATACAAAGTCATCAAATGATACATATATATAGTTTTTTTTGTGATATATTTTTAATTGTGTTTATACTTTATACATCAATTTAATCATGTTAGATATTTGAATTAATATGCAATAATTTTAAATGAAACAATAATCACTGTGTAATGATCATTGTACAGAAGTTTTTTTCTTATATAGAAATTATTTATTATTCAGAAAAAAATGAAATTTTAAGATTAGAAAATATATGCGTGCAATAAAATAAATTCTCATCATTTTAAGTTTGTATAACAAAGCATTTATCTTATTATAAAACAAAATAAATTTGTGTGAATCTGTTTTACAAAAAATATCAAATAAATAAATAAATATATATATATATATATATATATATATTATATATATGCATATATAATATGTATATACCAGGTGTCCCATTTTAAAGGACCCACTCAAATATCTCATTGTCAGAAACACTGCGTTAAATCGAAAAATGTTTCCTACAAAAGTTGTAGGGTTTCGAGGGGGAGATAACATAGTAATATTCATTTGACCTTGGGCGGCGTCTCCAAGTGAAGGTTAACCTTAAGTGAAGGTGAGAATGAATTTTGAAGAAAATAAAAAAATGCTTCAGATAAAAGTTGTTCAAATTAATTAGTAGAAAAAGATGTTATAATAAAAAATATGGGTTTCCATTTAAAAAATTGATTCTCACCTTCACTTGACCTTGGAGACGCCGCCCAAGGTCATATGAATATTACTATGTTATGTCCTCCTCGAAATCCTACAACTTTTGTAGGAAACATTTTTTTATTTAACGCAGTGTTTCTGAGATATTTGAGTGGGTCCTTTAAAATGGGACACCCGGTATATATGTATTATGATCCATGTTATAATTTATTTGTGATTATTAAATATAGTTATTATTATTATAATTTGGTGCATTCACAAAAGAAATATTTATAAATATTTCTCTAATGAATGCATCAAATTCTTAAACATTAAACAATAAATATTCATTAATCTGAATCAATATTTGTGATCAATATATTTACAATAATTATAATTTTATTTTTTACACAGAAAAGTGTCTCACATAAAGTGTTACATTAATATATTTCTTTAAAATTATTTGTTTTCTTTTTGACAGTTTTACATTTTATTTTTATTTTGTTGCACAATATATTTACGTTTTAAATCGAGAGTAATTAAAATTTAAATTATATCATACATTATATACATATATTGTCTATATATTAATTATTTATTATACTCGTTCTCAAGATACATATAATTTCTGAAAATAAATAAACTCCATTCAAGTAACATCTTATTTTTCTTTGTTATGTGTCGATATAGATTAAAGTGATTTTATATCTTAAAAAAATCGTTAAAAATTATTTCGATTCATCTCTCTCTTGAATTTATTTTCAAAATTTTCCGTAAAAGTTTCGCGTAATTTCCACTTGGCGGAGTGACGGTTTAAAGATGGTGTCGCATCTCGTGTATCTTCGCGTTTCGCGGCTAAACGAAACGCGAACATAACCAAAGAAAAAAATTTGCGAAAAATATTTATACGGTTTGTACACGAAAACGCGAGATGTAACGTTGTATTTTAATATTTATCGCGTCCACTTTCGCGGCGAATCGGCGCAACCCGGACATGGAAAGTCACGTCGCGCGAAGTCAAGTAAAAATCAGCGAAAGAGACGGTCGCATTTTACGGAGGAAACCCTGTGATTCCGTTACTAAATATAGGATTTATTTTTAGGTTGGAGCTAGCCGTGATTTGAATCGGGAATCTGCCCCAAAATCAGGTTTCTAGGAGGTTCGTAACGCCTGAGACATCCCGTTTATTTTCTTATCCGGACATGCTTATCGCTTCGACATATATCTTAGTCAGACTGTCAACTTTTCTAAAACATTAGAACACTCGGAACTAGTATTTTTCAATTTTTTTTTAATAATCGTACGAATATATAAAAATTAAAAAAGAACCACTTGTGTGTTGGCTTTACGCAGCTGCAAGAATTTTCTTACTACTTATTGACACGCTGTTATGTTACAATTGCAGGGATAAAAATGGCAAATGATTTAATAATCAGGGGCAAAGACAGGCTACAAGAGATTAGTATGAAATTGGAGCAGAGTCATTTGGTGTATTTGCAAACGGATGACAGTCCATTGAAACTACAGCAACGACACAAATTGGAAGGTAATCTATATCATCTCACGTCAGCCGTCAACTACTAAATATGTGTATTTTGTATATTCTGATATTTAATAGTGTATATATCAATTTTTTAGGCTTTATAAAGGAATACCTTTGCCTAGTGCCCAATGAGAATAAATACGTATTTCAAGAGACGGCGGATATTTTGCATAGATCGGCAGCAACGGTGACAGATTTCAGTGGATACAGAGCGGCAACTGCTTGGAGCGCAATTTCTTTATATGCGGCTAATCTCTTGGCACAGCCTTGGCGAAAAGAATACAGGACATTGAGGGTAATCACCTGAAAAATATTCTGTCATTACTATTATTTTATTTTATCCTTGCTTTGTGGCTTAAAATGATTTACATCTTTGTTTTTTTACATTTTACCTTTTTATCTTGTTATACTTTTGTATCTAATTATATTATATTTTACTCTATTATATTATATTTTATATTTTACTTCTCTTTAGCTTCATTATATTTTAACACTCACACATTACAATAAGTTCAAATCAACTAAATTAAATTAAACAAAACTTACAATTAAAATCAAAATGAAGATCAAGAGTTTGTTATTACTCTATGTTTGAATTAATGAGTGATTCAACATGCTCACAAGTCTTATGTATGCATATTTGACTTAATTTAGACGTACAGTGGTTACTACAAGCACGAAGTGGAAGCGAATCTGATAGGTGCAGAATTAATGTTTGAGCAAATGGGATACAAGCATACTGGCCTGGGTGTTTTGACCTTGGACGGACCGATTGATCCAGATAAAGTCTCCAACGTTAGCAGGGATGCTATTGTAGCCTTTGTGGAATGTCAGGTAGTGGACGATATTATAAACAATAAACGAATACAGGGTGTATACTACCGGGAAAAACCTTGAAAACCTGGTATTCTCAGGGAATTTTGTTTTAAAAATCAGGAAATTCTCAAAGAATTAAAAAAAAATTGCCTTTTTGATAATTTTATTCTTATTTAGCACTTAAGAAACATATGTCTAACATATCTTTGCAATATTTAAGTTTTTTTAAAAATGTGATTTTTTTAAATTGAAGATTTATTTTTCAAGATATCAAGATCTTATGTAAGTTTCATAAAAAATTGTTCAATTTTTTTTAATAGGTAATATTTAAATAAATTAGTATTCCTTATTAAATAAATAATAATTTAATAAATAATTTATTTAAATAAATTAGTATTGCTTAAGACATTTATACTAACAATAAATTATTTTTTGTTTTATATTATCATATTTTTAGTGTTTAGATATAGTGATATATAATACTTATTGTCCAAATTAATTTTACAATTAATAAATCAATATTAAATGCTAGAAAAACTGCACTCTTGATAACTTTGGAATTGTATGAATAGAAAACATTATTGTATATAGAAAGCGCATACAGTAAAGAAACTTATTTTAAAAAGCTGCATCTACAAATTTTCTTATTTTATCTGGAATTTTAAACGAAAATATCTGGAAGATCAGGGAATTCTCATTCTCTTTTTACAAAATTTGGAGTAGACACCCTGGAATAATCAGTCAGTAGATAGATGGAACTGTTTAATGCATAAATTAGCTCTAGATATAGATCTAGATCCCGATATAGAGCTGATTTGCCTTTGAATTTCAGATTCTGAAGCAGATATGGGAGAGCGTGTCGCAGAACTACACCATCTCCTGGCTGGAAGTGCTGGAATTCCGTGAGAATCACGTCGGCACGCCGGAGCAGGCCGTCCGGGCGTTGAATTATCGTTTCCTCGAGAAGGTGCATCAGAACAGGTGCGCGAAGATCGACGGTTACAAGGATATTTACTATCCGCAGCAGACGAGCGTGGAAACTGTACCACCATTACATCTACCCTATCATCATCACCCTGTCATGCACGCCAATTACAACGCGACGATGCCCACGGTTTGTCATCAAACAACGGCGACCGACTATCATCGGTGCGTCGAGGACGCGACGATATCGGCAAATTATCGTTACTATCAACCGATCGATCACGGTTTTGTCAATTGTTGCAACACTTACGGCTGCCTGCCGTCTCACGGGAATAAGTTCTACGGTACTGCTGCCCAACCGAATCCTTATTGCGCCACCTTACCGGCATACGCGACCCGAGTACCAACGGGTAGACTGATAGAGCTCGACGTGCCGGCGTCCGTGGCGAATTACGCGGACAAAACGCACCGGAAATCCACGTCCCATCGGATATCGGACCTGGACGAGGTGGACCTGTACAGACGGCAGACCTCGAGCGACGGGGATCATCAGGAATACAAAAACGACAAGAGGCAGGTCGCCAGCAGGCTGAACTCCGGCGTCAGCAAGGACGGTTACGACACGTGGGACTTCGTGTACAGGAATCTCGAGAGCCAGGGCTATTACAAGGACCTCGACGATCGGGACGACGTGTTGCAGCACAAGAAGGAGCCGGATCCTCCCGTCCGCGCGACGTTCAAGCACAAGACCCTCAGGCAGACGGAGAACGAGGACAAATATAGGTACGACAAGAGAAGAACCGGCAGTAGAACCGAGGCGAACGAGATCGACGCGTCCGAGATGAACGGTAAGGGTCATCACCATCATCACCAGGACATTCTGCCCTTCAAGAAGAAATCCTCGTCCTTCGACCTGTCGGACTCCAACAGATACAGTAGCGAAACGTATAACAACAGGGCCGACAAGAGGCACAACAGCCAAACTCTGCCGATTCCGCGTACGCACAGATCCTCGGATCAGATAGCAAGGATCGCGGACTCGCTCCAGAATCTCGATGTCGCGCGACTAAGTAAAGAAGAGAAGAAGGGGGAGGAGGAGGCGGAGAAGAGGTGGAATTGCGCCACCTGCACCTATCTAAATATGTCTGATCGGGATATCTGTGAAATGTGCGCCAAATCGAGGAGCAAAGGGAATGAAGATAAGCCGCTGGCCAGCGGTGGCAAGGAATGCCCGAAATGCACGCTGGTGAACGAGAAGAATGTTTCTAACTGTGATGCTTGCCATACCAGTCTGAAGGATTCTCCGACATACATATAGATAGACTGAGAGAGAAAAAAGAGAGAGAGAGAGGAACGACTTTTCACGTGAAAGAGGAAGGAAAGTTCTCGCACGTTTCTCACAAAGATTTTGCACAAAGGTATTGCGTGTAAGATATAGGATCTTTGAACGAATAAGTTGTACGCGAATCTTTTTCAACGACCTAAAATGAAACATGAAATACAGACAACTTAGAGAGGCATAAAAAATTATATATATATATATATACAATATATATATTAATAGCGTATATACATGAATCTTGATTAGTATACATATAAAGAGAAGAAAAGCTATTTATTTAAAATTTATCTCACGCAGGATAAGGGAGCTTGTAATATAACAAAACTTTTTTAGCATTATTAGTATTATATTGTTATGTTGCGTGGCCTATCGAATGAGTAGACTTTTGAAATCACATGCAGTCACAATAATTATTAGTACTATTATAGCGTTCGACGAGACTTGTGTCACATTAAACGATAAAATTTAATTCAAGATATTAGGCCAAAACATTGAGATTAATTAAGAAATGTTATTCGTACAAAAAAAAATTTAACTATATATTTGAATTTTTATACATATACGTAATTTTCGTGCAATTTATTTCTTAAATTAAATCGTCATTCGAGACTCGTGTTAAATTTTGTTCTATATGAACAGATCAATTTAATGTAATTAATTTTATAAAAAAAAGGAAGAGCGTTGCAATAAATTAAAAAATTATTGTTATTATAATGAATAAATTTTATATAGCGCCATTAATGCAATTAACAAAATTATTTGAAAATGCTTAAGAGAACTAAAGACAGACAGAGAGAGAAATCTTCTTCGATTTGCAAATGATAGTCTATGCAATGTTATAAACTAAAGGAGTGTTTTCTCACAATATCTCTGAAAGCAAATTTGACAAAATACAAAATACAAGAAAAAATGTTAAACTCTGCGATCTTTATCCTCTCCCCTCTTCTTCCCATAACATACTATACATTAAAATTATTGCATTATCAGTTGCAGATTGTTGTTATAATTATTATTACAATGATAAAATGTTACGCTCTGTATTATCACAAGAAAAGATTATAAATGTAACAAAGATATAAAATATGATAGAAAAAGATGTGTGAATTCTACTCTAATTTGATGAAATTTTATAGACATCTAACAGTATCTATATATTTGTATTAAAATTGCGCGTGTAAACAGCTTATCTATTTATTTAAAAATAATTATCGCACAAATAGTTATTTATACATTCCTTATTCGTTGAGTCGTCAAAACATTAAATATGCGTTTTACCCTTTATTTAAGCTTGTTTTAGAGATATATATACTATTGTTGAAAATATATGTAATTTTATATGTAAGCAATTGTGAGAGAGAAAGATGATTGTCATACACACATATAAAGTTATTACTAAATTGAATATTCACAACTCAATTTTTTGATCCTGAAATTTGTCATAAGAGTATAACGTGATATGACCTCTCTATTTAATTATATGTAAAAATTTTTTTGTACAGTAAAAAGTGTTAATGTTTTTTAAGCATTATTGGTACATAAATCATATGTCAGTGATTTCCTGGTTGGACAAGGAAAGCCTCTTGTCATCGCTCATCGTACAATTCTGACAGAAGTAAGTTCATGTGTTCCGGTATGTATTGAATTCAATATTATTAAAAAGTTTTTTTTATATATATGTATATATTTTTTTATATATTATATATATATATAAATTCTATACATGTGGATGTGAAGGCCAAATTTTATTTGAAACAATTTTTTTTTAACAACTAATAATTTCGAAAATATTTAATTCAGAGAGAAAGAAATTATTTGAAATTATTATTCATTAAAAAGAATTGTTTCAAATAAAATTTACTTGATTTTGAAGAAATTAAATATTTTAAAAAAAGTTTAAATTTGTTCTTTAATGCCTTCTTATTGATATTTCATGAATAAATAAATAAAATTTTGAAATCGAAAGTATCTTTAATTGAAACAGAATTGTGCCTATTAAAATGTTCTGCTTGAAATCAAATAACTTTTATCTAAAACATTTTTTTGAATTATTAAAATGATTTCCTGTTTCAATTAAAATGGAACTCTATAAAGTTGATTTAATATTTAGAATTACATACACATACACTCGCGTATGTGCAAATTTGACAATTTTCACGTTACAATAAGATTCATTATTTACTCTTTAATATTCTTTTTATAATTTATAAATTAAGAATTGCACAAATCATAAACTATATATTTATAGAATACATTTCAGAAGATTTTAAAGTTGTAATACAAACTATTTTATATATTTTGATAATTGGCACAAAAATAGAGATATGAATCTAATCATCCTTTTTTTGTACTTATTATTCCCTAATTTTATTAATACTGATAAAAATGAAAACTACTATATTCTTTTACAGCAAATCTTTTCTCCTTTTTTCTCTCTCTAGTTAGTACATATAATGAAATATATAAATATTAATTGCAAAATGTATGTATACTATCCAAAATACAGTATTCTATATGTTGACAGAGAGGAAAGTATACAGCATAATTATTATCAAAGTAATAAAATATTGTAAAGTATATATTTATTGTGACAAATAATAATATAGAATTATATTTAAAATTATCTTATATATAAAAGCACATACATATCTCTGTTTATACACTGATTACTCGCTATGTCCTGCTGCTCTACGCAGTAATACGTATATCTTTTCCTTAATCCAATCCTTATTATATGGAGCATAAGTGTTCGTCGATTTTTGATACACAAGACATGATAAATCTGTTAACTGATCAACAAAATCAAATAATTGACTGATGTCATAGGTAATAGTTGGAGTGTTTGGATTTCGTCTTTTTAAGTGTTCTTCATAAATTTTACATACACCTGCAATACAAAAACAATAAATGATTCATTCACATAAATTTATAATTGGGTATGAAAATATTTAGATTAATTAAAGATATAAAATTATAAGATTAATTAAAGATATATAAAAATACAAATACATTTTATATAATAATCAATATATATCAATCATGGACAATATAATGTAATCAAAATAATTTTATTCTTTTGTAGTATTTCCTGTCTTAAAAAATTCTTAAAATATAGTCTATTTAAGATGGATCAGTTTTATAATTTATGCAATTATTTTTATGCAAAAAATTATATGTATAATAGAAAAACAAAATTAATATCCTGCATGACTAAACTATAAATTGTATTTATAAAAAAAGTGTGCATTATATATATATTATTACATTATATATACATATATTATTATAAATTAATGATATGATTACCTTCCATACATTCATTAACACTTTCATAATCTGAATACGTTCTTGTTTCAGGCCTGTGACCAGGCTGTACCAATAATATTGTATGAGACTGAAATCAAATTATTATATTTTTATGCAATATAACTTTAAATATTAATTAAATTTAAATGAAGAAGTGTTGTTAATCTTGAAGTCAAATATAAAATGTTAAATAACCAAATATGTATAAACATGTGTATTTGTACGTGTGTAATCTTTCAATTAAATAAATAACCAATCATGTAAGCATTTTCTAATAAACAAACCCTTTATATACTATATTTATAACAATAAAGTTATCTATTAAACAAACGAACGAATAAGGGGATTGAGAATTTATATGCGATACAATTCTGCTTACCATCTTTTTACTTATGCGCTAATAAATCGAAGTGATGAAATAAGGCAATAATAATCCAGATTCTCTCGAAGCTACAAAAAAGAAGTCTACAAAAAAGAAATGTATCGGAATTAAACGAGGGAGTGAATTATTATAACTGTCGACAAATATCGCTTTTCAGACCCTTCGATAACATTTGTTCATCAGATTGGCGCTATCGTGGAAAAGGATGAGGAATCTCTCGGTTCTGCCCTCTGAAGAATGTTCTCGAATTGAAATAAAGATGGTTCCTATTGGACGATTTTCAACTGGTGATATCTGAATACCGCCATTTTTCGAAATCTTCAGAACACAACTTTGTGAACGAACCAATATATTAATTCATAATAAATCATATTTGCAAAATATTATCTTATTTATTGAAATAATTGTAGAGAAAACATACATTGAATCATTCATATATTATGTATTTCATTAAAACCTATTCATATAATAGTGATAATTAAATCTATTCGTATATTAATAATTAAAACCTATTCTAGATTTTGTAATACTATTGTTTTCTATGTAAACAAAATGTAAAATGTAATAATATTTTAGCGCTTATAATTATATGTAAATCTTAAATATGGATTTAAGAATCTTAATATAATCTTAATCTTAAATAAAGATTTATCGTTGGTCTATTCTATATTAATCTTTTGTACTCAAAAGATACTGTAGCACCGTTTTATTGGTCTTATTATATGCTCTTTGGATGGAGAAGATTAAGATTTTATGAACTTTTATTTCCATTTGTTTAGCTAAAAAAAGAAATGTTAGAAATATTTAATATCTTTCTAAATTTTTAGATAAAATAATACATTTTTAACTAAAATATATCATTAAGGCTCCTGGGTGCTCACCATGGCCATATTGGATTGTGACGTCAGAGGCGAGAAAGCACACGCTGAAAATTCTTAGATGCCATTTTTTAATGAAAAGATATTTCGATTAAACAGCACTTCAGATAATGGCTTTAGCACACTCTTAAAAACCCCCCAAAACTATCCTTTTCCCTTTATAATCAATCAACATCTGTAAAATGATCGAGATATTAGACTTTGACATGCGGAATGACTGCGCATGTGCAAAGACCAGACGGACTGGGCTTCATAATATTACATTTTACAGCTGTTGATTGATTATAAAGGGGAAAGGATAGTTTTCGGGGTTTTTTAAGAATGTGCTAAAGCCATCTGAAGTGCTGTTTCATCGAAATATTTTTTTATTTCGAAATGGCATTTAAGAAATTTTAGCGTGTGTTTTCTCGCCTCTGACGTCACGATTTCGACATGGTCGGCAAGGAGCCAGGAGCCTTAATGTCACATACACAAATTTATTCCATTTTTCAAAATATTATATTATATTATCACAATATTATATTATAGGAAAAATTTATTCTCTGATTCTTACCCATTATATAAAGAAAAACTACAAATTATCCATGTCATTATCTTCGGCCTCTGACTCTTCTATTGGATCTTCATCTAAATCAGAATTTAAAATTTCAGATGATGCATTTATTAATTCTTCAGAGACTGCATTCACGTCTGATAAAGTGGTTTCTTCCGACGATGTCTAAAAATATAAGAAATTAATGCTTCACTAATCTTTACTTCTTTTTTTTTTTGAATACATAAACATAATGAAATCCAAGTTTAAAATAATATAAATTAACAAAAACCTGTGAAAGAATCTCACGACCCTCTAAATTTTTATTAACAAGATTTCCCATCCAAAAAGCTTGTGCACTATCGTTAAGAACCAGCATCCCTTTAACACTATAAATTAACTTCTCCAATATAGACTTTGCTGCAGGCACATATTTAGTCAATGGTAAGTTCTTTTTTTCTGTGCAGTCACAACAAATAGCATGTAAATACCGTGTACCACCTAAACATATATAACATTATGTAAATTAGATTTATTTAATATTTATATAAATTATATAAATAAAAAAAGAATTAGAAAAGAATATATTACATATTTTATAATTAATCATATAAGACATTTTAACATAACATCATGTGCGTATAGGGTTTACCACGTTACATTAAAGAATAGCCTGAAGAGGACCCAATTTAGGGTCGAAACGTCGTAATAAAAGAATTATTACTTTAGCCAGTGTTGGTCAATAAAATACTCTTAACCTTGTTTTTAAAATTCGACTGGCAATCACATCTTACATTTTGTTAATCATATAAGGTCAACAACTCATAATTCTAATTTTACAGATAAATTTCGATGATTTTAAATCTACTTATCTTTAATAAATACTTTAATTATAAGTAAAACTATAAAAATTTTAATTATAAGTAAAAAAAATTCTTTTTATGAAATTTATAGGATTTCAGAAAGATATATTTTTAGTTTCAATGCGTATTTATAATTTTAAATGCATATTATTTAAATAAAATAAAATAAAACTTAATTGTAAATAAATTTGCAAAAAATAAAAACCTTTTTTGTATTTTGTTAAGAAGAATTCAACACTCTAAATTCATTAAAGAATTTGTCATTAAAATTAAAATCACATCTTATGTAACATTAGTGTCTCTCATGTATCTCATTGACAAGAAAATTATTCTTTACCTTGCATCATTTTTAGAATATTAGTTACATCATCTGTTTGATACTTTAGATTATGTTCTAGTATTGGCATACCAATATTCAGAAAATGTCTTATTAGAAAAGGCATGTATCTAAGAAACAATTGTATATAAGCATATGTTTTCAATGTTTTACAAATCTGCACAAGTTTTTGAACATTTGATGCAATATTGTGCCATATTTTTATTCTCTTTGGATCTCTAAAAAAAATGTTTGATCAATAAATTTAACAACATGGGATTTATATTGATAAATTCTTAATGCATTATATATCACTTTAAATTCGTTAAATTATTTTTAAATAAATTTTCAAAAATAAAATAAATTTTTAAAAATTTAATGAGTCATTATTCTAAAAAATTTTTATTTTTTAAATTTAATTTTTTTTAAAAAAAGAGTAACTATACTTACGAATTGACTGCTGACAATGATATATTAATACCTTTAATTAAACTCTCAAAGAGTTTTTTATATAATAATTGAAAAATACTTTTGTTCAAAGAAGGTATTCTTGTTATGACACTTTGGTTATTTTCAAAATTCAAGATTTCGTCTGGTAACCATTCCAAAATTGATGTTACTGTATCTAATGGTGCCGGTTCATTATCAATCCAATTATTTAATAATTGAATAATGGATAACTTATATTGAGCTCCAGTATATCTATCTTCGGGCCATTCCAGGCAAAGAAATCCATATGCTAATTTTGCTAAAATATAAAATAGCATAAAATAAGAAATTTAATCAACAGCATAAAATAAAAAAATTCTTGACATTCGATAAAAAAAAACTTAAATTACTTACCATGCTTATTTTTATGCTGTTGTGTATAGGTTTCAGAATGTTTCATTAAAGATTGACACATGTTAACAAGAGCAGTAGCTAATGATATTTCGGTAGCGATGTCTGACAGTGATTCAAAATATTTGTATGATTCTGCAACAAGTTCCTTGCAAGATCGTAATCGTGCGTTTTCTGTATTAATTTGTCCAGCTAAACTACGTAATCCCTCTAAAAAATATATATAAGTAATAATATAATTAATATATAAGTAAAAATATAATATATATAATATAAATATAATATAATATAAATATAACATAAATAATATAATATAATATTATAAATAATATAATATAAATAATATAAATAATAATATAAGTAAAAAGATGAATAATATTTAATTTTTATATCGTAACAAAAATATCTCACCTCGAAGCAACGTGTTATATGTTACACTCAAAAATCCTTTCCAATTAAAAATTTTAGTGAGAAGGCATAATAATAACTTTGCGCCTTTTCTAAAGTCACAAGTGTTATCTTGTCTCAATCTGCTGACAACGTCGTCTAATTTTGAGCAAATCTTTGGTAATAAGTGTATTAAATCTTTCACAAAAGATTCGGAAGGTTCATTTTCGAATATTGCTAAAAGTTCTCTTACAATAAAACAAACTTGTTTTATTGATATGCCTTTTGTCTCAGATTGTGACGACTGTGAATTTATTTTAACATCCAAAAGATGGGCTATCTAAACATAATAATGACATAGTAATTATTAATAAACATTATCTATATACAATAATAATTTTCGAAAGTTATGCATGTAAGATCTTAAAAGATCTTCAGATCATTTTAATTACAAATTTTTTAATCAATTTGCAATATCTATATTGCTTAAAGAAGGAAATTTAGATATTCCTATATTTAATTAATAATTAAAAATAAACGTTTGAAAATTAATCATATTTTTTAATTAATTTTCAAATTTTTTAGTATATTTTATCAAGATTTTGTAGCATAATTATAAAAGTAAAGCTGAAAATTATGAAGTAAATAAAAATCCTTTTCAATATTTTGTATTAAACAATATAATCAATTTCAAAACAAAAAAACTATGATTTGAAAGAATTTCCAATAAATTTAGGCATTATTCATTTTTATATAAATTTTTCTCCATAATTAAATGTCTTTAGAATAACTCTCAAAGTTTGTTGAAACATTCTATATATAGCTATTCTAAAAATCCTTATAAACATACCTTTGCATCAAACTTTCTAAAATATGCTGGATTTTTAGAGCATAATGTAGAACTTATCTCTGTGGATTCATCTTCCATATTTATAGAAGTGTTAGATTTATTTCCTTTCTTAGGCTTCTTTCCTTTTTTACTAATTTTTCTCTCAATTTTTACAAATTGTGGCAATGGAAAATGATGGAAGTAACACGGTGGAGGTTGATATTTAGTATCACATAATGTTAACAGCATATTCAGTTCACCTTGCAAATATATCAAAGTGTCTAAACGATTTAATACTTGTTCTCGTAATAAAGGATCTGTTTGGGTGACAAAGCCTGTTATTATTTCCCTGAGCCTGTAACATTCCTTTCGCAATTAGTCATTTTGGCTAGACTTGACGAAATATAATTAGAAAGAAATTACATGCATATTACATCGTAGGAAAAAAAGAAATTTAAAATATTAATACTTACCAATTAATACCACATATAACAAGATCTAATATTGGAGGTTCTGGGATATCAAAATTTTGTGGCATTAACATTTTACATCCTAAAAGAGCATCTATAGCTTCCAATTCTCCATGTGCGCTAGTTTTCATAATACATGTCTTGAGGAGTCGAAACAATATCGGTGCAATTGGACCATTTCTTTTATTTCCAAAATTTAACACATAATTTTGTGGTTCATGGTCTGCATTATTTAGCCCAAATTTCGGTGTTAAATCTTCACTAATATAAACAAAAATTAAATATACTTATTTACATTCATCATTATTATATATTTTATCATTTTATATTATCACTATATTTGTCATTATATTTTATCATGTTATATAATTAAAAATTTAATCAAATGAGATAAATTATGAAGTACATATATACAATATCTTCAAAATTCGCTGCATATTTTGTTGAAATATATTGCAATATAAATGTCAAATGATAAAATAATAACAGAAAGACATTTTCTCTAAAGATCTGCATATGTGTAGTGTATTCAAATCTTAATCCATTAAGAAAAAATAATATATAATTAAAAACTTTCATAATTTTTATATATGCTCTATTAATACTTTTATAGATTTTTAATCAGTCAATTGTATATATATAATGTGTTACAAAAAATTTAAGGTGTTATTATTTACCTTGGTTGTACTTTATCTGTCATATATGTACTAACAAACTCGTTTTCTATACAGTCAGTAATTTTGTGAAGAAAAGTCATATTAATAGTTTCAGTTTCTTCAATTACTTGTGCTAATTGATCATAAAACAATGGTTGTGATTTAGAACAACTTTTCACACTCTTCATTACCTTATCTGCAAACATACAAAAAAGATATTTGTATTAAATTTATTTTTACACTATCATATATTATATTAATTTGTAAAGAAAATAATGCACATTAAAGAATATTAAACTAATTTAATTATATGAATCTCTTAAGTTTAATAACTCGTTTTACTTTTTGTTATATCATATAAGAATTTAAAATATGTGTAAAATAATAAATACATACTAAATAATTTCAGAGCTTTATCACAGCTTTCAGGCTTTCCTGCCAGATGTTTTATTGCCATTACTGCTCCCATGACACCTTTGCATTTTGTACTAAAAAAATAGTTTAATATTTATATCTCTATTAAATAAATAAAATTAAATATATATTATAAATTTAATTATTATTAAATATATATGTAATTATAATATATATAAAATTTAATATATCTCTAGTAAAATAAAATAAAATAAAAATAAAAAATAAAAATATATCTATATTAAAATAAAATATTGTATTAATTCTATAATTTGCTTACATTGGTTTAGTGGTAGACAATTGCTTTTGCAATAATATAAATAAGTCATCTCGTAATGATTCTGAAGTAGAATTATCATCTAAACATAATTTGTGCAATAAATCATTCAAAGTGCCAATTTCTTCAAGTCCAAAGCAATCTATTTTCTCTAATAAGATTCTTAGATGATTGCATTGTGATACCAAACAATCTCTCTCAATTGTATTCTCTGCCATTTTATAAAGTATAGTCATTGCATGTTTTACAGTTTGATCATTATTACCCATAAGAAGAATAATCTTCTCTATAATCTCACGTTGTTTAAACAATGCCTCTTTCTGACTGAGAAACTGTAATCGGAACCATTCAATTGCAAAATTAATAAATACATATTCTTCAGATTTTAATAATTTACTAGTTAATTGCAATATTGATGGTTGTAATTCTCGAATGATCTGGAAATAAATATATTATATAAGAGCATATACCAATCCATATTTGTCAAATAAACATTTCATATAGTTTTGGTTCACAAAGATATATACAAACCTCTTTGTAATCATTGTAAAGTGTATGAAGCAAACTTGTCCTGTAGAAACCACAACGGATGTTTTGCTTCAATAAGGCTTCTGCATTCTTTTGTTTTGTTGTTCCAGAGAATACAAGGAGTAAAATGATTAAATCTAATGGTTTTGGATTTTGATTAATATCTTTGACTATCATTATTGCAGCAAGTGTCACATCTTTAGATAATAACATGCACATTTTTAATGTTTGAATTATCTGCACTTGATTTTTATAACATTCCTCAACTTTATCTCCAGCGAGTGGCTGCATTTCTATATTGCGTAGCACAAGCAACATTTGTTTGACAATATCGGAACATGTATAATTGTTAAGGAGAAATCTGCAATACAATTAGAAAAGTTATAGCTAACAGTTCTATCATAATAACAAATTTAAAATTAGATATAACTATATATACCTGATAACAATTGGTATAAATTCTACTTTCATATTTGTTTTTAACAAATGTAACACTTTGATTTTATATTCTTCTAAATATTCTTTATCAAGATTAAAACTGGCAATGCAGTTTAAGATTACATTTGTCAATTCACTATTTTCTTCCAACATTTTTGCTAGTATTTCAGCGATATTTCGATGCTGAATATCTGACAAAATATCAGGTAAAAATAAAATCAGTTCATATTGAAACCATGATGGACATGTTTCTAATAGCTGTTCTATATTTGTAGTTACTATATCAACATTGGTTATAGTATCCAAAAAACGAAATTGTTGTAATAATGGTACAGCCCAAGATATTTTTTCTGGAGTATCTCTGTAAAAAAATTACAAAATATATTAACAAATGACTGCTTTTTCAATATCACAATCACATAAATATATATTAAGCAATTCAGTTTATACAATTATATATATGAAACATATATATATATATATATATATATATATATAAAATCAGTGTAATTAACAAAATTTAATTTTTGATGTTACTGTTTCTACATTTTTTCCAAGACATGAGAAAAACAATTTTATGCCAATCATATACCTTTATTATTTAAATTATTATATATAGTAGAAGTATTTGAATTTAATTAAATTCAGCAAAATTATATATGATAAATTATATGATTTTAATTTTTCTGATATACTTACACTAAAAGAATAGATTCATTAAGTTTCGATATAAAAATATTATATATTTCTGCTTGAATTTCCATAACTTCTAGTAGTATTCTTGCCAGAGATATTTTATTTAGAGCATTGAAAGCTTTATTATCAATAGATAATTCCATGTCATTCAACATTTTTTCAAAACTTTTTTCATTTCTAACGTATTCCTCTATCGAATCAATTATATCCTTTTTCTGATATTGCTTTGAGCTTAATACTTTTCTCATCTGCAATTTGGCGATGGATGAAGGAACATCTATAGATAAAGAAATTTTGTTATATAAATTTCATAAATTTTTATATCAACAATTTTAATATTTATCTTTCTTGATTATACATATAAATAATAAAATAGAATAGAAATAAAATAAAATAGAAATCGAAATTATACACATATAAATAAAATAAAAAACTTACTAAGTGTATATATACCATCATTTGATACTGTGATACCACATTTCTGCAAAAAGTTAGAAAAAACAGGTGGTATATGGAAATTCTCTTTTTCTGAAAAATTTTCCCTCCTGTTAGTTCTACATTCCTCCAAATTTTTACTAAGTTTATGCTTCTTTAACTTTGCAGGCGAAAGAGGTTCTTTATATTTATCCTGCTGTTTCCTTTGGGAAATATTAGACTTAGTAATTGATTTAACAGGTGATTTATTAATCGAAGAAAGCTTTTCCCCAGAAGAATCACGATTGGGATTAATATCTCGGGCAACAGGTTGCGAATTTTTATCAAATATAGTTTCACTCCGCTTCTTCTTTGTAGCTGTAGACTCGTTACATGAAAAATCAACATCGCTATCTGAATCTTCCTCTTCTGCCGAAGATATAATTTTACGCTTTTGTGAAACCGAATGATTAGCTCTCAAGGACCTGTTTGTCATGGATGCATTTTTCCCTGACAAATGATTATTGTCTTGTTGACTTGTAGATGCGCTCTCTGACATTTGACTATTAAGCTGTCTTGTCATTAATGCCTTAGATTTTGACAATTTATGATTAACAGTGACATTATCTCTTTGCGATACATCTTTCTCAGTTTCACATAAATTCATTTCTCTCGACGACTTATTTTTCTCGGTGAAAGAATTATTCCTTCTTAACGAACTGCTTAATGCTGATTTGGACGCTGACAATTTTCCATCATGAGATAAATCCATCTTCTCTTGCGTTGTTACGTTTGTACGAGCACTTATTTGTTTATTGCTTACGGTTTGCTCCGATGATTGACTGACAGATCGCAAATTTTTATGCAAACCTGCGTTAAACAATAATTTTCTCTTATCCATAATGGAAAGACTTTTTTTCTCTTTTTAGATTAATATATTCTCGAAATTTTGTAACTTTTCATTCTCGTTCGACACTTTTACGCGCCAAAATCATATCTTTATGTAGACCGGGCATAGATATGCAAAATATATAGATGGATGAATAACTGGAAAAAAACAACAGAAGTCACTAGCAGATAAGCTAGAGATCCTCTAGAATAATCCCTAGATTCCTAGCTTTAGCGGAAAACATTTTTTTTTCACAAAAAATAAAAAAGTTTCCTTATAAATTTAATAATTAGAAGGAAACTTTTTTTTTTATTTTTTGTGAAAAAAATGTAGCAATTTCTTATTTGACGCATCGATACATAAATAAACAAAACAAATATAGCAATTTTTTGTAAATAAACAAAAATATAGCAATTTTTTATTTGAGGCATGAATACATAAATAAACATCATTTTTATATTTATTATATTGTTTGTTATATCATTTTTATATTTATTTAAATCTTTTTTCTGTCTTTTGAGACTTCTCAATATAATAAATATAAAAATGATGTTTATTTATGTATTTATGCAATTTTTTGTAATAAACAAAATAAATATAGCAATTTTTTGTAAATAAAAACAAAAATATAGCAATTTTTTATTTGAGGCATGAATACATAAATAAACATCATTTATTTTATATTTATTATATTGTTTGTTATATCATTTTTATATTTATTTAAATCTTTTTTCTGTCTTTTGAGACTTCTCAATATAATAAATATAAAAATGATGTTTATTTATGTATTTATGCGTCAAATAAAAAATTGCTATATTTATCAAAATATTTGGATTAAAATTTTCAAATAGAAATTATATTATAAATACTAAATACATAAGTTGATTGAATTGATTATACCAGGTGTCCCATTTTAAAGGACCCACTCAAATATCTCATTGTCAGAAACATTGCGTTAAATCGAAAAATGTTTCTTACAAAAGTTGTAGAGTTTCGAGGAGGACATAACATAATAATATTCATTTGACCTTGGGCGGCGTCTCCAAGCTAAGTGAAGGTTAACCTTAAGTGAAGGTGAGAATGAATTTTGAAGAAAATAAAAAAATGCTTCGGATAAAAGTTGTTCAAATTAATTAGTAGAAAAAGATGTTATAATAAAAAATATGGGTTTCCATTTAAAAAATTGATTCTCACCTTCACTTGACCTTGGAGACGCCGCCCAAGGTCATATGAATATTACTATATGTTATGTCCCCCTCGAAACCCTACAACTTTTGTAGGAAACATTTTTTTAACGCAGTGTTTCTGAGATATTTGAGTGGGTCCTTTAAAATGGGACACCCGGTATATATAGGAGATAATAAGATAATTATTATCTGGTATTACTCAATATATTATTTTTCTGATTATTTTTATCTAATTGTTACATAATGTAGTTATTGTTTGTGAATGTTATCATATACAATGCAATAATTTTTTTACATATTTGTTCAATAAAATTATCTAAAAGAATAAATTTATTATAAAATTAAAACAAAACTTAAAAAAAATTTCTTACATGTCTATTTATATAGCTATAGGTCTCAAAATACAGTTTATATATCCAAAATCTTTTATATAGAGAGAATATAAAATTTCTCTGAAATCTTTTTCAATCCCCATTATTTCTATTATTCTATTTATTTTATTATTATTCTAATATACACAAAATAAAAATGTTACATATTTTGTTCTTTCTTTGTTCGTTTTTCATTTTATTCATGATCACATATGTAATGAGAGAGTAGCACAAGAGAAAAAATTGTTTACAAAGAGATAATTTGAGCCAAATTAATGACATATTTTAGAGATTCTGCACATAAATATAGATTAATAAATAGAAATTATTAATTCTTTCCTCTAATTTTCCTCTTGACCTTTTGCTTTCTTATTGTTTCACATTTTTCATGTGACCATGCATAAATAGAAATGAAAACATTGTACATGATCAATTTAAAATATCATGTATACATTTTTATTACACATACACACACACACATACATTCATTCAATATATTCATATTAAAAATATGAAGTAGTGAAATAGCAACGCAAAAAAACAATGGTTAAAAGTAAAAAAAATCAACAAACTTAAAAATCAATAAACTTAATTGTGTATATATTACAAAAATTTTGAAATAGACTTAAAAAATCACTGTTACTCAGAGCGCAATATTCATTTATATATAATATTGCTTCTTCAACATATTTTGTAATGCATAAGATTCAAGCTCCATCCTTTTTCGTCTTAAAATAAATAAAACAAAAATTATTATTTACATCATCAGAATTCCAAGAGACTTCTTGATGTTAGATGTTTCAGGTAGGGAAAGAGCCCATTTTCTTAAACCCGTTAACAAAACTGAACTCGTGACTAATATAGCTCCTCCTACAGAGTATCGGTTTGGTATCTCGTTGAAGAACAGCACCTGCCAAAAGAATGCGAAAACAATATCCGTGGTTCTTGCTATGGCCACCGGACCGGCTTGTTCCATCTGAAGAGCTAAAGTCAGCAGGATCTGACCTGCGAAGCTAAATAACGCCAACGCAACGACTAAAAGCCTATCTGTACCACAACGTGGCAGACATAAAACACCGATGATCCACGATATAAATGTAGTCTGTACCAGAGCGAACGAGCCGAAATTTGTCAGTATGATGGAGAAATGAAGATCCTTAAGCGCCCGTAATAGAACGTAGACGTTCGCGCCGAATAAAGTAGCTGAAAACGCAGCCACGGCACCCCACAGATCAGCGTGTCCTGGATTAATACTGCCATCCGAAAGAGATTCCACGGTGTTACCGAAGATCAGGGGCGGTCGTGTTATCAGTATCACCCCGATCAGGGTCAGACAGACGGTGACGACGTTGAACAGGCCGCAGGGTTCCTTCAAAAATATCCGTGCGAATATCGCTACAAATACAGGAACGGAGAATACAACAACGGAAGCATCTGCCAGTGGCATATGTCTAAAGGCGTAGAAACTTAACATGAGTCCGGTCGTACCGATGAAACTCCTTAGAATAAGTATTAGTCTACGTCCCTTCGGGAAAGGATGGTCACCTTTGTAGATCACAATTGGTATCGCTGGTAACAGTACCCCCAGAAATCTGAAGATAGCCATCTCGGTGGGGTTTATCTCCACCAGACTCTTAACAATGACGCTACATAACGAGAAGAACAGAGACGAGAACGTCGCTAGTACTAGACCCAGGTAAGGGCATGATTTACAGAACGGGATGGAGAATTTTCTTTTAGGATTTATGGTGTTGCTCTCCACGTCGACGTCAACTAGATGCTGCAATTCCACGTGCTCCGACATATCTGTAAAGGAAGATAATCTGTGTTAAAGATAAATGTTGAAACTAGTTACTTTTTAAAATTTCAACAATAATTCTCATTTTAAATCTTAAAAACAATATTGTATTTTAACATATTTTGATAATCAATATTCAAATTCAACGATCTGTAAGTATATGATAATGTCTTCAAAAGTTATACAAATAGAGAAAGATATTGTTAATTTCTTAAAATTGATACTTTATAAAATTTTGTTTCATAATGTACTTTTATATATAAAGTTGATACTTTTTTATAAAATAAATTTTATTTTAGATATTTTTTATATATTTATTTTACATATTTAATTTTTTATATAAGATTATTTTATTTCTGATTGTTTGTAACGAATCTATCTATATAAACATGTGAATAATCTGTTCTGACAACTACAAACTAACAGGAATAAGTGGAATAATGTCAACATTATACTTGTAATATTTTACACTTCCCAATTTTACGATTCACATTTCTTCAAATTGAACACTGTATTTTTAAGAGTTTTATCTTATTAATGCTAAATAATAAAGATCATTTTTTAAATATTTTCGTCAATTGAACACTGTATTATTTTTTAATTAAAGCTGAATTATTTTTAAATTTTATCTCATTGATGTTAAGTAATAAAGATTACTTTTTTAAAATAATGGTATATTAAATAGTTATACAAGTTTGTTATATAAAAAATATTTTGTTATATTGTTGTAAGAATATTGAACAGAGTAACACAATAATTGAAGAAGTATTAAATAGAGTATTAAATATATAAAATGACATAATAAAAGTTGGTTTAATACTTTTCTTTTGCATCTCACAATTTGTTTTGTATTTTTGCCAATTGAACGCTGTATTACTTTTTGTGAATTGAATGCTGTGTTATTTTTAAGTTTCATCTTATTAATGCAAAGTAATAAAAAGATCATTTTTTTAAATATTAATATATTACATAGGTATTCATAGTCCGATCTTATAGTCTGGTCAGAGGTTGACTTAAGATCCCATTCAACCAATCAAGTGGTTGCGTAACATCTCAAGATCTTAAATATAAGATCAGACTATGAATAGCGTCCATAGTTATATAATTTTGTTATATAAAAGAATATTTTCTTATGTTGTTGTAAGAGTATCTAATAGAGTGAGATAATAATAATAGTGACATAATACTAAAGGATATTTTTAGCGCTATTGCTTGTTTTATATTTTTGTCAATTCGGATATACAGCATCAGTATTAATTACATGCGGAGATTTTACTGCAACTTACCTATACTTGCGACTCATTAAATGCACGTTGTAAGTACGTAAGCATGAAATTACAGGACCAGTAATATATTACAGAACATGACCTAGACGGAAGACCAAGAATTATTAACGATCACGATTATTTTCCACAGCACAATAATATAATAATATGTATAAAATTATATATATAGATCTATTTTTTCTCTATCTTTAATATTTAATTTTCAAGTCTGTACGTACTATCGGCGAGATTCGGCGAAAATCGCTACTCCGCATGACTGAGAAATGATTTAATTATTGTATTTCCTTTTATTTTTTATTATTATCTCCAATTTTATCATTTGACAGTTCGTGTCGGAACAGCCACGCCGGCGTTTCTCGTGAAGCTCTCCTCCTTCGCCCGAAGTTGACAGCCGAAGCAGCCGAATTTCAATGAACGAAAACGCCCTCATCTGAAAGTAACTAAAAATGTCGATATATTATCGACATTTTTAGTTCCTTACCGGTATTATCGTTTGGAGAGAGTTTTCCAACTATATAGGCCCGTGTTCATAGTTGGTTTTTATTATTGAGTGGAATTCTATTGAACACGTTTTTTATTGGTCGAATTGAACATCGGACTCTCTGATTGGTCGATCGTGCTAGGACCCTAGGCGCCGATCGATATGATTGGTCCAAATAATCCTCTCCCCTTGTAAATATTGAAAAAATTATACAAAAAATTAATAAAATTAATTAATTTTAGTAAAATATAAATATATAATATTCTTAATAAAATATAAATATATAATATTGTTAATAAAATATAAGTATATAATATTGTTAATAAAATATAAATATATAATATTGTTAATAAAATATAAATATAAATAATATTGTTAATAAAATATAAATATATAATATTGTTAATAAAATATAAATATATAATATTGTTAATAAAATATAAATAATATTGTTAATAAAATATAAATATATAATATTGTTAATAAAATATAAATAATATTGTTAATAAAATATAAATATATATTTATAATAATATTAATATTAATAAAATATAAATACATAATAATGTTAATAAAATATAGATATATAATATTTATAATAATATTATAATATATATATATAAAAAATAGGAAACGTCAAACGCGGAAAAAATTAAAACATGCTTAAAATACAAAAAAGTATTATTTCAAATATTAAAAAATTAAAACAAGATGTGTGAGTAAAATAATAATAAATCTTAATGAAAATAATAAATAAAATATAATATATTTAAATATAATATTAAACATATTAATTTATAATTAAAATAATAAATCTTGTTTTGCATTAAAATTAAAAAAAACTTTTTTTAGTTAAAACTCATGTTTTATAATTATACTCTATAAAAATAAAAATAAAGTTTTTTAAATATTTTATTATTATATATAATTTCTTATAAAAATAATTTATATGTCGCACTTTATTTTATTATACTTATTAGAAGATTTTTAAGAAAAATTTTAGAAAATGCATAATTAATTCATAATCATTTCCAATTTCGCTATTAAAATTTGTGAATTATAAAATAAAATGGAAACATTTTCCGACAGCTTTTACCGCTAAATATCCGATGAGAAATGTTTTTGGCTCAGGTAGTAAAGTTGAAAAAAGAGAGACACAAACTCCGCCAATTCTCATCGCATCCTTTTTCCATAAATTTGACCCCACTTTTTTTTCCAAGGATAGTAGCTCGATGATCTACGGTCATCAAGAATCAAGAGTGCGCATCCAAAACCGAATTTATACTATTATGTATTTTTTTTACTGACAGCCAAAGTTAATTTCGAATAGTTTTCCACAATATATGCTAGTCACGATTAGTCGCAACGAATGAAAATATGTAGCCGAAACGAAAAAGAGTATAATATATATATATGATAAAATGAAAAGAGGGAAAAAAAATATATCAAGTCAAATGTAAAACTCGAGTGAATCACGAAACGTAAAACTGCGACGAATGAAGGTGACAAAGGTGAATCGAAAAGGTGAATCACCGGATTATCACCGATGATAATATATTCTCACATGCATATTTTTATCGTAAGTATACATATATATGTGAATCCACGAATCATTTGATTGTATAAATTCGCATCATATGTCGTATTACATTCACGTGGCTTATATATATATATATATATATATATATATATGTATACGTGTTTGCTTAACATGTTGATAGGACAATCCTCTGATAAGGACTGAAAGAACTCCATTTTACTCGTATATGCGTATATTTTGCTGGAAACGAGGCGAAGCGTCATCGAGGCTGCGAACGTGATGACTTCGAAACTGACAGCATCATCGTGAAGAATTATCATATATATTTCTGCAAAGATGAGCTGGCTGCAAAATAGCCCGCTGCGAACCAGCTTCAGCAAGCAACGATCCAGAAACTCTCCACCAAAGAATGCCGATCCATCCGCTTGTTACGACAGCTTCTGCAAACATTGGCAACAGACTTACGAAATTATTGTACACTCCTTAGTAAGAACAAGCTTTTTCTCTTAGGAGCCTTTTATATTAATTTAAAATTCACACACGTCTCATTGTTTCAGATGGTTGTTAAAATGGAATTTGTTTTTCTCTTTTTTTTTCCTTTATAATCTTTATTTGTATTGTTTTTAAATGCCATAATGTGATAGCTATAAAATCTATAATAGTTTTTTATATATCTATCTTGTTACAGAAAGATTGCAGTGTGTGATGTTGCATTTTATTATTAGAAACAAACAGTGTTAATAATAATTAATAGTGTTTATCAAGTTTTATTTTATGCAACCAGAGCAATCAGTTTTGTAATGCACAGAATTTTGTTTACTTGAATTTTATTAATATTAAAACATTCTATTTTATATACATATAATATATACATTTTTTTTATTTTATTTTTTATTTATTTAAACCAGAAACAATTTACAAAAGTAAATCCTATAGAAGTAGTATATCTACCCGTACATAGGACTGGCTATAATAGTAGACTTAACTATCTAATACGATTACAAAACAGAAAAGATACATTTAGTACACCTTGTATGCAGAATCATTACATGCAAAGCCATTGCTAGATGAGTCGCGGAAGCCGTATGCCTGATCGCTTTAACGATTAATGTAGTTTGCTCTTATCCATTTTTTCAATTTTGTTTTTCATGTCCTCCCATGAGTCAGAGCCCTTAGGTCAAAAGGCAATTCGTTATATGCTCTAACAGCCACCAGTCGACTATTCTTATTACTAACATTTAGTTTGTAAGTAGGTATTGGGATGCTCTTATTTCTGATCGTGATGATATTCTGGTGACTTTTAGAATGCATAAATTCTTGCTTTAGTAAATCATACTAATCAGTGATTCAAGGATAAACAGTTGCGCCAAATTTAGTGGATGCTTATCGACTTCAATATTTTCCGCTTTTATAACTTTAAAGATTCTATTTTGTAGTTTTTGCAACATGCTTAGACTATTTTTATATGCGCCACCCCAGGCTATCACACCATAGCTAATGTGACTATGAAATAATGCATAGTAGACCAGCAGCAGAGTTTTTATTTGCATGAATTTAGTAAGCTTTGAAAAAATAAAAATCAGGTATTTTGTTTTCTTTATTATATATTCTATATGCTTGTCCCACTTCATATTGAAATCAAAGACGACTCTAAGATATTTACAGTAATCCACTCTTTTGACTCTCTGTTCTCCTATCTTCACATCCAGTGCAAAAGGGACGCTATCACAATAATTTCCAAATGTTATGAACACTGTTTTATCAATGTTCAAAGACAATTTGTTAACAGCGAGCCAATCCGCAACCCTATCTAAATATTCATTAGTGGTTTTGCATGCTTCTTGCCATGTCTTCCCTTTAACCAACACAACAGTATCATCAGCATATGAAGTTATATATATATATATTTTTTTTTTTCTATTTATTTACAAATATTTTATTTTTTTCACACTTTATTAATACTTATTTCTAGCAGGATTTTTGTATTGTGATTTTAATATTTATACACATGTATTGGTTATATATTATAATTCAAAAAGAGATGTTTCAATATTATTGAAATACAATCATCATCTAATATTCTCTTGAATATTAAACAGTTAACGCATTGACAATTTGAAATAAAATTTAACATTTTTAATATTTATCAAATATGAAAATTATTTTTATTTCTATTTTTTATTAATTCTTATATATCTCAAGCTAAGGATTAAAAAGTTACATTTAGCATTAAATGTGTGTTATAAATATAGATTTATATTAATTGTTTAGCGACTGAACTAAGAGCCAAAAGTTATCCTGTAATGGGAAAATCATGTTACGGTAATGAATTAATTTCAGCCTCTTAAAGGAGTACCTAGTCAAGATGATGTGCTTGGAGTTGTTAATCATATTGACCAAATGGTGACGCTGCTGATGCTGGAACTGCGGGACTCTAATTCACATAATCACTATCAACAAGGCAACACCGCCACACATTCTCCATGTTTGGAATATTTATTAAGTGAAAATTTACTTGTTAAACTGTACGATTGGAGCATACATACAGGAAGGTACATTTCTACTTTTTAATATTTGTATTCCATTTTATTTATTACTAACTTAAGATAATTTAAAAAAATTTTATCGTATATTTATTGTAAAAATACGATTTTTTTTACAGGTTTAATAATGCTGTAAGATTGGAGCAAATGAAGCTTTATGAGTTACTCATTTCATACAATAATGCCCTTCTCGCACATGAGCCAGTTACTAGGCCACTCTTACGATTATTAGAAGAATGCGCAAACGATATAATGCCATTAGAAGTAGAAAAAAAATTAGTAGTATTATTGAATCAGCTGTGTGTCGTCTTAATGCAAAATATGGCTTTACTTGACTTGTTTTTTCAGTCGAATGCAATTGGAAAGAACAAGTAAGTATAGTTTGTTGTTTATTATGACATATGTTTTACATAAATATATTTTTACTAAGATGATATATGATTTTTTAGATTTATTATATTTAATTTATTAATACCTTATATTCATCGAGAGGGTGGCGTTGGTCAGCAAGCACGTGACGCTATGTTATTATGCATGTCGCTCTCGAAGAAGAATGACGAAGTTGGATTATACATCGCCGATTCCAATATCTGTCCTGTAAATAATTTCAATATAAATATTATATTAGAATATAAATATTTATTAGAATATAATTTATTAGAATATAAATATTTATATATTAGGATATAAATAAACAGAAAATAAATATGTAAAAGATGATGAAATAATCTTGTTTTTGCGTTTATTTAGGTACTAGCTACAGGATTGAGTGGGCTTTACTCTTTACTTCCGAGAAAACTTGGAATTGAGACAGATGATTGGTATCAACTGACACCAGATGATGTGAACGATTTACCTGCACTTATGCAGCTCATGAATTCTCTAGAATTCTGCAATGCAGTTGCACAAGTGGCGCATCCAATGGTACAGAAACAGTTGCTTGAATTTTTATACCAAGGTTTTTTAGTTCCTGTCATGGGTCCAGCGTTATTACAGGTGAATATTGATATAATTCAACGTAAAAGAATTAAATAGATATAATATTTATTTAATTCAATATAAAAGAAAATATTTTAATGATTAAATAACATGAATTGCTTATCTTGCTTTGAAAAAAGTTTTAAATCAATTTTTTCATATTTCGATAATGTAAAATTTTACATAAGAGCATTGACTTATAGTTTGTAACATATATATTATCATTATTTAATTATATTTTGATAATAATGCATGTGGTGAAAGAAGGTATTTTGTAGCATACAAACACGGTATGTTAATTTATACAAATACTTATACTTTAATGTTATTGTGTAATAAAAAACATGTGTAAATTTTCAAATGTTATTAAAATTTAATGAGATAACATTTTTACATAATTCGTAAATAATAATAAATAATAGAAACAATTTCTAAATACTCTCACGAAAATATTTTATTTTATGCAATAAATGCATTTTTCTATTTCATTTCATAGAACATTTTAAATATATTTCGAATATTATTCCACGAATCACAATTGCTTAAACTTTACAACTTTTGTATAATTTTTTAAATTGCACAATTTTTATTGCAATTAAAGTTTCACAAAAAAACTTGTGTTTGTTTTGTTATTGGTTATTGATTTTATGTGCACAATGCCTCTTATGTTATCAAATACATGTGAATTCATCAATGTGGTGATGGTAAAATTAAGCGCACTGGTATTGAAGCTAATAACATAAACATAAATCATTGATGTCATTATGTAGTTTATGGTATTAGTACCTTTTTCTATCTGGTGATATTTTTATGATGCTCATAGGATTCTCTTGGCTTGACCCTAGAACAGCTAGATGTACAACAATATTGGGTTAGTACAAATTATCACAGTTTTTCAATAGTAGTATAGTATTTCAATTGATACTTTATAAAATAAAATTATATAACTCTTTGCATTATTTTCTGTAAAATAATAATTCTGTAATATAAATAATTTTTAATATTGATTATGTATGTTTAGTATATTTCTAGAGTTTTTATTTATTTATACTTAATGTATTGTTATATTAAAAGAACACTAAATTATTATAACATTAAGTTAATAGTATTTAATAATTTCTGTTATTTAAATATAATTCTGTTTCCAATGTGTTATAATATTTTAATATTATAAGTATATTATATATATATGACATATAATATTTTAAAACTATCTTTACATAAATATATATTCAAAGTATCCATTGAAATATTGATACTTATTGTTATATCAACTTATTTTATTTATTTAAAAGTATAATTAATAAGAACAAGTTATGCTTTTAAATAAATAAATTTATTATAATAATAAACCACTTGTGATTTATAATAATAATAATAATAAATTGTTTGTGAAGTATAATAATAAATCACAAGCATGTTTATTAATTATACCAAATTATGCGATATATGTAATTATTCAGTATCTTGATATCGTATAAAAAAATATTTATAATTAAAGATAACTAGATCAAGTGGTTTATAATTTATAACATATTCAAACACAATACACATATTGCTATATTATTGCTTTGCTTTGCAGCTATAGTTTTTATCTCTAAATTTAGCACTTTATTTTTAGAAATTTGATTAATTAATGGAGTTTTGACTCTTCTCGAAAGAGTTTTAGAGTTCCTCATACATTTCAAAAAGAGAATGTTCTAGTGTAAAATATTCCTATATTTTATATTTCTGTGTTAAAATATCTAATGATTATTTTTATAGTTCAAATCAATAAAAAGATTTTTCCGATTTTTCGATCCTTGGATAAAAAAAATTTCTAAATTGTTAACCGAGTGATTTCTTCAAAATTCTAGATAGTTCCCTTCTAATAATTATTTATAAAATTTGAGATAAAATTGAAATTAAAAAAAGTTTTTGCGATTTTTCGTTTTAGTAATTAAAATTTTCTAAATAAAATTTCTTAATTTTTTATATGTATATAAAAATTCTATCGAAAAATATTAAGACTCAAATCGATCCCTTTTGAAATGAGAAAAGTTTGCCAATTTTGGATTCTTATATTTTTATATCTAATTGATAGTACTATTTTTAAAACATAAACTCTACAGTTCTTTGAAGAGTAATTGAAATTCTATTATATCGAAATTTTGAAAATGCAGTGCTAACTTTACAAAGATATATTGTAGTTTCTGCTTTTCTTGTAATTTTATGTTATTTATATGACGTTTTATTTTAATAAAGAATTTTTATCCATCCCTATTTTTGTCTTTATTTTTATCATGAATCAATATATTTGTATTAATATTTCTATTTAATAAATGTTAATTATCTATTTTCAAGTTTTATTTTTATGTAATGTATGTGAAAGTTTTTGACAAGATAACTAGTCATAAAGTATTTAATATACATATTATGACAGTTTGGGTATATGCGCATTATATATAATCCTTGTATGCTTTTTTTCACATATTAATACATGTTATTGTCTGTGTACATACATATATTATGCTTCATATCTAATAATTTATATCCTTCTTTTACCACACAGAGAAGTCTTACATCTTGATATTGTAAAATAAACAATTTAAATACTAAAAGAAACTAATTATACAAGAACTAACATTTCTTTGAATTATTTTTCTTTTCTTTTCCTAATGTGAGATTAACATAAAATTATATATATATATTTTTTTTTCACATTAGTAACAGAAATTAAAACTAATTTTTTGTAAAAGGAGATTTAACAAAAAAGAAATATGTATATTGTGATGGAATGAATGTTACAGAATATATATATATATGTTTTTTTGCTTATTGGCAATTACTAATACATTATTTCATATATTATTGATGGTTATTAAAACAAAGGCGTGATCTTGTATTTTATATTTTTCTAACGTTTATTTTAATTATTTGGAAAAAAATATTTACAGACTACTGTGGAAGAATTAGTCGCAGCGACAGCTTATTTTGATTTATTTCTTCGATCCGTGACCGATCCTGGCTTGTTACAGTCGCTTATTAGATTTCTACTAGAGTATAATTACGATGACTGTAGGATATTGGATAGCTTGATACAAAGGATCTCTTCTCGATCAAGGGTAAATTGAAAAAAATATATTATCCTTTCTTCACAATCTATTTATACAGGGTGTTTCAGGAGAAATCGTCAGTATTTTCTTCAAGATTCAACGTATTTAGTCTTAAGAACGAATACATTTATTAACTTGGTTGTGTTATTGTATCTTTATAACTGACTAAAAGATGTGTACAATTATGTCCTAGAATATTGATCATTCCTCCTGAAACACCCTATATACAGGATGTCCCAAAAGTCCTGCAACAGTCAAATATTTTGAAAACAAAGACTTTTTGAAAGAAATGTTTCAAATAAAAGTTGTAGGACTTTAAGTGGCGCATTAAATAGTAATGTTAATGTGATTATAAATAGCATTGTTAAGGCCATGTAAAATTTACTTTTTTAATGGAAACTCCTATTTTTGATTGCACATTCTTGTAGCTCATCTTAAGAGCTTTTCAAAACACTATAATAAAGTATTTTTTTATTCAGTACTTTTCGAATTATAATGCTTGAAGTTTTGACATAAAATACAAATACAGTATTTTGACATAAAATACAAAAAATCTTGTAAAATATTTACTTTTCGACCTTACCTTAATATTTTTATACATAAAATAATTAGACAAATCAATTGATGTAAAGAAAAGTTGAATGTTTTACTTAAGTATCATCAAATTATCGCAATTACAAGATATTTTGTATTTTATTATATCTTTCAAGCCTCATAACTTGAAAAATATTTAATGGAAAAAAACTTTATTATAAATGTTTTGAAAAACTTAAAATAAGCTACATGAATATGTAATCGAAAATAGGTTTTATAATGCTATTTATAGTTACACTAATATTTAATTTACTACTTAAAGTCCTACAACTTTTATTTGAAATATTTTTCTCAAAAAGCCTTTGTTTTCGAGATATTTAACTGTTGCAGAACTTTTGGGACACCCTACATCTAATAAAATACGTAATACTTTCAAACAATGACTTATCTCTGATATTTCGTTTCCCTAATTTAGTTATGCATAGTCACTCTGGCGTTGTTTGAAACTCTGGTTAATTTAAACTGCGAGGATATTATGTTAGAACTATGTTTGAGCGCATTAAATCCATGTTCACACGTAATGCTTTCCCAACGCAGTCGACTGAGAGATATAGATCCCTTCGGACGTGCGGCAGAAAAGTTCTTATCCCTAACTCCAGGCTGCTGCTCCGTATTCACCTCTTCGTTGGATTCTCAGACCAACTCCTTACCTAGCACCGTGTCATCTAATATATACGACAAATATGTATATGTAGCAAGCGACCCGATGAAATCGTTGCCAGCATCGATGAATTACGGTACCAGATTGTCGGACAGCTTGTATGGAAATTATCACGCCTACCTCTGCGATGCCAGGCAGAAGATAAAGACTTGCCGTATCGCCTGCTCCAATTGGTCTTGCCAGTATGACGGCAATGACTTGCCGCAAAGTAGTAATAATACCAGCGAAAGTACCATGTCTGATCAGTCGCAGAGGAAGATAGAGGAATCCAGAACGTTATCACAGCTGGCGACGCTTAAGAACGCAAGTTTGTGCGAGAACGACGAGAGCGAGCTGATAGACAACGTGCTGTTTAACTTTCAGTGTCTGTTAGAGGGCAAGGATTTAAACAGCAACGAGCATAGTAGTATGAAGAATGAACTGACGATGGACGCCGATGTATTATCTTTTGATGAACAGGCGCAATTGGACGCCGATATCGCGGAATTGTTGAGCGAAGATATCGGAGTGACGAACTCTACGGAGGAAATTTGTTTAGATAAGAAGGAACCCGACAGCTGTATAATAAATAACGATTCGGCTACGACTGTGAATTCATTCGCGTCGCTAGGAGAGAGCAGCGGTTACGAGAGCTTCGCGTTTAAGGGAGGCTCGATGGAATCTACCCCGGAAAACGAGACGAACGAGGAGGAAGATGTAAATGAACGCGAAGAGATACTTCATACTACGATAATTAAGAAAGAGATCATCAACGACATCGCTGATCACCATCATAATGACGTTGCGAAGTCGAATCCTACGAAAATATCATCGAGCAACTCGAATAGGAATAATAATACCTCGTATCGGCAGGATATATTTAACGGACAGCCGAACATCGGCATATTTTTAGACGTGGTTTTGCGAAAGCTCGAATGTATGATTAGCAATAACTTGTATGTCAATTTGCATCTCACAGGTCTTATCAGCAGACTGGCGATATATCCGCAACCTTTGTTGCAATCCTTTCTGCTGAATCATTCTCTCGTGTTTCAACCTAGCATCAGATCCTTGTTTCAGGTATATATTTTATTACCACGTGCTAAAATTGTAATTCCAAAGTTGCAAACATATTTTTTTTTTTTAGAAAGAACGCATTGCTATTATCTTACATAATTATTATATTATAAATTCATCAATTATATTATAAATAAATATTATAAATTATATTATAAATTATATTATAATTATTATCAATTGTTTATATTATAAATAAATATTATAAATTATATAATTATTATCAATTATATATATTATAAATAAATATTATAAATTAAATTATATTATATTATGTAATTATATATTATATAATTATATAATTATATTATAAATTAAGATAACATCTATATAATTTATATTACAGGTGCTTGCATCGTTGAAGCACAAAATAGACAATTTTCTCTCGAAACACAGTAATGTAGATTTACTGGTTGAACAAGCAAGATTATTTCTGATCAGTCGAGAAGACAAGCTAGTAAATGCGAGAAAAAATGTATTGGAAGCTGCTGCTCAATCCTCGTCTGTTAAGAAGCATTCTTTGACTAGTGAACCATTTTCAAGAGGTATTAATCTTTTCATTCATAAATAGTGAATGACAGAGAATAAAATAAATTAGATATACATACATTTTTCTCTCTATATCTACATATATTATAAGGCTCTTAGCCTTATTGACGCCATATTAATATTAAATTATGACGTCAGAAGCGGGAAATCACATATGAACTGATAATATGAATTAATTAAATATGCTGAAAAATTTATTTTTAATTAATGAATTAATAAATAATTGTAAATTTTGATCAGTTGTCATAAGATAAGAATTTAGGACAAATATAAATGAGTCATATAGTTATTTATGGCAATTTTCGGCATATTTTACTAATTTATATCATTGAATACAAGAGAAGAGGAATTGCATGTAAAAAAATACTTATTTCACAAGAAAATAATTCTTATGATTTTTCGACATCATAATTTAATATGACTGCAGTAAGAACACAACTCTTTCTATATTTTCCCTTCTTCCTGCTCCCATATTTTTTCCTTGTTCTTCCTTTCTGTCTAACTTTAGCTCTATATTAATTGAATCTTTTAAACTTTTGTGCCATGCATGTCGAAAAAGTATTTAAAAAACGTATGTATTAATACAATATTTTTACATATAATTGATATAGATGTACATATATAGTTTAGATTTAAATATATATACTATATGTCACTTGTATTTACAGGGGAATCAAAAAGGAGAAGTTTGACATTATCATTTACACAAATGTTCAGACGCTCAAGTAATAGCTTAGGTTTAAGCAGCTTAACAAATTCTATCAGTCAGCCGTCCAGTATGTCAGAAGATCAGGTACAAATGGTTGGTTCTGGATATAGGTAAATTGTTTAAGATTTCTAATCCCTCTTATTGTAATTTTATATTTGTTTATTAATTAAAAGTAAGAGAGGTTTCATCATATTTTAACAATCTATCTTACTGTTTAACATTATCGAGTGATTGAGAAGAAAAATTTATATTTTTGATCATAGTGCAAAAAATATACGATTTATTTTTATATTATTATACATTATGTTTAATATGGTTGTAATAAGGTGGAAAACCTTAAAAATCTAAGATAGTAAATTTAATTTCTGTCCACAAGAGTAGCAACTTTTTCGTATTAGTATAATGCGCATTAAAAATTTTCCAATTTTTACTTTATCCTAATGAATATTAATTAAATTTTATAAATCTTTTCCTTCTTTATTAGATATATGAAATCTTCATGGGAATCGCCAGATGAAATGAGCCCAGTGCAAAATATTGTTTTATGTGCTGTTATATTGGATGAATGGCTTAAAGAGCTCGCGGCAATAACTCAGGAACATGCAATCATGTCTCTTACAGATGGTACTGGATTTAAAGCTTAACATGTAAGTTTATGAAAATATAAAATTTGCAAGAAAATATTAGAAAGTGTCATCCGATTTTTATAAAACTTAGATATATTCAGAACAATTCAAAATAAGAGACACGTATTTTTTTATAAGTGTTTGATTACACATTTAGAGGCTAAAACAATCCTATTAAATTATAATTCGGCACATTTGATTCTGAATAAATAACTGTCAAAACTATAAAGTATATAAAATATTATTTTAGTAGTAAATTTTTATAGTATTAAATGCGCGCGTTTTTATATTTATATATTATACGAAAATGTCATTTTTTAAAACAATTCCTTAATTATTTTTAGTAAAAAATTTTGAAAAATAATAGAAATTAAAAAACAATTTTTTATGCCAAATTTATTCATACATAACAGATCAATTATTTCGAAATTGCATTATTGGAAAATAAGCTAAACCATACTATATTTCGCGGCTAGACATGCCGTTATTATTTATATTTATTTATATCTTGTTTATATCGCGCATAGAGCTTCTTTTTACAGATATTTAATACGAAATTTATAAATAATTTATATGTATATAAGACAATGTGGGACGATCATGATGCAAAAAGTTGTACATCTGCTCTCTGTGACGAGGGTCTGGATTCAAATTCAATCAGAAACGTCGCATCTATTCGATGTATTGGAAGGCAAACCACCGAGAATATCTTGCCAAGAAAACCTCTCTAATTTGGGCTGTTCGGAACCAGTGTTAAATTTGTAGGTTCCATATGTTTGGAAAAACTATAAAAAAGATTTATATATATGTCGAGAAGTCACTATTTTCTAAGAGGTATGGCCTACAGATGATAATATAAGACAATTTAGTATAATATACAATATTTTACACTATTTATATTGGAACATTTTCAATGTTATAGAAATGACGGGTTACATATCTTTGACAGAGTGTTAATTGACTAGAATCAATCAGTAAAATGACAAAATAAATGCAGTAATATAGACAATAGTAGAATTTTTGTTATTAAAAAAAAACATGTAATCTCTGATTTTGAAATATTCTGCATGTATTAAAGTTCATGAAAATTGAATGGGGATTTCAAACATTAGAATGGAAGAAATAGTAGAATAATAGTTGAATATATAACTCTATTTTATTTAATAATTTAATAAAAATTGTCTCTTTTTTTGACAGGATTATATTTTTTGAACAATAGTAATATATATACTAATTACGAAAAATTTATAGCAACAGTACAATTTAAAGAATACAAAGCTATAAATAGAAATATATTTAATTATTATTGTAGCATATTTAAGAAAATACGTTTTAATATTGATTTTTGCTTCCAAAATTAAATCAATAATTGATAACATCGAGAAATTTCAGTGATATATCTATGATGAATATTTTAACAAGATTGAAAACTAAAACAAAATATTCAGCACAACACAAAGTATTTCTACAATGCTTCTATTTTATGGATATTTATGTACATATATATATAGAAACTAAAATAAATTCGTTAATATAAATATTATTTGTTAGATTTACATTCAGGATTATATCAATTTGATAAAATAAAAATATTCTACATTTTATTTGTTTCTGTGATTTAAATAAATTAAGTCTTGTAATTTATTCATTGCAAATTATATAAAGTATGTAAATGTTATATCTGTTATATCTTTTTATGATTATATGTCTATATAATTATATGACTTGTGAATTTATTTGGCATTTTATTATACATATATATATATATTTTTTATAATATTATAATTGTTTTGAATGTTACAAAGATTAAAGCAATGCTAATTAGAAATCAATGCAAGCCAAATGTAAGATAATGCAGACAATAAGCTAAGATATCTTTTTTCTTTTTAACTATTCTCCTAAATAATGTATATAAATCAAAACATGTTCTTTGATGTTCAGTTAGTATTAGCTTTATTATAGCATTATTTTAATCTTGCAATTGATGAGGTCATATTGTTAAGTCACACATTTTTGTTTTAAGAATATTATATTGCAGCTAATAAATTATATTCACATTGATACATTCCAACAAATTGATGTTATATTAGTATTTTCTCTATTATGCTATATATATATATTAAAAAAAAATTTTTAAATATTAGTTATTACATGTAAAATTTTCGAATATGATATTTATTGTTATCTATGAATACACATTTATGTATTTTACAATTTATTTAGTTGTACCTAACGCTTTTATCGCGATTTAGATATTTATCTATATTTAGCACATTTTAAAAATTTAATTGCATTTTTTGAGAAAGTGGAAAATGCATTGTATAATATATATAAATATTTTTTCTGAAACTTACTTAACTAAAACGATGTTATATGTATATGGAAATTGTAATATATATACAATACAAAATAAGTATCAAATATTTATTTATATTTTATAGTAATGATATATAATATATAGAAAACTTACCACTTGCAAATCTTATTGCTTGTAATAATTAATATGTAAAATATATAAATTAAATATAATATATATAAATAAAATATATAAATTACATTGTTTATATATAATAATTAATAATAAATGACAAAAGTAAATATGTGATTTGTAGATATGATATTTCTCAAATATTATATTAGATGATTTATTTAAAAATTTTTATTCACATACTGATAAAAATTGAGAACCACAAATTAGCAATTAATCTAGATGCTGATTAGATACTAATTAGTTTCTAGTATCATATTCAAAAACAATGGATTTCGACGGATTTAGAGTCCCTAGAAGTAGGTCCCTAGTAATTTTCTGGTAATTATTACTAAAAGTAAAAATTACTAAGGATTTACTTCTAGGGACTCTAGATAGATTTTGACAGCCAGTTGATATTTGCCAACGTCCACTATCTTGAATGTATATGATCAATAAAAAAAAAAAAAAAAAAAAGCCAGTTGACAATCTATTATGATTAGATTTAGAAATCTATGGTGTATTGTGTATATTTATATACTGATTGTGTGTGTGTGTGTATACTTATATTATATTGATATTAAAATATGTAAAAAATAATACTTTTATATGAAAAAAATATTTATTTTTCGTAAGTATATATGCTTTCGTATTTTGAAGATCAACAAATTATTGTGCTTATTACGACTTTAAAAAATTATGTAAAATGTAACGAGATTGTTAATAATTGTTAATATGTGTTTCAGGTAAAGGACAATATTATTAATAATAGATATACAATTTGTGATGTTATCAATGGATGCGATTGCCCATAACGCAGCCAAGACAGTTATAAACATGAATATTTTAAGGCAGATAGAAAGAGATCTCGATATAGATGAGAAGATCTCTATATTATTTTTAATAGCGGAAGATTATGCGAATGCATTTACAGATATTTTTAATCTCTTTCAAAAAGCAAAGACGGAAGATTCATACATAATTGCAGATTATGTAAAACAGTATCCAGAAAATTGGGAGGATAAAATCTTAGAGTCGTTATGTGTTCTAAATAATCGCGAAGTAATAAGGAAACTAAGAATATCATTTAATGACTTAGACTTACAATATGTTCCGAATGTCAGATCATGTTCAAAAAATATAAATGTAGTTGCAAAGTGCTTATACAGATTATGTGAATCTTTGAATGAAACTGAGCAAAAATTATTATTAAGTTATATTAAATTTGATATTTCTAATTATGAAGCGTTACTAGACGATGTAGATTATCTCGAGTTACATATGCTTTATTGGATGCAAATTAAATACATTACAATTTCAAGAGGTATGTTTAATTTATCACAGGCAGTATATAGCAAGTTTATAGTAGAGACTAATTTAAGTTAGTATTATAATTAATTATATGAGTTTTATTATCATGATTGTTTTATATATTTCTATTTTAGATGGAAATCATAATATGGAAAAATTATTGGAACATTTGGAGAAGTTTAAAGATTTGAAAATAATTTCTATTGATTTGGAGAAATTTGAAAATCGATTGCATGTTGATATTCATAAGAATTTTGGAACAAATGACAAAAACTATCTTCATTCGAATTTTCCAAAAGGACCATCTCTTACGGAAAAAAATCATAAGGAGAAAATACAAATTATTAATAGTGGATTATGTATTATCATAAATCAGATGTATTTTGGAAAAGAGGTATTATATTTAATCTGAAAGAAATATTTTAATTTGTATTTCTTTTTATCAATTACTTAATGTCTTTTTTAGTACGGGCCGCGATTTGGAACTAATGTGGATCGTACTAATTTATCTAAAACATTTCAAGCTTTTGGGTTCCAAGTCGAGATATTTGAAAATTTAAAGAAAAAAGAAATGTTAGAGAAAATAAAAAATATTCCAAAAGACTATGGTAATAAGTATGATTGTTTATTTCTTTGCATCTTAAGCCATGGATATAAAGGTAAGAAAAGTGATTCTGGCAAATATCCAATATAGTAATATCTTTTTTAAAGAAATTTCTATGCTTCAACATAAAATATGTGTATCTCCTAAAATTAGTGATGAGAGCAATTATATATATTATATATCATATATATATATATATATATATATATATATATATATATATGTATATATTATACATCATACTGCAAATGTATCATATTTCATGAAAAAGCTTTAATATATAATAAATACAAAAATTCAAGTAGAAATTAATCAAAGAATATTTTAAGAAAATTTGCTGTGCCTTTCTACGCTTGATTCTTATTAGCTCATTTCCTGACATATCACATACACCTTTTTGTATCACATATTTATTTTCTACACTTTATTAAATATATTTAATGAATGGTGAATGATAAATTTACATTATAGGAGGTGTAATTTCATCAGATGAAAAAGAAGTTTCACTGGAAGCAATTGATCGAGCTGTTTGTTGTATGGAATTGAAAGATGTTATAAAAATTGTTATTATTCAAGCTTGTCAAGGAAAGACACGTGGTAAGTAAAGAAAAATTAAACAAAAATCAGGAAAGACACGTGGTAAGTAAAGAAAGATTAAACAAAAATCAAAATTGCTATAAAAGAGAAAATGTACATTTCAAAAAATGAAATATTGTACATTATAATAGAAAATTGTGAGCAGATTTGATAATGAGAATTTTGTAAGATACAAAAAGTACTGAAAACTCTGTTCTGTATGTTGTATATTTAAAATTTTTAAATGCCTCGATGTTCAATTAATATCTTCTCTTAATATATTATAATTAATTAAATATATATATAATATATATTATATAAATATTTGAAATTACAAAAGAGCAAATTTTATTTCCAGGAAGTATAAATAACCGTTTGACAACTGATGGTTTATCTGATTCTGTACCTGAATTAGAAGATGTACGTCAATTTACAAAATTTTTAATATTTATGTCAACAATTCAAGGTTTTTTATCAATACGTCATGAAGAACAAGGTAAATGATCTCTAGTATTTAATTTAAATATATTTTTCATAATTGAGTTTCTATATTCTTTATTCTTAATAATATTCTACTTATTCCATTCAGGTTCATGGTTTATACAAGAAGTTTGTAAAATTCTCGAAACTTATGGGAATCAGTTATCTTTTCTTGAATGCGTTAGAAAAATAATGGCATCTATGCAAGAAAAAAATGGAATAATAAAAGGGATTCAGGTTGCACAATTGTCAGAGATACGCAGTAGTCGTTTAGATTCAGACTTTCAGTTAAGGAGTGTAACAACTGCCTCTGTACTTTAAGTAGTAATTAGTAATGTTTTTATTTTATATGGATATATGTGGTAAGTAAACAATTTATGTATTGATTTGTACGTAAAATTTTATTTTAAAAATAGCATAAGATAAATACTGTGATATGATAAAGGTAAAGAAGAGATAGATATGAGAAAATATAATATAGATTCAAAGAGTAGTTGAATATTTCAACAAGATTTGCAAAATTTATTTATAAATTTTAAAATATGTTGTTTAAATTTGTTACATATTTATCTTATGTATTATATATTCGAAATGTGTTTACAACTATTTATAAATGCAGAAAGCATTTTATATGTGAAAAGTGCAAACAAAATATTTTATTTAATATTAAGATATTGAATAAAGCATTTAGATAAATAATAATAATAAGCATTTAGAACATTTGTGGTAATAATATAATAAAACGAAAAGCTTGATATATAAATATATAAGGTTTTATATATAAATACAAATTCAGGTAAAAAATGGGTTAATAAGAGCCAAAAATTAGACGCAACAAACTTGTTTAAAAAAATTTTTTATTTAATTTAAACTTGTTTTAATTCTTCCCTTGAATTATTCTCTGCAGATTAACAAAAAAATTCATTCGTCTTGACATATTTTTTTTGTATATACAAAATTATGCATATTAAACTTTATTTTCATGCGTGACACAATAGAAAGGGATACTTAAATTACTGACAATTATAATTATTGGCAATTGGTTCTAGATGTTAATTATTTCTAAATGTACTACAGTTTATTCTAATAGTTATACATGTTATTCTACATCCCTGTGTTTTATTGAATTGAAATATGCCTCGATTATTGTGCGTATCACAAAGAAATATAGAAATTCAAAGATTGACATGAGGCTGAAACCAGCAAACAATCCGAGTAAACCCCCGAATGATGCTAAAAAAATTAGCAGATATTATTATTTTGATGTAATTTTATGTAATTTTTTGTTTAAATAGGGGGGGGGGGAAAGGAACATGTTTTCTTACCGAACAAATTACGCCAACTATAATTAAGTGCTTGTCGATATTGAAAGGCGACTAAATCGTTGAAGAATACATGTATTATACTATGATTGCGTAGGCTGGTGGCATTACTACAAAAATACAATAATAATATTATTGAGACATGCATGAATGCATTTAAATCTGTTCAGGTAGCAAAAATAATCATTTTGATATCAAATTATTACATTAAAATGATGTCAAAATGACTACTTTTGCCTGAACAAATGATTTACGAATTATGAATTTACATGTAACAGTCAGATTGTTAATGTTAATTCTCGTACAACACATGTAAATTCTGAACATATTTCAAGAATATCGTAAAAGTATATTACGTAATTTCAGGAACATTCTAGATATCGCATATAAGTATTAAGAATGCAACGACATATGTCTAAGCTTTCCTGTTTTTCAATAATACTGAAAATATTTTTAGAATATATCTTGAATATGTCTGTCATATATATGTTTAAGATGTCTCTAGACTTTATCAAAAGATGTCTCCAAGACATCTTCGAGATTTTTTGAAATATGTCTTTTATAAAACATTTTTAGGAATATGCATAGCTGATAGTGTGTGTGTGTGTGTGTGTGTGTGTGTGTGTGTGTGTGTGTGTGTGTGTGTGTGTGTGTTACAGTACATAAACATGTTGTCTTTTGGACATAGATTTTTTGTACAAAGTTGCATAAGAAATTAAAGGACAAATTATGTAGCATTGAAGATGCTAGAGCAGTTAAAGCATCATATAGTCTATCAAAGGTTTATAAAAAAAATTAAAGATTTTTACAAATTAAAGACTTCTTGCAATTCACATCGCAACCAATCTTATAAGTTTATTTAGAACTATTTTCAAGTATTTTATAGTAAGATTTATTTTTTGGAATAGAGTAATCAGGACAAAAGAAATTTTCTTTGAAAATAAAGTAAAATAAAAGTTTGCTAAAAATTTGCGAAAATATCTGTAAAAAAATATGTGTAACTTTTTATGCTTTAAGCGACTGAATTGATCTTTTACCGAGGATTCTTTGAGAAACCGACACTGTTATAGTAAATATTAGAATCGAGGTTTCCAAAGGAGCTCTCTACAGGGTAATGATACAGAGAGCAATCTGGTATGCATCCGCAAGGTCCTTTTCCAATTTTTTTTATTTCTTGAATAGATATTGATAGATTTTGATCCGGATTTTTATCCACATCTGGCCATGAAGTATCGGAAAATGCTAAAAAACAAATATAAACGTAAAAGACAAATATATGCAAAGCAAAAAAAAAAGCATAAAGTCGCTTATTTTAATCTAACTAGGTGATTTATGGAGAAATAAGTTATTTTTCGAAAAAGTATTTTCAATAAAAATTATATACAGTTTTCTAAGAGAAGTAATGTGGCAATATTAGTCTGTTTCTTTGGGTAGAATTGTCAAAATTACATCAAAGTCGATTTTTTTAAATATTAGAAACCCTCAATTTTTATTACAATTATTATTATTCTTTTATAGCTGACATTTAGATATTTTTAAAATCCCTCTAAAGTTCTTCGTAATTTTAAGCTCTATGAAATATTATCTGAAAAATAAGACTAGTAATGGGAATATTTTGAAAACGTCTTGAAATCACACTATAAGAAATAAGAATATTGAATAAAAATTAGAAGTTTCTCTATATAAAAAAAATCAAGTCTTTAACATGTGACAATTTTATCTAAGGATTTAAGGATCTCTTCAATCTAAAGATAAACTAATATTGCCACGTTATTTCCTTTTGAAAATTCTACAATTTTTGTCGAAAATATTTTTTCGAAAAATAAATTATTTTCTCAAAATTATTTAATTCCTAATTTTTCGTTTTTTTTCTACACATAATTTTTCTACGTGAGAATGAAAATGCGATTACCCATTCCATTATTAAAGTTAATTACAAAGTATGTTGATATAAAATTAAGTATTGAATACAATTATTATACAGATAACATTTAGAAGATTTTTTATATTTGAGTGATCGAATATAAATGTATGTATACTTACGCACTTACAGTTATATCTTTTTAAGCATTGGATATCTCTGAGATTACATACTCTGCTATCTGGAGTAAAACATATTTATTTTGTTTTACAACGTACATGAATTTTATAAAGAAAGCTAAACAATCGTAAAAACTTTTTATTTCTGTATCTATTAAAATATAGATACATTTAATAAATATTTGAGATGCATGGAAATTATATTATACAATACGTTAATTATATATTTACGTGCTATGTTCTTTTAAAAATGTTAATTAATATTTGCTAGTTATAAAAAAGTTGCAAAAAATTTGTGCTCTATGCACAATTTGTTTTAAGAGAAAAATTAATTTTCCTTAAAACTTACTATTCGTGTCTGGTTTTTACTAACCTGAAGAATTAAAAAAATTTGTTTTATAGAAAATTACAGAATTATTTTTAAATAATATTATATTGAAACTGAAATAAAATAAAATAATACATTATCCATTTTATATAGACGATTAAAAAACAACACATATGATTAAATTAACTTTGACTACAAAAATATACATAAAGAAATGAAAACAGATTTTATTTATAAAAATAATTATACCATGTTTAATTTTTATTATTTTTATTAATATTTATTAATTATTTTTATTTTTATTAATATATTTTATAGACAATGAAAAAGATTCTAAGTTATTTTTTTTCTGTTGAAAATAGTTTTCAATTTAACTTTCTACTTTCGTATACTTACGTGCTTTTTTTTGTGTCTACTTACTATTTTGTGGAAAGTAATAAGGGATGCAACCGCATTTTATTCTTACAATGGTAGCTCGACATTCTGCAAGGCAGTTGTGATATGAATATGTCGCAAAAGTTAAATTTCTATCGTTGACATTTGAATATAATATTTTGTCTGCTTCATCGGTGAATATACATTTTCGTGTAGAAACCGCCAAATCCTTCACTTCGGGTTTTGCATACATTATTGTGGGGTTCACACTCACGAAATGTTCACTATTTAATCGTACTAATTGCATTTCGGCATTAAAATCTGGATAATCGAACGAGTAGTGTACCATGACCTATATGACACAATATATGCGCAAAATACATTTATTTATTAAATTTACAAGTGAAATTTTTAAATAATGTAAAACTCTGATAGAATTATACGAATACATAATATATAAAATTTTCTATCAATTTTGTTTCCATTCTAGAATACATAATATGATTTAGATATAGATTTTTTATGTTTCATTAGTAAATTTCATTACTTGGGGTTTATTTTTTTTTACTCAAGTCATTGCTATCTTAAATTTAAAATATAAATTTTGTTATAAACAAAATAAAAAAATTTTTAATATTTAATCTCTTGACAATTAATTATTAACATGATTTCAGTATTAATTCGAGAATACTAGAAAATAATAATGATTTTAGTTTTATTAAACTTCTTGGTATATGATAATGTAATTATTAATTATTGTTTTTAATGAATAACACGTAAACAATTTTGTTTCAGAAAAAATTGTTTTATAAACAAAATAAGAAAACTTGTTAATATTTAATCCTTAGACAGTGAATTATTAACGTGATTTCAGTATTAACTCAGAATACTAGAAAATAAAAACGATTATAGTTTCATTAAACTTTTTTATATTGTGATAATTATTGTTTTTAATGATATGAAAAATTTTATTTCAGAAAAAATTGTTTTAGATGGCTTAAAAAAAAAAGAAGAAAATTCATTATATTACCTTTATTCCATATGCTCCGATAATAGCGGCGTGATAATCATCGGGTTCAGAATTTATTATCATAGACATCCCAGTCTCGAATCCGCAGGCAGCAGATCGTTCCAAACTTTGCAACAAGAAAAAACTTAGTTAATGTTAATCAAGAAATATGTAATATCATGTGATGATTGTATCTAAATACAATTAAACGCAGGACTGGATTAATGTTCGTGAGTTTCACACTTTTTTATTCTGATTTATTATTATATATTAAAAAATAGATAAAAAAAATGTTTTTTTTCCGACAACTATAATTTTTTCCATACCTAATTTTACTCATACATTAATTTTTTGTTTTTAATTTTTTGTCTTTTACTTTAAGGCTCCTGGCTCCTTGCCGACCATGTCGAAATCGTGACGTCAGAGGCGAGAAAGCACACGCTAAAATTTCTTAGATGCCATTTCGAAAAAAAATATTTCGATGAAACAGCACTTCAGATGGCTTTAGCACATTCTTAAAAAACCCCGAAAACTATCCTTTATAATCAATCAACAGCTGTAAAATGTAATATTATGAAGCCCAGTCCGTCTGGTCTTTGCACATGCGCAGTCATTCCGCATGTCAAAGTCTGATATCTCGATCATTTTACAGATGTTGATTGATTATAAAGGGAAAAGGATAGTTTTCGGGGGTTTTTAAGAGTGTGCTAAAGCCATCTGAAGTGCTGTTTAATCGAAATATCTTTTCATTAAAAAATGGCATCTAAGAATTTTCAGCGTGTGCTTTCTCGCCTCTGACGTCACAATCCAATATGGCCGCGGTGAGCACCCAGGAGCCTTAACTTTTCATGGATTGTATTAGTCAACAACGACTTTGAAAAATTCGATGAATTCTAATCAATATAAGTCATAATATATACATAATTTTTTATCATATTATTATTATTTATTGGACAAAATCTTAGAAAGAATAAAGAATTAAAATAATTGATTTTAGGAATGTCTCTATTTTTGACAGAGTTTTTTTTATTCAAAATTAATTTTTTATTATATTACAAATAAAAATTAAAGAAGAATATATACATATTATTTAATAAATATACATCTTACATATTTAGGCATATATATATATATTTATTTATATTATTTATTTATTAAAAATATTTAATAAATAAATAAATTTATTTAAGATTTGCAGCTTTTAAACTTTTATTCTATTAAAAGTGAATTTTCTTGAAGCACTATTCTGTAAAATAGTCTTGTTGGGAATGTAAAATATAGCGATGCATCTACTCACAAATAAAATATTTAAATTAGAGTGCTTTTTATAGCAAAACTTAAGTCAAATTGGAACAATTAAGGCGCATTTTTCTAAAATTATGCAAAAGCATTCTAACAGGTCTTAAATTATGTAAGTCTTAAGTAAGCCTATAATGCAAAATTTGATTCTGTAAAAATTATGTTTATACTTTTCTTCTGTTATATCTGGAAAAGTGTAATAATTGAAACTGCAGCACAAGCCATCCCGCGAAAAACTTTGCTTGAATAATTTGTCACATTGATTGACCTTGCCTTGCCATTTGCATACAGTCAATAAGGTACTGCAATTTTGTGTAATCTGGAAAAAAGGTAACAATTAATTTTTTTCATTTACTAAATTAATGATTTTATATAGAATTTAGATTCTTTTAATATCCTATAAATAAAATATTTTAATTTTTTAAAATAATTTTCTAATTTTTTAATACTAAAATATTCTATTTATAGAATATGAAAAAATAATTTAATAGAATAAAAATTTAATTTAGATTAATTAATAAATTGAATGGGAAATAAAATTTCACATGATTTATTTCCTTTATTTATTCTCAGCATGTTCGAAAAGTTTATGTTGATTTTTAATCGGAATTGCAAACAAACGGGATTCTCTTAAAGACCTCTGTGTTTGATTTAAAAGTAGAAAGCAAAAAAATATGTCTTGGAATTTTATAACATATTGTTGTACAAGAAACATATTTTTGATACATACCAATCTCACTACATCAAGAATGGTCATACTGTTATCATCTATAATATCTTGTAGGCGAGTAAGATTCTTTTCGACGTCATATCCGATTATTCCAGGTATTAACAATTCGTTCATTAATCGCATTTCTTGAATAAAAAATTCTTTCGAAACATTGGGTGGTGTCTTCCTGCAAAAAATACAGTTAAAATAACAAAAGAAGAATGATTTTTTGTAACAATATTATAGATATTATAGGTAGTAGTAATATTGAAATTATTATTTTATTGAAAATGCAAATGAAAATGATTGCATAATTACTATTAAATAAATCAGAATTTTCATAATAAAATATAATTAATAAAGTACTGTGCACCTTGAGGAAAATTAATGAATATTTTTGAAAATTAATGATAAAATTACGACGTATTATTTTCTTTTGCAGAAATAATTATGTTATTTTCAAACAGTATTTAACAAAAGTTTAATTAAAATATATTGATAAAAAGCTGTTAATGAGAAATTATTGCATAATCTTCTAAAATTGAACTATTTCAAAGATGCAAAAAATATATGAAATATCTTAAATTATAAAATGAATTTGTAATATATATTTTTCTAATATTTGCTGATTTTTCAATTTCTCGATTTACAAGAAATCGAAAAATTAGTAAATATTAGAATAATATATTATAAATAAACTCATTTGAAATTTTCTTTTATAGTTTTTTGATGTAATGAATAATGAAAAATGAATTTCAGTAAATAATTGATTTTATTATATAATTTCCGTAAAATACTTCTATCAGGGATGTCTAAATAATTTTTGTTTCACCAAACATTTTTGTATATATAGACGCATAACAGATGCTGGATACTCACAAATTTTTGACAAACTCCTTAGTTAAGTTGTAAGATATGCGATTAATATCGCATACTGTTATTGCAGGAAATGGATAATTCCATATTCCATGATGCGTCGATTCGATGACTGTCAGGGTAGGACGACTAGCATAATAATTCCAAGACATATTCATTAAAACGATAGCACAACATAATGATGAAATTACCGTTATCGCCCAAATAATCCTATAAATAATTGTGAATTATACATATATACATATACATATAAAGAACGTCTCATTTATATTTAATAATTTGTTTCCTACATTAATATCTAATGTAACAGCTTTTATAATAATAATAATAATATCTACATTTTGAGAAATTATTAATGACATTGCACACTTGACATTTAGTTTTATTAACGTTTAATTTTATTAACACATTCTTATTAACATTTTTTATTAGCAGATTTTTTATTAACACTATTGTTATTTAAATTTTCTGATTATATTTGCAAGTTCCTTTGAATTTAAAATATATAACTTGTGTATTGTGTGTATATTTGTGTGTGAATACAGATATTCTTTTTATTTATTTTAATTAGAACTTAACAGAGCTATTCAAAGTGCTTTTTATCGAAATCAAAATGTATTTAATGCTAAAGAGCAAATGTTAAATTTATTAAATCGATTAACAATAAAATCTCTTCTGATATTAAAATATATTATTAAAATATTAATATAAATATTGAAATATATATTAAAATTATTAAAATATATATTAAATATATATTAAAATATATATTAAAATATATTAAAATATATTAAAATATATATTAAATATATATTAAAATATATTAAAATACATATTAAATATATATTAAAATATATTAAAATATATTAAAATATATTAAAATATATATTAAAATATATATTGAAGGGTTTTCTCTTAGACACGACAGATTGTCTGTATTTACGGTAAAAAGTAAAAATTGTGAAATTGATACATACCTTTCCGCTTTAGGACGTTGAGTTTGACTGATGTATTTGTAACCATGTAATCCGGTGCTGGAGCAAAATTCGGCGGCCTGTTTTTTCAAGATACTCCAACATCCTACTTTCGAATACGGTGCATCGGGTCGAGTTTGTATCCTGATCTTCTTCATATCCAACTGATGGATCGGTTCAATTTATGGATGAAGTTTCAACCAGTCCGCAATCATCAATCGCGGTGAGTAATAAATATATGGTCAAAAGGAAACGGAAAACTATAAGGAAATCTTCTCACGGATACGTCGACGCGTTGACTACTGCATTATCGAGTAAATATTGTGGCAAAAGCGCACACAATGCAAATATAAAAGCACACACAATACAACACATGTGCTCGTTCGCGACGTGGCATAAAAAATTCATTCGACCTTTTATCGATTGGTGCACGATAATTTCATTTTTTCCCTTCCTTGTCGCGATTTTATCCGTGTTTAATTAATTATTAATCTATGAGAATATTAAAGCACGATTTAATGCGAACATTATACATTTTCGTGCCCTTTAGATTATATTATACTTTTTTATATATCGTAACGTTCAGTTTACATTTCGTGCCGACAAAATGTTTTTATCTATTGTATGAATATCCGTGATAACGATAATCTATTCGGAAAGGATAAAATAAACGTTGTTAAATGCCACTTCTCTTTATTATGCAAATGTAAGTTTTATGTGATATTTATTTATGACACTTAGCTTATAACATAGGCTTTTTATATAGCTTATTTTTTTCTAGGAAGTTAATTTCTTTGTATTATATATGTATATAGAGTGATATAGTTTAATCTTTCTCGCAATTATCTTAAAAACTAGTAGCTATAAAAAATATTTTTTAGATCAAAGTTATTCTACTCTAAAAGAAGAGTATCTTTAAATAAAAGGATTATTATAGATATTTTGATAATTTGCGCGTATAAATTTACAATGATTAAATAAGTCAAAGCTTTAATAATGATAAAATTAAGAAGCATTAATATTAAACAAAGAGAGAATATCAACTTGAATATTTTTGAAATAACACACATTTATTAAAGAAATAAAATTTAAATTTGCATTATTTAAATATTCTACCATGATTTGTGGTAAACAAAAAATAATACAAAGATGCAGAAAAAGATAATACAGATTGTTATACAATTTACAATTGACCCAGCTCGGAAAATCGCGATTTTCTACCAACCGTGATTTTGAATTTCTTTTATACGACTCAGTCACTTATCCTTATGAAATTCATTTAAAATAAAGTCTCACTCGATTCGCTAGCCGAGAGATATTGAGAACAAAAGGGCCGAATGATACTGATATTGATACAAATGTACATGTGACAAGAGGCTGTGCAGCCAGTAGTAGAACTTCGCGGTTAAAGCGACTCTTCAGTCGCGTGGATATTAAACTTTGAAGATGTCACTCGTCGACCATATCTCACGAGGATGCCTGACTCAGCTACTATCACTCTACTACTTAATAACTTCGAGGGAACAGATAAAGTGCTGCTAAACACCATGGACATGTCGTATGCGAACACGTTACGTCATTACTAGCGATGGGATTAAGTGTTGTGCTTCTTTTATATTTTCTTAATATTGTGCTTCTTAATTTTATCATTCTTAATGCTTTGAATTATTCGATCATTGTAAATTTATACGTGCAAATTATCAGAATATCTAATAATTCTTTTATTTAAAGATATTCTAGCACTGCATTTCTAGCGATATAAAATGCAACAATATACAAATGTTAATTAAAAAAATTATTATTCATAATTGATTTAATCAGAATTACGAATAACTTAATTTTAGTACTTTCTCATATTTTTAACAAAGAAAACTCTTAAATAGCAATATGATAAGGTTGTTTAAAAATTATTTATTCTGATTTTATACATAAAGGATTTTACTTTATTAAAAAAAAGAAATAAAGTAAATAAACAATACCAAAATACACAGATTCAAGTGCATTTAGATTGAGTTGGTCACCAGTAGGGTAATTTTAATTATGAGATAGTTCATCCCAATATCGGGGTTTCGGGAGAAAATTACTGCTCATGGAAGGGATGAATCTGGGGTAGATGGGGTAACAACGTATTATACATTTCCCTGTCAACCCCCTCGCATTAACCGCAAACCCTCCCTATTCACCCTTCTCTTGCCAACAATTTGTTAACTGCTATTGAATTGACTTCAGCTAGTAACTTCGGACTATTCTCTCATTAAAACGTGACGTCACATGGACACAAACATACACACATTGTTGCTTGAATAACGATTGTTTCTTGTAAATGATGCGTTTTGTACATATCATGTATGCTTATAGGCATTAGTATCAATTTATAACGAAAAGTTGAAATATTTTTATAAATAATAAATTTACATTTTGTTTATAAGTTTATTATTACGTAAAAAAAAATCCAAAGTAATAATAAAATACGAAAGCGATTCTGTAATTAAAAATTAAAAAATTATTTTGTGTATAAAAATTAAAATAATTTTAATAGTTTTAATAGTATTAGTATTTTTTTTACTATAATTATTATTCTTAATTAATATTATTTTAATCAGAATTGCGAATAGCTTGAATAGTGTTATGATTGTTATTATGATTGGTATACAACTAATTTTTATTACTTAAAAACAGCTGCAATTTAAAGTTTATTATTCATAGAATTAAAGTGAATGTTTCTTCATTATCATTTTCCAAAAATTTTATCGCACTTTTTTCCGATAATTTAAGAAATGTTACTGTAGCATTATAATTATACAGGTCAGTGAAAAATAATTGATTTTTAAATCCAAGAAATTGAATAATTATTAACATTTTTTATACTGGATACAATTTTGGTCTTTAAAATTTATTTTTTATTATTTCACAATTGCGAGAAACTTAAAATTAAAATTAATTTGGAATTAAATATTGAATCTATTGAAAAAATCAAATATATTTCCAACTCTTTATTGTTTTATGATATAATTTTTTATTTCCAATAATTATTTTTCTTATATCTTAATAATAATTTCTCTAATAATCCTTGGAGTAAAATATATTTTATCCGATTATTTAAATTTTCCTAAATGCGTAAATTAATCAACAATAACGAAATTTTAGTGCATTAGAAAAAAAGATCCAACTCTCATTTTCCGGATTGCCTATATTACGAGCATAAAAAATGGCTTCACTTGTTTCGCGTCTACCAGCCCTACTACATATATTATATTGTCTATGATACAGCACCCTGGTGTCTCATTCGAAATCGCGCCTAATCGAGTTCGAGTCGCGTCGCGCTGATTGTGAGATGTGAATATAGGCGCGAACAAGAGTCGAGCGAACCCCATTCGATTCCGTCCTTTTCCGCTTCAGGCTTCACCCCGTTCCTTGAAGATAAACGTTGTTATCTCGACTTGTCGACTTCAAAGTGTGATTCTCGTGTGAAACGCGGGTTCGAGGGTAAAAAATTCGGGAGTGCCGTTTAAAGTATCGCGCGTACAAGTGCGGGAGTGTCGTTTAAAGTGTCGCGTGCGTTAATCAACAGAATTTAACGACTTTAACCTTACAATTAGAGAAGGAAGAGGAGGAGGAGGAGGAGGAGGAGGAGGCCTAGGAGAGGCATCGGGCACCGGTAAATATATCTTATTTTGTACATTAATTGTTATATAAATCGTAATCGCATTAATTTGGCTTTTTAAAATTATTTAAAAAAGAAAGAATTGGTGAAAAATACTTTTATTAAGTTTTTTATAAGTCCTGTAAAAGTTTCTCTATTAAAAAAAATGTTTCGTTTTGTTATTATTTCTTAATTTTTATTTATATTATTTATATATTTATATATTTATATTTATATTATATATTTATATATTTATATTTATATTATTTATATATTTATATATTTATATTTATATTATTTATATATTTATATATTTATATTTATATATATATTTTTTTATATATTTATATTTATATTTGTATATTAATTATCATAAATCGCGTATACATATTAATAATTCGGTTTATTTATTTGAATGATTTAAACAAGAGAGACTCAGAGAGAAAGATTTTTTTTATATAAATCGTATAAAAGTTCCTATTTAAAAAATAGTTTTTTTAGAATTTAAAAACTTATTCCATATTTATGTATCTGCTTATTATTGTACGCATCGGATATAAAATTCGGCGCATACAATAATAATTTTTTGAAATATTAATTAAGGCCGCTGCTGCTATAATTTGGATGTTTTATTTTTGTGTTACAGAAACTGACTTGTCGATTCCAAGTGTGTGATTCTCGTGTGAAAAGCGGGTTCGATCGTAAAAAATTCGGGAGTGCCGTTTAAAGTGTACGTGTGTTAATCAACTCATCCTTACAATTAGAGGAGGAGGAGGCCTAGGAGAGGCATCAGGCATCGGCGGAGCAATTCTGAGGTAAATATTTCTTATTTTGTACATCAATTGTTATCGTAATCGCATTATTTCGTTTTTTAAAAATTATTTAAAAAAGAAAGAATCGGTGAAAAATATTTTTATCAATTTTTTTATAAGTCCTGTAAAAGTTTTTCTATTAAAAAAAATGTTTCGTTATTTGTTTATCGTTATTTGTAGATTAATTATCATAAATCGCGTACACACATTAATAATTCGATTTATTTATTTGAGTGATTTAAATATTTTTATATAAATCGTATAAAAATTTCTATTTAAAAAAGTTTTTTTAGAATTTAAAAATTATTCAGTATTTATGTATCTGTTTATTATTATTGTATGCATCGGATATAAAATTCGGCGTGTACATACAATAATAATTTTTTGAAATATTAATAATATTTTGGACACTACTGCTATAATTTGGATTTTTTATTTCTGTGTTACAGATAACGTAGCTTCAATATCAACAACTTCACTGTTGCGCATCGGTGTCGGTGAGTGATACATTGAATTAATTTTTATTTAATTTTTAGGTAACAGGTTCGTAGATATTGTAGATGTAGATTGTAAATAAATCAGTCGCCTTAAGGCCTCCTGGCTCCTTTTCGACCATGTCGAAATCGTGACGTCAGAGGCGAGAAAACACACGCTAAAATTTCTTAGATGCCATTTCGAAATAAAAAAATATTTCGATGAAACAGCACTTCAGATGGCTTTAGCACACTCTTAAAAAACCCCGAAAACTATCCTTTCCCCTTTATAATCAACCAACAGCTGTAAAATGTAATATTATGAAGCCCAGTCCGTCTGGTCTTTGCGCATGCGCAGTCATTCCGCATGTCAAAGTCTGATATCTCGATCATTTTACAGATGTTGATTGATTATAAAGGGAAAAGGATAGTTTTCGGGGGGGTTTTTAAGAGTGTGCTAAAGACATCTTAAGTGCTGTTTAATCGAAATATCTTTTCATTAAAAAATGGCATCTAAGAATTTTCAGCGTGTGCTTTCTCGCCTCTGACGTCACAATCCAATATGGCCGCGGTGAGCACCCAGGAGCCTTAAAATGATACATAAAAAACGGATTCTCAATAATAGGTACAGTTTCTTTATTCCAAAAATTTAATTGATGTAAAAATTAAAGAATTGTTGATAAATTAATTCTAACTTTAATGCAGCATCACACATATCGTTCGTAAAATATAAAAAACTGTAAAAAATTTATGCGAAGGCTGCTCCAGCTTAAGTGAAATAAAAAATCTTTCATATCGTAACACGATATTCTTGAATGGCGATATACTCAATCGCGTAGCAGGGGTTGAGCAGCGAATTGTTTTGAAACTACCCCAAAAGACACGATGTACACTTTCGCGGGCACAGTTTCAGATCTGGTAGTTTAAAAAGAAGAACGGTTATATAGATATGAAGAGTCTCTCCCCGGGGATTTGTATCCCATCTATATGGTATCTGTATTATGACGAAGGTGGAGAAGGGTAACGCATTTCGCGGCACATTGAGTCCACAGACTTTAAAATAGCCCCGAAACCGAATCTCCGAATCGTATATATCTGAGAAAAAATATCCGTTTCACGAAACCCACATGACCCTTCTGTCGCATATGCTCTTACCATGTAATAGGTGCATTAACATGGTAAATTCAGTAATCGATATATTCAACATATGTTGAAAAAAAATATATATTATCGGATATTACGTCAGCATGGTTAATAAATTGAAAGTGTAAAATTAATGCCGAAGTGTATGTTTATATATAAATATTTCATAAATTCAATTTTACTACATAAAAACAAAATTTAATAAATAAAGTTACGCAAGTTTGTTTAAGGCTTATTTGGGATATATGTTTAGTTTAGATATTTTCGCGTATTATAAAAGTTATTATTTGTGCATATTATTCCAATTTAGTTATTATATATTTTTGTAATTAAGGTTTAAATCAAATCTGTTAAAGTAAAAGACATCTGAAATTGATCGGGAAATACTGTTATATTTTAATCGCCCTTTTTTACAGTTTAGTTACAAAAAAGTTTTGTATTTTTTAATATGTCATAATTCAACGAATCAATCTTAATATTTTTATTTAAAAATTTCGATTATTCTTCACTGACAATGAGCGATCATTAAAAGATCAATTAAGATCGTGAATAGTAAAAAAGTAATACTTTAAATAGTAAAAAAGTAGTACTTTATTTTATGATAAATAATAATCCGCAAAAAAGATTTATGAAAACAATGTCATTATCTTTGTCACTTTAATTTTCGTTAGTATACTGCAAGATTTATGAGAGATATAAGTTAAATTCTTTTAATTTTTTTAGTCATTAATAAATTCTTTTCTCAATTTTGAGTTTAACATATTTTGTATAAAAATATGTTAAACTCAAAATTAAGAAAACAATTTATTAATAATTAAAAAATTAATAGGTTATCGAAAAAATGATACAAGATCATATTTTATCATGAAATACATACATATATATGTACGTTATAAGAATAAAATATTATATATATATATAAAATATTTTATTTTATATATACAATATATATATATGTATGTATGTGCAGGCATAAATTATATACGATATATCTGAAAAAGTTTATTTGAAATTCATATTAGGCAAATGAATATCACATGTCGATGTTCTCGAATAAGTGTTGAAAGAAATGCGCTCCATCTCGACATGGATTGCTCCGTCTTAATCGAACGTTCTCACTCGATGTGACATTCGCGGAGACGAGGGCCCCTTCGATTGCGTATACCTCGACGATAAAACCTCCTTTGCGTGGATTAGTTCGCTCAATCAGGAAATATACTCAGGGGCCCCCATAAAGTCTCCCAGTGCGTGCAAGCCCCTATATGTATAGCTATATACCACTCCGTCCTTCTTTCTATGTACCTCCCTTTTTTCGTTTATCAAACTACATAACTAGAACACATGCTGATAAATAACATTTGATGATACTTACATTGCGAAAATATTAAGGAGTCGCAACCATTTCTCGGAGAATAAAAAAACTTTTTATATATTTCTACATATATATAAATATATTTTCTTTAATAAATATTTTTTATAATTTTATTATTATATTTTATTTTTATGTGTATATATAAATATATTATATTATTATTATTAAATATTTTATATTTAATAATATTTTATTTTTTTATATTAAATAATTATATTAATATTTTTAAATAAGATATTATGATTATTTATGTATAAATAAGGAGTTTTCTTATTCCCCAATAAATAAGAATGTTTAAAGGGTTGAATAAATTAGAATTAAATAATTGAACATTTAAACTAAATATGCTATTCAGAAAATCATGGTTCAGCAAAGAGATAAATTCAGATAAAAAGAACAAATAAAATATATCAAGAGAAATTAATTATTTCATTATTAAAAGATTTTACTTTTTATTTTTTTTTCGATTTTTACGATTTACGAAATTAGTGTCGAACAATGAAATTGTAAATCATTATCGTTTATAGCTAATACAAATTATCAATTAAATATACATTATTTACATTTATTGAAGTCTACTTGTCGTGTTCCATTCAGGAGATATATAATCAGAACATTTCATTTTCGATTAGTTTACAGAAAGTTTGTTTGTGTCGATGTTTACGATAAACATAAATTCGGAGTAGATTTTCGAGGCATCGCATTTCGCTCGGTTTTGAGGCGTATCCTGATGGTTAGTTCTCTTAAGTGTGGCTAGATCCTGGATCCGCCGAATCTCTCTCGAGTTCCCGTAATACCTTACCGAAGCCAAAGAACTGAGAATTCGGGACATGGCCTGGGCGGATCCCTAGTGCCGATCTTTTAATCGTAACTTTCAGCTGGAGATACACTAAACAGATCAAATTTATTTTTATTGTTTTTCACAATGATATGACGAGAGAATCTTTACGGCGAATATAATAAAAATTTCCAAAGTGTGTCGATATTGTGCATAATAGTTTTATTAACTCTAATTGTTTTTAAATCAATAGATTATGAATTTATATTGTACGTAATATATATAGTGATTGTGTATACGAAAGAGAGGATCTCAAAAGTTGCGTATTATGCAAGAAAATTAATTTTTATATAATTTATTCTATCAATTTTAATAATTTCTTATTTTTCCTTCAATTATTTTCAACTTTTATACCCAAATATTTTAAAATTAAGAATTTAAAAATTGTTCTTAAATTAAAATTTATTTTAAACATTTCCTGAAATAATAATAAAAATAAAATAAATGATTGAAAAGAAATTTATTTTCGTAATATGCAAATTTTCATTCATATTACGCGTTTGTTTAGTATAGAATATTCGTATACATAATTTTTCTATGATTTATTACATATGATTATTTCTGAAAGTAATGACATTATTTAAAAAGATATTCAAAACATTTTATTTTATTTTAACATAATTTATGGTCATCATAATTTTATTTTAGATTAAAGAGGGAAAAGAGAGAGAGAGGGAGAGAAAGATGCGCGAATATCGGAACACTCTGTTTAAACGAAAATGGAAAAAAGTCTGGGAAGTCTATGAGACACCACAAGATACGAATTTTTTCAACTCATGCGATATTCCATAATTTGTTCATATTTGTTTATAAATAATTCTTCTTTATCCATTATAAAAAAAATTATATGCATAAACAATTAATTTAGCAAATTGTGTTATAAATATTCCGCAATACGACTTTTTTTTAAATATAAACGGAAGTTCATAAACATGTAAAAATATAATTTTATACGCGCGCGTTACTATATTTTAAATAATTTTTATATTTTATATTTATAATTGTCAGAAAAATGTATTATTGAAATAATGTTTAACAATTAAGTGATACCTATATATTATGCTCATGTTTATTGAATAAAGAATTCGAGTATACAAGAACAATTAACATATTAATGTATAATTAAATTCAAATAACTTTACTTTAATTATTATAAACATTATTAGAAGAATTTTCGAATATACGCAATCAGTAGACAAACGTTGACTTTCACAAAAAGTCGAATTTGATCCTAAATTCTAAGTCACATTTTAATTTTATGTTAAGAGACTCTTGCATTGATGAACAAATGAAAATTTCCCTTGGACAATTGAATATCAAGAGTAAACAAACGTGCGAGATTGATAAACAAATGTAATATTGTTTGATCAAAAATTTAACTTAATTAATCTCACGTTAATAACTATTATTTTCATTTCCAAAGGAGATGTTTTTTTTGCAATATTTATATTTATTTGGATGTTATTTCAATATATTTTGCAATTTGATATTTGGTATATTAATAAAAATGCAATTTAGAAAAAAATTGCATTTTTTGGAGAGATGAACAAATTTAATTAAAGCAATAATATAGTCAAATTATAAACAATCGAACATCGTGTGTATACATTTAAAAAATACTCGTATTTTGTAATGTTTGTGACAAATATTGCTTAATTTTTATTTGCTTATAATTTCTTTTTACAAAACAGATAAAAAAATAATTATTTCTAGATGGAAACCGCATGAATTTAATAAAAAATTTGCATTTTGGAGTGCAAACTTCACAGATCTGAACCTGTCTAATATAATTGCTACATATCTCGTTAAAATTAAGAATAAAATCTATAGGATATAGACAAAACGGTTTTTAAGTATGAAATAGCAATATTGGACTAATTAGATATATAACTCATAAACTGTAGTATTTAGAAAAATATATAAATACGCGAAAAATCGATCACATGATATATACTAGTTTCAAATTCAATAAAAAAAATATTAATATAAAAATTCATACATATATCTAACAATAAGTAAAAAGTAAACAAATAAACCTTATTTATATATTATATTACATCACTAATCTATTACAAAGTTCCAATTAAAAAAAAATTTTATTAAAATAAAAAGAAAATACTTTAAGCACATCTAAAAGCTATAAAAATTTATATACGAGGTTCCAAAAGTCCTGCAACAATCAAATATCACGCAAACAAAGGCTTTTTGAAAAAAATGTTTCAAATAAAATTTGTAGGGCTTTAAGTGGTGCATTAAATAGTAATATTAGTATGACTATAAATAGCATTGTTAAGGCCATGTTTTTAAATTTTTTAATGGAAACCCCTATTTTTGACTGCATATTCTTGTAGCTTATCTCTCGAGAGCTTTTCAAAACACTATAATAAAGTATTTTTTCATTCAGTGCTTTTCGAATTATAATGCTTGAAGTTTACAGTATTTTAACATAAAATATAAAAATCTTGTAAAATATAATTTTCGATAATCTTACTTTCATACTTTTATGCGTAAAATAATTAAACAAATCAATTGGTGTAAAGAAAACGCATAGTTATTTTTAAGAAAATGTGTACAATTTGCAACATATTTTTTCTTAAAAACAATGCGTTTTCTTTACATCAATTGATTGATTATTCTGTGCATAAAAGTATTAAGATAAGATTACCGAAAACTGAATGTTTCATAAGATATTTTGTATTTCATCATACTGTATCTTTCAAGCCTCACATACTTATACAAAAATACTTGACGAAAAAACTTTATTATAATATTTTGAAAAGCTCTTATAAGATAAGCTACATGCAATAAAAAAATAGGGATTTCCATTTAAAAATTTCAAAGTGAGAATTTTACGTGGTCTTAACAATGCTATTTATAGTCACACTAATATTACTACTTAAGGCTCCTGGTACCTTGTCGACCATGTCGGAATCGTGACGTCAGAGGCGAGAAAACACACGCTAAAAATTTTTAGATGCCATTTCCAAATAAAAACATATTTGCATAAAATAACACTTAAGATCTCTTTAATACACTTCTAAAAAACGCCGAAAACTATCCTTTTCCCTTTATAATCAATCAACAGCTGTAAAATGTAATATTACGAGGCCCAGTCCGTCTGGTCTTTGCACATGCGCAGTCATTCCGCACGTCAAAGTCTGATATCTCGATCATTTTACGGTTGTTGATTGACTGTCGAGGGAAAAGAATAGTTTTCGGCGTTTTTTAGAAGTGTATTAAAGAGATCTTAAGTGTTATTTTATGCAAATATGTTTTTATTTAGAAATGACATCTAAGAAATCTCAACATGTTATTTCTCGCCTCTGACGTCACGATTCCAATATGGCCGCGGTGAGCACCCAGGAGCCTTAAAGCCCTACAACTTGTTTTCGAGATATGTAACTGTTGCAGGACTTTTGGGACACCTTGACGTATCGAAACAAAAATGAATCAAATAAACCATGATAATAGTTGCTTTCCTTTTACACTCAAGTGATACTGAGTCACTCAGTTATGTGAGTATTTTATATTCAGATATGACGTCATTGGTTCAGTGAGTAAAAGGAACGCGCAAGTGAGAAAATATTCTCAATAACCTTAAATTCATTTGTAAATTGTATCGTGAGCAATCGTGAGAGTAAAATTTCCTGCTTATTTTGATGACCAAGCACAACAATAGTTGCTTTCCTTTTACATGAAAACTTTGGATGTCATAACTCTAATAATACAGGTTCATAACCTTACTTTTACTGTGAGTCTATTAAACTCAATAAAGCACACGGTCTCGATCGTGTGCAAAAACTCAGTTGAATCTCACTTCTCCAGCATCAAAAGGAACGTGCATTCAACTGAGTTATGACGTCACAAGTGAGAACTATCTGAGTTTTCATGTAAAAGGAAAGCAACTATTATGTTATATAATATTACATCACTGATCGAAAGTGCAAGCTTATCAGTGACATAAGGCGCGCCGGCCGTTCATGCGCGGATTATCGCGCATGGCCGGGTAATTCGCAATGTAAAACGAGGCAAGAGATTATGGTAAGTGTACGGTCAGCCCGGTGTAAGATCGGGATATAATATGTGGATACTTGGTGTTCTCTCCGCTCACCACACACGCGGTTGCCGCGAGCGCGCGCTCGCGCGACTGAAGAATGAATATTCAACAGTAAACACTGGTAACGCATGTAAAGGGTCCGCGGGCAAAAGGGTGGTGTGGCCGATCCAGCAGCGGAGTCGGCGATGCGGTACGATGAGTCCGCGCGGACATAAACGCGGTCTCTCGCGCGCAGGAGCTGAGAGGGACGTTGTTTACGATATTATATATCTATAATACCTAGTCAAGTGGCCAGTGTCCGGCCATCGCCGTAATCTCCTCTGCGCCAGGATACCCGCGACCCTTACCCAGATACAGCACGTCGCACCGTACTGAAATTATAATAATGTTCGAGGTACGGTCGAGCGTGTACCACTGCTTTTAAACCGCCTTTCCTCAAGTGCTCCACGAGCATAAAAGCTGTTGCGAGTCATCGCACGGATTGTATATACATCGCTGTACAGCAGAAAATTTGCCTAATATGTGGAAAAATTAAAATAATTCATGTATAGTTGCGTATAGATGTAATATTTATTCGTACACTGAGAGAATTTTCTCTTAAAATTTACCCTGAAAATTATGATAATCGTGGGACAATATGGTATATGGAAAGAATTTTATGAGAATTTCTCTGATTAATGTTTATCACAATAAAAATAATAATATCTATCATCGAAAATATATAAAAATTGTAATAATCGTGTAATTAGTACATACACAGAGAGAATTTTCTCTTAGAATTTACCCTGAAAATCGTGGAAATCGTAAGACAATATAGTATATGGAAATAATTTTATAATAATTTCTCTGATTAATATTTAATGTTTAATTAGTTTTATTAAACTGCATAGTAAAATTAATCAAATATATTTTATATTTTATATTGTAATAGATATTATTATTTTTATTATGATAAATATTAATTTGCAATTTTTATATATTTTCGAGTTTTTGAAAAGAATTTTAAACTTTCAAATGTAATATGTATAATATATAGTATATAGTTTATTTAATTTATAAATATAAAAGAGCTGTTGCAAATCATCAAGGATTGTATACAATCGTACAGCAGAAAATTTGCCTAATATGTGGAAAAATAAAAATAATTTATATTACGCATAAATGTTATATATACTCATATATACTAATTATTAAAAATAGTAAAATTACATATGATTATTGCAGCTTTTATATATTTCGAGTATACATATTCTATATTTTATATAATTTACATATATAAAAAAACCAGATTCAAACTTTGAAATTTATTTATTTAATACTATTCTCTCAACAATTTTGTTATTTGACATTGTAAGTGATTAAAAATATAGATAATATTTCAAATTTTGTATTTTATGAACATTTTAAATGTATTACATTATTTCGAGAAAATTCTATTTTAAAATTCATTTTCATTTAATAAAAACAAAACAGAAAAGTTCTATGTTAAATATAAAAATTCAAATAGGCTAAGAAGAGCACAGAATTAAATTATGTGGAAATCTTCTTTAAATATAATTGATTGAAAATGTTTTGATCCTCTTTTTTTTGGACCATCTCCAGCAATCCGAATGACAAAAAAGTAAATTTATTGTCTTGACCTTCAGTTCCCATCGTCTTTGATAAGTCTTTCTATTGGTTAGCCGTTAAGAGATAAAAAGATCCGAAAAGAATCCGAGATAAGCGGATATTATTATGAAAAAACTAGAAGTAATATTATAAAATTTATTCAAAAAATTTTAGTTAATAATTTTACTAATTTAATTTTTCAATTATTTTAATGATATATCTTAATAATAATTTTATTGTTTTGATATCTGATGTTGCAACTTTCTTCTTCTTCAAAATTGACAAACATCGATAAACATTTATTGAAAACGCCAGATTTTTAGAAGGCATCTTTTTTTAGAAAAAAAAAAAAACATAAACAAAATTTTAATCTGATTAGCAGCTAAACTAGATTTGTATACTGCATATACAATAAACTAATAATTGTATATATTATTTATATCAAAGCAATAATTAAGTTGCAATTCTTTTTATTAAATAAGATGCTAATTTAATATTTTCTATATGGCTTGAGATATACCTATTTTGTAAAAAAAATATAGAAACAATTGATGATAGTTGTTTTATAAATTTTATAAAACTTTGTCTAGTTTGGCAAATAATGTCGATTGACGTGATTGTACGCGGTAACTTATTCGTAATTAATATAATGATATTACCGATGCTGTCTGCTGCAGAAGTTGGTGTCCGGAAGGACAAACATTGCTATGGAGGGAGATCGGTGTTTTGATTCTGGCTGTTATAGGGAAGACATATATCACTGATTCACCCCCATTGCCTATAGAAGGCAGTAGTTAGGGTGGTGGTGCTGGGAGGGCTGAATGGACGTGCAGAATTTATTGTCCTTCTTGATATATATGATTATTTAAATCTTCTTCTTAAAAAGTTCTTGTCGCATTATTCAATATTAGCACATTGAGTGTCCAAAATTATCACTTAGCAGTGTTCGGGTAATTTTCGTTACATTTATGTGCAACTTTTTATCTCTATCTAAATGTAGCACATTTAAGATAAGATGAATCCGTACTCTTCAGATTGAACCAATGGCAATTCGAATAATGTGGAGTAGTAGCTATTTGAATAATTTCTTCGCGTAAAATATATCATATTTGTTTATAATATTATATTTTTTCCTTGAAATTATTATATCTTTATTAATACAGAATAAAATCTATTAGTATATTGAAAAAAATTAATTTTTTATATTGTTTATATTATTCTACTTATCTTCTATATTTTATATTATTCTATGTATTGTTTTATTATTCGAGGTTATTAGTTTAATTTTTCAAATATTTATTATTTTATGAAAAAACGAATTTTATATTTTGTTACAATTTTTATTATTTATTTAAAGATATCTGTTTTTGTCTCTTGTATAAATAAATACAAATAATAAAATGTGATAATATACTTTTTAAAGAAAGAAATAAGTATTTACTTTTTTATCTAAATTCTGCTTTCTTATATTATTCAAATAGTTTTTTATTTTTTTTACTAGATGTTTTAGACTATTTTTCTACTAGATTTGGCAAGTAATTTTGATAACTTTATTTCAAGCTTACAGCTAGCTTATGTAAATTTATATTTGTTGATAGAGTTATACATTCAATGTGCTAATATTGAATAATGCGACAAGGACTTTTTAAGAAGAAAATTTAAATAATTATACATATCAAGAAGGACAATAAATTCCGCACGTTAATATATTTTATATATTTAATTTTTGTATTTTTTTTAAGAAACAAAATCTTTGCATAGAATTTAAAACTTAATTATTTGCGCGAAATATCTTGAAAAATAAGCATTAAAAAAAAAGTCCAATATAAAAATTGAAAAATTTTAAATGTCGCGTTACATCGCAGTATTAGAAAGATCTTGAATAGCGTTCTCGGGGAGACTTTTATACACCCTGTATATACTGAGAGATAAAGAATAAGAAACTCTTTGTGAATACTAAACCCTATCGACGAATCATCCCGTTCACGGATTGACACAAGAGGTTGGATTCTGTGTTCGTGGTAAGAATATTCGAAGCACATGGTTACATTTCACGCTTAATTTCTCGCGAATTCTATGCTGAATATTCTTCGCTCTCAATCTCATGCGGGCCACGTGTCATTTATCTCATAGAAGTTGAGAATTCTCACCGCCTGCAGATTCTTATTTCAGCATTGACTTATATTGATGCTCTTATGAGACTTCTTTTATTACATTGCACTTTTGCGAAAATAGATTACCCTATTAAGATTGTTCAATAAAACATTAAAAGCTATTAATTTTAAATATAATATATGTTCAATACATTATTATTATTATTATTATTATTATTATTATTTTATAATTAATTTATATAATAATAATAATATTTTATAATTATTGTACATATATTATATTTACAACAATTTTTTCCATGTAGTTTCATAGTTACATAACAAAAAGATTTATTTTAAATATATATGTCTGAGCATAAAAGTTCTAAAGCCGATTACGATATAGATTTATAATGATAAAAGAAATGATAAAGTCTTTAACCAATTTAAAATAAATTTTTCTTAATAAAAATACACCAGGAGAAAGAGAATGAAAGGAAAAGAGAATTGATAATTTTCAAGTTATTGAAAAAAAATCTCTTTAAAAACTGAACTTTGAAGATATAGAAAAATAAACTTTATTGTCCATTTAATTTTGCAAATAAATTGTAATAAATTTTTAATTTCAAAATTATTCGAAACAAACATATAATATTGTATTAAAAATTGAAAGATAGCCATAATGAGAAAAAAGCTCTTTTCAATATTTCTAATAAAATTTTATATCAAATTAACTGCAAAATTTGTCATTAAAATTAAGATTACGTGTATTGTAGAACAACTTTACATATATTTTTATTGCAGAAATACAAATAAAATACATATAAACTAGTAAATATAATTAAGAAATTAGGAAGACTCTCATGTAAAACAAATTTTTAATTTCCTGGACTATTAAGAGTGGATAAGAATGTGTCAGTTTTGAAGAAAATTGAAAATTTTCCTTGGTGCGATATAATTAAATAAAATCTCACCCACTTTCCAGATTTTTATTTTTAATAATCCCTCCAGATCCCCTAAAGAAGCGTAGGCGAGGAACATTCAGGCCTTATTAGAGTAAATATGTAAATCAGTGCGCGTCTAAAGAGATTATAAAACAAAATAAAGAATATTTTAGTGTATAGTTCTAAAAATAGAGAGTTTCAAATTTATAAATATAGCCTTATTTGCTGTGTAAATTTAAAATATGTTTGTCACATCGAGAGCCTCATTAAAAGTCTTAGTAGTTATAAATAAAGTTTCAAAATTAAACAAACAATAAGATTCTGACAGCAGTTTGTAAAATGTTTCTCTCAATTTTCATTAACGTAACAATAATACATGATAATTCAACTTTTTGTAGCTGATATATTTATTTGTTGTAAGAAATATTTTTAATATAATTATATAATATTTATATAATTATATTATATAATTATATATAATTATATAATATAATTGTATAATATAATTTTTATAAGAAATATTTTACAAGAATATTTTTACTACGCTATATATAATATATATATAATATTGTAGAATAATCGAATAATAAATATAATTAGAGATATTTTGGGAATATATTTTTACACTGTACATTATTGTAATCATAATAACATAAATGTAAAAAAGTATAATAATAACAACTTACTAAATTAATGTAATTTGTTATTAGCATAGAGACTGCCGAAGCCAGTCGGAGAAGAAAGGGGGGAAAAAAAAAAAAAACATTTTGGTCAGATCGTGCCCTCTCTACGTGTGTGTCTATATATTTTCTTTTTCCTCGGTGCTCTCATACACACATGCATATGCGGACACGTACGTACATACATACACGCGCGGGCCTAGAAATTCATTAGGGGGTATCTGATATTTCTGGTGGGTGCTTCGCGCCGGAATAAATCATACGTGCGGGCGGTGGAAAGCGTTTTGCCGGTAGGCCGAGCTTCTTTCTTGATGCACGCGCGATCTATCCGTTTTATCTCGATCGCAGCGCGATAGAATAGGGAGGGTGGCGGGATACGCATATACGAGGGCGAGTGCGAGGATAGTAAAAAATAAGGGAGGATGGCGAAGAGCGTCGAACAGAGGGGGAGGAAGAGAGAGAGAGAGAGAGAGAGATAGAGAGAGAGAAAGAAGGGGTGGAAAATGTCCTTTAGTAGCGCGCGCACGAGAGAACGAGAAAGAGGGTTAAACGTTCGAACGTGATCCCGGCTTAAATCGTTCGTGGACATGGAGAAAATCTCGTTACCGAACTCGACCATCCCTTCCTTCGTCCTTCTTTACTCCCTTGCTACTCCTTACTACCCCCGGACATCTCGAGGGGGTGGTTTATATATACTCGACTTGAGCGGGAGAACCGCGTCTAAGGAGCTTCTCATTCCGATCGGCTCAATCTTATACCAGTATTCGTGATCAACGAGGCGTAGCGGGTCTTCGTGGCTCTTCTATATCAGGATGACTACCTATCGTATATAGATTTGGAATTAATTTTCATGTATATTGCGTGATTGAAAACTCGTTTCGCGTTTAATCACGATCAGCTGCGAAGACGATGGGCAGATCTTCCTCGGAGATTATGACAGTGGATGAAAAAAAATTTAGCTAGAGGTGTATACACGGACCTATAAAGGGATCAATTTCGTTACAACAAAGGAGAGAGAGAGAGAGAGAAGAATATAACGTTACATTTGTGTCAGGCTGGTTTTGAATAAAAAATTCGTTTAAATGAAAATATATATGCTCAAAATTATCCCTTTATTTAACAAATTTTTATCCATAAAGAATAATAATGTAATTGTGTACTTAGGTGGAAAGAAAATTCACTTTTAATAGAATAAAAGTTTAAAAGCTGCAAATCTTAAATAAATTTATTTATTTATTAAATATTTTTAATAAATAAATAATATAAATAAATATATATATATGCCTAAATATATAAGATGTATATTTATTAAATAATATGTATATATTCTTCTTTAATTTTTATTTGTAATATAATAAAAAATTAATTTTGAATAAAAAAAACTCTGTCAAAAATAGAGACATTTCTAAAATCAATTATTTTAATTCTTTATTCTTTCTAAGATTTTGCCCAATAAATAATAATAATATGATAAAAAATTATGTATATATTATGACTTATATTGATTAGAATTCATCGAATTTTTCAAAGTCGTTGTTGACTAATACAATCCATGAAAAGTTAAGGCTCCTGGGTGCTCATCGCAGCCATATTGGATTGTGACGTCAGAGGCGAGAAAGCACACGCTGAAAATTCTTAGATGCCATTTTTTAATGAAAAGATATTTCGATTAAACAGCACTTCAGATGGCTTTAGCACACTCTTAAAAAACCCCGAAAACTATCCTTTTCCCTTTATAATCAATCAACATCTGTAAAATGATCGAGATATCAGACTTTGACATGCGGAATGACTGCGCATGCGCAAAGACCAGACGGATTGGGCTTCATAATATTACATTTTACAGCTGTTGATTGATTATAAAGGGGAAAGGGTAGTTTTCGAGGTTTTTTAAGAGTGTGCTAAAGCCATCTGAAGTACTGTTTCATCGAAATATTTTTTTATTTCGAAATGGCATCTAAGAAATTTTAGCGTGTGTTTTCTCGCCTCTGACGTCACGATTTCGACATGATCGGCAAGGAGCCAGGAGCCTTAATAACGCAATTTACAGTAATAATAGAGGAAAAATTAACTTATTTTATTTTTATTATTGCTTATATTATTATATTTTTTTAAATTCACAACGACTTTAGTATAATATATAAGACTTAATATAATACATATGACACATCATTAAACTTTTATTGCGCCAGCCTGACCGTATAATATTTTATCAGATCGAGTGCGAAATTACCACCTAATATTTCTCGAGAACGATGTTTATGAATCTATTTAAATACTTCTTTACGTCGTTACGGTTATAGCCAGCGTGAATTATTCGTATATCGTATTCAAATTAATTTTAGCATGCAGCGTCGTAAATCAAAGACGCTTGACTCTATAACGGGTGAGTCCTAAATCACGGCGCCGTAATTGCGGCACCGCTTGGCCGGATTTGCGTGCGGTTATATTATACATGTATCAGAACTGTTTAACAGATGAGAATATTGAATGAAACATACATTTTGTTCTGTATTAAGGGGGAAAGTGCAGTTGCGAAATCACATAACTATCTCTTTATGTTTCTTTTTCTCAGCACTAAGTCAACATTATTCGAATAATTTTAAAAAATTTTCTTTTTTATATCTTTGCTATATATACATTTTGATCGATGTTTGTTATCCTTATTGTTAAGTAACTTTTTCTGAATTTTTACTACAATTTGAATAAAGTTAACTCTTTTTAGCGATTTTTGTTTGATAATTAATATTAGAATTTCTTTAAAATAAACAATTTAATTATATATTTTTGTTCATTTATTTCTGAATAGATTAAAAATATTGATAACAATTACACTAGTGGTTTTGAAGAAAAATATATATATATAACGATCGAAAAATATAATTTTACAGAATAGTGCTTCAAAAATTTGTATGCTACTTTTATATTTAATATTTTTTAATTATTTAAACGTTTTATGTAATTCAAAATATATAAGAAATTATTTTTTTTCTTAAAAAATAGAAAGAATTTTTATATTTAGTCATTTTAGTCATTTTCAAGAGTGCTTTCTCCCTTAAAATACAAAGCATGATTCTAGGCAGTTTTATCTTTGTCATAATGATGCATCATGCTGAATAATATTTGTTTAAAGAGTAGTTGTAGATTCTAATATTCCTTTCCTTTTTCTTATCTTTAATGCTATGCACGTGTTATTCAGAGAGTTAATATCGGAATAATTTTAATAGCGATTCTGTATATTGTGTGTGTATAAGTCTATTTGTACATAATCACTATATTATAGTAAGATTATGTATTGCAACATAAAAGAATGAATTAAAGTAATTGTGATGTAATACAATAGAAATGAAAATATACAGAATTGTGAAAATATAGAAATAAATGTAATAGCAAATGTAAATATTATTTATTTATTATATAATTATATATATACATATATATATATATTTGTTATTTTTTTCAGATGTATATTCATTTATATAAAGGCGCTCAATATTATTTCTAACATTTTTATAAACTTCTTATTTTTCGAAATACTTTATTTTTAAATAAATAAATGTATTGTAATAAAAAGTATATAATTATGATTATATAATTATGATTTTAAAACATAAAGATTTTTATTTACAATATATTAAATCGGAGACATACTATAAAGATATACAAAATATTAATGCGCTGCATATTTATAGCGATATTTTATATTTTAGATACTATTATAAAAATGTTCCTTTTTATAATTGTTTTAATCCGTTTGTATTAATTATTATGTATTATTTATTTTGTTCGTCATTTTATCAACGCTTTATTCACGCTTTTAATTTTTTAAACAATATATTTGGAACATTTTAATAACGATTTATCTGATATAATGTGCTCATTGATATATGTAGATTATCCGAAATGGAATTCAAATTTTTCCGTAGCGGTAAGCCATGATAGAAGATGCACGTGAGAAAGGAAAGAAATGCGTAGCGCGAACCACCCTCGGCTGAGAGGAATACATTTTTCCTCCGTTTCTCGCGATCGGAATAAAGGAGGAAAAGATATTCGCATGTTAACGGGAAAGAAATAAAATTCTGCGCGAAAGGCACGTCAAGCCACGTTCCGTCGTATATTGGAGCCAGCGGGGTCGGTCAGTTTAAAGGCTGAGAAAAGAGAGGTGCACGTGAGGCGGTAGCATAAAGGGCCGCGTCTCACAACAAGGCTAATTCGTAGCACAGCCCTTTTACAGATCGACATCACGTATGGCGTTCGCCTGCAGGCACGATCCTGAAAATTCGCGTCCTTACTACATCTTCATATATCGTTCACTAACGGAAAAATAAAGTAAATCATACATATATATATATATATATATATATATATATATATATATATATAATGCAGGATGTTTCAAAAATAGACGGCCAAATTTTAAGAGCATATTCTTATTTAAACTCGTATATATTCTCTTATCATAAGGATATATATATATATATCTTTATTTATTTATTTAAGAATAAAATATTTCAAAAAATTAAAAATTTCAAAGAAATAATATTGACAAATTTATCGCCTTTGTGTGTAAATGAATAGAAATCTAAAGGAAGTAGAGCAGAAATATATATATATATAATTATATAATAAATAATTTACAATAGAAAACAATATTTACATTTGCTGTTACATTTTTATATCTTCTGTTATTTTCATACATTTTTATATTTTCTACATTTCTATATATTTTCACGATTTTATATATTCTCATTTATTACCTCACAATTATTTTAATTTATATGTATTTATAAAAATTTTTTATTGACAATAAACTTTGATAAGAACACTTTACTATTAAAAATTATTAGACGTGATTTCCTTTCGCATCAATGCATGCCTTGCATTGATGTCTCATGGATTGTCGAAGACGTTGAAAAATTCCCACAGAATATTTTACAGTTTGTTACACGAAACGACAATAATTACGCTTCTTAAAAATAAAATGGATAATTAAGCAAATATAAATAGTACGTAAGCTTCGTACAGATCATATTTTGCTAAAAAAAGCACAAGATATTAAAAATTCGGCATTTTCCGAAAAATATTTTACATTTGTAACACAATCAAAAAGAAATTGAATCGCTAGAGGGGAGGAAAAAGGGAAATCTTAAACTCTCTCTTGATTATTTAAACATTTGATATCGCATCAAATAAAATTTACTTCCTGTAAATTCACTTACATTAGTTTTAAGAAAAAAGAATTTTATGCACTGTAATCCGCTCTTAATTGTCCGGATAATTAAAAAAGAATTAACATTATTTATACACAGAATATATGCTACAGATATATGTACACACACAGATAATATATATATTGAAGAAACATATAAAGATAATAATGCTTAAAAACGTACACGTACATGAAAAGTATGTGAAATATTATAACGTTAATAAGTCTGTCTGATAATTAAAAAGATTATCACTTTTTTACAGCAAAATATACCTTACTATATAATAATTACCACACTGAGAGAATTTTCTCTTAGAATTTACCCTGAAAATCAAAGTAATCGAAGAATTTTATGAGAATTTCTCTGATTAATATTTATCACAATAAAAATAACAATATCTAATTTTACTAAACTGCATAGTAAAATTAATCAAATATATTTTATATCTTATTGTGATAGATATTATCATTTTTATTGTGATAAATATTAATCAGAGAAATTCTCATAAAATTCTTTCCATACCACATTGTCTCACGATTACCATGACTTTCAGGATAAATTCTACGAGAAAATTCTCTCGGTGCATAACGATCTTACTCTATACTAATTACCATGATCCATAATGTGTATAGCCAGTGTGGTTTTCGATTGCACTTGCAGTAGTAGAATCCCTGCACAGTTCGGAGCAGTCGTCACTCGGTCAAGATTGCAGGAGACTCAATGACGACCGAATAGGGGAGTTGTTGGAGCAGGAGGGTGGCGACAAGGATGGATGGGGAGGGGGCTAGGGGAAAGAGCGAGAGGTCGCGAGAGAAGGAGTAGAATTGGAAAGAGAAGGAGTGTGGCTAGTGATTGGATTACAGTCAGGGAGTCCCCGTGGACTCGCCAAATGACCGGGACAAATTGCCCCTCGCCTTCGGGAATACTTATATATCCAGCGGCGATCGAGAGCTTCGTGTGTTTTCTGAGGTCCCGTAGGTAACTCTAGGCACACACAGAACGTTATGCTCGGCACCAAGTGTCCACCGAAACGATAGTGATAAGTTACTTCGCTATTTAGCACATCTATTAACACTGATATTAAACCGTAGAGTGGTCGCGCTGGGTTAAATGGGACTGTTAGAGGTCGCATGAATGACGTTTGTTATTCATTTTTGAAAGATGAATTTTTGAAATATAAAGAAAACATGTGTTATAGCATATTATTTATTTAAATACATGTATTAATCGGTAAAACTAAGAATATTAAATTTTACAATAACTGGTAAATATGCATAATAACGGACCCAGCCCCAATCACCTTGACCTTGACATATGTTGTCAAGGTCATAGGCCTGAGTAACCTCCAACAAATTTTAGCCGTCGCTTGTTGTTTAATAAAAAGTTATTAACAAAAAAATAACTGTTTATAATAATAAATTTTATAATAAATTTTATAATAATAAATTCATATAATAAATCAGAATTTCGTGGAATAATCCTTGTTTAATTGATGTTAAATTCTGTCTATTAGTTTAAAACAATAAAATTGTTCTTTTCTCATAATGTAGAGAAGATAATTAATTTTTATGTTTTTATTTTTATGTTTTCCTATACGTATAGATATATATTTTTCTGAAATTATTTTAATCTATTTAATTAAAAAACGTTCTATTTTTTGTACTAATTTTAATAGCTAAATATGCTAAATATGCAAAAATCGAATTTATTTTTATGTATTTATGTCTCTGTGTATGTGTGTGCACAATGCAAAAAATAAAATAATATAATATAATTTTATATTATAGATAAAAAATTATATTATAAATTATATTATAATATAATATTCTTTATATATTATATAAAATTATATTATATTATTTTATATTTACTCTAATTATCCATATAATTTTATATATTTGATATTACGATTTAATTAAATTGCAATGATAAATAATTAAAAATAATTAAAAAAATATTTTCAAGTTGATTCTATTGATTTGAATAAAATAACCGTAAAATAAAATCCGATTACCGGAAACCAAATAGATTACCGGTCTTTACACAGAATAAATCCGGTGACAAAGGTTTCTGAAACAATCGATAACAAGACGCGGGTAGAATGCGGTGTATGCTTGAGTATAGTTAAGATACCAGCAGCGATTAGCTCGACCATTAAAGAGAGCGGAAACGAGGAAACGCTATTGCCCAGTAGAAATCAATCGCGTTATCTCCGCGCTCAATTAGACTCGTAAAGAATCGTGCATAGTCCATTGGTCTTCTTTGCTCCTGCCATATCGTTCCTTCGATTCGTTTTTCTCTTTTTTTTTGCGGCGAACACGTGATCATTTCTTCGCGCGATGAATTCTCTGATAAAGATACATAGCATCGATCCTAACTTAATGGAAATTTTATAATGATGCAATAGATATAGCGAGATGATGCGAGAGATATTTATTGAGATAAAATCTTCTTCTCTATATATCAGGGTTTGACTAAGTGGGCCCAATCCAATAAAACCCGGTGGGTTTTATTGGATTAAACCCACTTTAAAAAACTTACTTAAAAACCCATTTATAAAACCCATTCAAAAATGCTAAAAATTTAATAATATTATAAATGAAGTATTTAATATTGATTAATTTTTATTTAATTTTTCTTATTTATTAATGTAATAGAAGGTCTATTACATTAATAAATAAAAAAAATTAAATAAAAATTAATTCATAATAAGGAATTGTGCCAATTAAATAGCCAATTTTCTTAATCATTAGCGAATTATAAAAACGAATTCATATATTTAAGAGGCCAACTTTTCGAGCCATTATTAGGGTGTTATATTAAACTCAAGTTTATTCAATTTATTATACAAAACATAATAAAATATAAATGGAAAGTATAAACGTTTCATTATGTTTTGTATAATAAATTGAATAAACTTGAGTTTAATATAATACCCTAATAATGGCTCGAAAAGTTGGCCTCTTAAATATATGAATTCGTTTTGAACATTACACGAGCGTAGAAGACTTTCTCATTTGAATTATAAAAAATTAAATTTAAAAAATTTAAAAACCCAACAAAATCCCCAAAAAACCCAATAAACCCCAAAAAATCCACTGGGCTGGGCTTTTTAAAAAAAACCCGGGTTTTTTCAAACCCTGCTATATATATCAATCAAGATAAGAAATATTTTAATTTGCAATATTCTGTACAAATTAGGTAAGTTTTCAAAATTTTTATATGTTAGTTTTAAACTTGAATTTGCGCAATTTTTGTGAATTCTCTATAATACTTGTAATAGTAAAATTATACACTGATTGATTAGTTCAAGTTTTGAGAGCTGAGTCTGTAGTCTGTATACAAACTATTTGCAATATTTGAAAAAATGTTTTCACTAATATCAATAAATATTACACAATATAATATAGTGATTGTTGAAAATTGTCTATATAAAGTTTGTACAATTATAAAAGTTGTTAAAAATATTTCTTTTTTAATTGAGAAGAATTGACTAATATAACGAAATATAGTATAAGAAATAATATAAAGAGAATAAATATAAAGAAATATAATAATATATAATATATATATCATAAGAAAATAATTAATTAACTATAGAAGTTTGAGTTGTGAAACATTTGTTTCTGTTATATTATATAATGATATCTTCTATAAAATTAATTGTCATATCAATATATTATATATATAAATATATATAAATATATATAAATATATATAAATATGTTACATTATAATTAATTACAATTAATTTATATTGTTCATTAAAGTTCATTGCAATCATATTGAAAAATTAATGTTAGAAATAAAAAATAATATGTGAATTTTTCTTCTTACGAAAATTTCATCAAAATAAATTAGTTTTTTGAGATGCCATTGATATTCGATTATATAAAAATATATATAATACGACGCAATCTCTACTTATCTTTATTATCTATATTAAAAACTCTTTTGCCGTATATAATCTCTTGCCCAACGGTTGGAAGGGAGACTTATGTATTACGTTTGTATCCATCGTATGGGTTGCTGAAGGTCACGGATAGATGAATGCAGTCTATTTTATTATGTAACTTCACAAGTTTCTTTTATATTCATTATACATATATACATATTTGTATACGAACACATCACATCCCACAAGTATTCCATATGTTTCACACACGAATTTATTTCTATAATTGATGATTCGTACATGATTTATTGATTTACATATTATTTGACTGTTGCTGATGATTGTCTAAATCTGGGATCGAAACGTTCAGTAATATTTGAAAGAAAAGAATAATTTGCGCACCAATTTTCCTCCCCCTATCTGATTTTCAATTAGAATGCTTCTCCTATCTGCAGATATTTTATTATTTGCGTTTCAATATTAAAATTATTATATTACATAAAATATAGTATAATTATGTATTTTAACGAAGTATTTGTATATTAATTATAATTGTATTTTAATATAATTAGAACCAACAAGATATATTGTCTGATGAAGAATTTCTCAAAAAAGGCGTAATATACCGGGTGTCCCATTTTAAACCTTCACTTAAGGTTAACCTTCACTAACCTTGGAGACGCCGCCCAAGGTCAAATGAATATTACTATGTTATGTCCCCCTCGAAACCCTACAACTTTTGTAGGAAACATTTTTCGATTTAACGCAGTGTTTCTGACAATGAGATATTTGAGTGGGTCCTTTAAAATGGGACACCTGGTATATCAATAAATATGATATAATTAAAGTAGATAAAAGTAATAAAATTTAATGCAAAACAGCTTGACGTTGCTATATGAAATTATTTTAGTATTATACATTAATTTGTAATTTAATGTTTTAATATAATACCTAAAGATAGATATTAATAAGATGTTAGTTTTATAATTATATTAAAATACTTTAGTAAATTATACAATTATACTGCATTTTATTTAATAAAATAATTTTAATATCGAAACATAAAAAAATAAAATCCCATAATAACGCATAATTCTTTTAACTGGCACCATTTATTGATATTATTTGTAAAAGAAGCGATAAAGATTTCATCAAAATATATAGTAAATATTTTTTTGTATACAATTAACATTTCCCTCCTTCCCGCATTGAAAGTAAAGAGAAAGCGGTTTTTCGATTGAAAATTTACAACTAGGGAAAAAACGTTAAATACATTTTTCGTTTCTATTCTCAGATTAGCAGCATCACACGAGGCTGTTCGTTATCCAATCAATAAAACATAGTATTAAGCTTTTGCAATTAAGCCGTAGTATCTTTTTCCCGTGGGAAAAGGGCGCGAGTAGGCGGTAAGGGAGGAAGGATTTACTGCTGTTTAACCCCCGAAAACTTCTTCGATAAATAAGCCATACAAGCATCGGCATTCACTCGCAAGGGCGATGGAGCGGTTTGTTGTCCCAACAGAGGCGATCTGATTGCCCGTTAGTGGACTCGAGTTAGCGCCAGTTCTGACTTTCACGAGTCCTCACGAGTTAAAAAGGTCCGGGGGAGGAGGTGAAACGGAGGGGAAACGATAGGGAAGAGACGAAATCTCGCTCGAGCGTTATTGGAAGAACAAAATTCGTTTCGGCTCCGAGAAGGACCGAGTGCAAACTCTTGATTAGCAGCCTTTCTTGATCCTGGAGAAAGAGAGAGGACAATCGTCGTCTAATTTACCAGCTCATTCGAGCTTCCTTTCTCGGCTAATATTTGAAATAACGATGAATTTTTTTTAATAAAAAATAAATAGAAAGAGAATTCGTGAAATAATTTTTTGATTTAAATTTCTAATCTCTTCTAGACAAGTTTTTTTTTTTTAATAAATAAGTTTTTTCAATTGATTCAATCTTTTTTTTCGGTTAATATTTGAAATAATAATGCATTTTTTTTTAATAGAAAATAGAAAATAGAAAAGAATTTATGAAACAATTTTTTGATTCAAACTTTTAATTTTTCCCAGACAGTTTTTTTTATAATAAATACATTTATAAAAAATATATGTTAATTGTAAGAAATAGAAGGTCCTTTAGCTTTCTCTATTTTCAGTATATTCTAAAATAAAAGAGCATAAAACATGTTTCACAAAAATGTTGATTTATTTATTTAAATATATATTTGCAATTTTTCAAAAATTATATCAATATATAATATAATTTTTTTAATTTGTAATTTTTTATGATTTAAAAAAATTCAAATTTTTTATCAAAGTATCAACTATCAATTGTATTTTTCTCAAACATGGCAATACATTATTTTAACAAATGTGTGATTAATCAGACGAGTTTCCAAGATTTTGTTGATTGTCGTTTATCTTCGAATGTTTTCTGTTTTGTTCGATCCCAGTGGACCTAACTCCCCTACAGTGCATTACTTAATTGCTTTCATGATGATCTGATAGAAGAACGAGCATTCGAAGAATTGTTGCAGATATGTCCACATCGCGAAATGCAAATAAATATAGGATTATGCAACAATTATAACAAATATTATTTCAACCAAATAAGAAAAATATTAAATATTCTCTGCATATCTGGCATTCATATGTTTTGGCATCAGAGAGAGAGAAAAGTAGTCGACAATTTATTCTTATTCTTTAAACCAGCCGCAAGTCCAATTATAACTGACGAAATAAAAGTAAGAACAATTTTTTAAATGTTAATAGACTATTCTCTACTAATATAGTATTCGACAAAAAATATAATATTATATAATATAATTTATTATAATATGAAAAATATTATAAAAAAATATATAATATTATGAAAAATATATAAATAAATATAAAATGGAAAAAATATAACTATACCAAAAAAATTATAAATTATAAATAATATTATACAATTTTTGAAATATTATAAATATAATATTTTAAAAATTAGAAATAATATTATGAAGAAATCAATTAAATATTTACTCCATTTTATCCGAATCTCATTCGCATATATTATAACGCGAGTATAAAGCAGAAAGAGGCAAACATGAGACGCATTAGAGAAGAACGCGCGTGTCCGTCGATGACCGAAATCCTCGGATCGAACCTGAAATATGTCTGCGGCAGTAAATCCTATCGGATGCTGTACCATTCTACCCCTTAGCAGTCCCGAATCGTATAACCGTATAGGGGTTGACATAGTCTGGAAAGAGGGGCCGCGAGACGTCGGAACTTGGAATATATGTGAGGTCTTAAAGTTGCACTATAGTCTTGAGATGGATTTAATATGGTAGCAGTCAGATCGCTTTTACGAAATCCATAACTAGTATTGCGTTGACCAGGAGAAGAGATAACGTGTTCAGATGTATGATAAATTAGAAAGATTGGAAAGATTATTTTTTATCGCTCGTGTAATGTTGAAATTTATTAAAATGTTGATCTAATAATATATTTATGTATATACAATGCTACAATTTTTATAATAAATAATCTACATTGAAATGACATATACATATAAAATAATCGATGTCGTTTTCAATTATTATGTACATCCAATTTAAATCTTACATTGTATAATTTATGCTTACATAATTAAATTCTACGTTCATGATGTAACAATATATGTATGAAGCAGAAATACAAACAACTTTTTTAAAATTTTTGTATAGAAATAAATGTGATTTTCAATAATAAAAAGAAATATTATAATTTTAAAAAAATTTACATAAAAATAAAATAACGTTATTGAAAGCTTTCTTCATTATATAATAATATAAAAAAATTAGATATATTTTTTTGTAGAAATATTATTATTATACAGAAATGTGATTTTCAAAAAATAAAAAGAAACATTTAAAACAAATTTTATATAAAAATCAAATAACGTTGCTATCGAAAGCTTTTTTCATTAATATAATGATATGAAAAAATTATATATATTCTAAACAGAAATATTTTATGTACAAATGTTCTCATCACTACATAACAAATATCACTATAAGAAAGAAAAAACGATAATCCCAATATAATTCTTTCTTCTGCATTTACGTGCTGTATTGCATTTTAAGCGATTTTTTTTTTACATACTCTCATCGGCGGATATCTCTCGATCATCATCACACATGCGACAGGTGCAGTGTAAAATCCGAACAAAAGAGCAATACGCCTCAACGAGCGTTGATAGCGTTGTCGCTTGTCGGTCGCTTGTGGCGTGTATTGTCCTCTCCACCTTCATGACGGTCCGGCACTTGATCACGATCCAGCGGCACTTGAGTCTCGCTCGTGCACCAGATAAGACGTCGATTGAAATTCATGCAATTCGTCACTCCGCCACCATTGCCCGCTATCTTGCGGCGCCCGGGCTATCGGCGAATCGTATCTCTCGTATTGTTTCCGGTCGAATCTTTCCAAAATCACAATCGGGAACAAATGTCGGCGAACGGAAGGATAAAAAAAGATTTGCGTCTCCCCCCTCCCTCTCTCTCTCTCTCTCTCTGGCATCTTAGAAAAAAATCAATTTTTTTTAAGGCTCCTGGTACCTTGCCGACCATGTCGGAATCGTGACGTCAGAGGCGAGAAAACACACGCTAAAAATTTTTAGCTGCCATTTCTAAATAAAAACATATTTGCATAAAATAACACTTGAGATCTCTTTAATACACTTCTAAAAAACGCCGAAAACTATCCTTTTCCCTTTATAATCAATCAACAGCTGTAAAATGTAATATTACGAGGCCCAGTCCGTCTGGTCTTTGCACATGCGCAGTCATTCCGCACGTCAAAGTCTGATATCTCGATTATTTTACGGTTGTTGATTGACTGTCGAGGGAAAAGAATAGTTTTCGGCGTTTTTTAGAAGTGTATTAAAGAGATCTTAAGTGTTATTTTATGCAAATATGTTTTTCTTTAGAAATGGCATCTAAGAAATCTCAACGTGTTATTTCTCGCCTCTGACGTCACGATTCCAATATGGCCGCGGTGAGCACCCAGGAGCCTTAAGGAAAAAATTTTATTTTGAGGACATTCAGTGATACTTTTGTCATAAATGGCAACTTTTATTGCATAGAGATGCGCTTATTTTTTTTTATTTAATGTGTTTTTTTTTCTAACGATATTTGTTAGAGACACAACAATATAAATCACTTTATAACACACATGTACATTTGTAAATTTTATGCGCTTTAAATTTCTAAACTTTTATAATGTTACATTAATTTGGAAGTATATCTGTAAAAGTATGTATCTATGTGCAATTTTGTTATCTTACGTAGAGGAATTTATTAAGAATTTTTATTAAACAATATCAATTTTTTTTTATAAGAGCTTAATCACGTAATCATTGAAACACTTGCATTATAAATTATAATAAATAGGAGATATATAAAAACATAGATGATTTAGACGCTGTATAATTTACGCGAAATTTATTCTATAAATTATTTATATATATAAAGAGACTCATTAATTAATTTATAATGTTGAAAATGCCATAATTTTGAAGCTGGAGCTCTAAATTTTATTAGAAAAGAGAAATAGAATTTTATTTGCCAATTAAAAGTTCTATAAATTTTTGTCAATTATTATTAAATATTTTGCACAAATTTTTCTTATAAGTATATAGAAAATATTTCTGATATATCAATTATTATTATACTTGTGTGTTGATGATGAAAAAAAATAATTTTTATACAGTTAGATTGCATTTGAATTTTACTGTAGATCAAACGATAACGATTTATGTTGGGGTGCTATTAATTAATATACACAATATTAAAAATATAATATTTTCAAACACGGAGCATCTAAATTTTATTAGAAAAAAAATAGAATTTTTTATTATGCTATAAATTGTTTGTCACTTATTATCAAATATTTCCACAATTTTCCCACATATATGGAAAATATTTCTGATATGTCAATTAAAGATATACTCGTGTGTCGAGGAAAAAAAAAGATTTTTTTATACAGTTAGATTGCACTTGAATTTTACTGTCGAACATGGCAAAAACGTCGAACGATAACGATTTATGTTGGGGGGAGGGGGGGGGGTGTTATTTCCCGAGCGATCGATCAAAAGGAGTGAAATGGGGGCAAAACCGTGAAGAGAGGAAGGGCGCGATGGAGGGGAAGGAGGCGCCTTCGTCTTGGACGAATGAAGAGAGGTGAATCGGGCGAGAGATATATTCCCTTTCTCTCTTTCTTCTGTCCTTTCTTTCACATCCCCGAGGAGTAACTAACTGAACGAGAGCCCGGATAGAGGGTGTTAAGGTAATGCCCCATTAGTATGTGGAGCCCGTAGTAACACCATCACCACCACGCGCGGTGGTCAAACTGCGGTTTGTCCCCTCGTATAAGGCTATGCCTACAAAGACGTCTCTACCCAGGATACACTCACACCTAAGCGTCGCGATGGCAGACGAGAACCTGTCAATAGCCGGCTTGTTACTGCGCCAATGATCGGCTTAACCAACGGAAAAGAATCCACCCAGATGTGCTAGGACTTTCGGGACGTCGAACGCTGGACACGCGTGTCAACAGAGGTTTTTCCCTTCGTAAGACTGCCGGAGACATTCGTTCTGATTCAAGCTGCCCCGCGGAATTTATTATCGCCGAATATGAGGAGGCCTGTAAAAAGAGAAAATTGATATTGATCTCGACTCTGCGCGAAGATCCTAGTATATGATTGAAGATTTATCTCAATAAATGTACTTCTTATTTCTTTCTAATTGAGGGATTTATAATTTATATATACATTATATTATATTGCATAATTATATAATATAATATATGATTAATATATAAAATAATTATATATATAAAAAATATATATAAAATAATATATACAATATATAAATTATATGCAATTATTAATCTATAAACAATTGTATATATAACTTTAAATATCAAAATAAATTTTATTTAGTCATAATTTTATAAAAAATATAAATTGGTTTATAATAAATATAAAATAGAATTTGTTGAAAAATCTTTTTGAATAGTAAAATATTATATGGACATTGCAGAAACGCTTATTTTTATGTTAAAAGATAGATTTTGTTTTTTTTTAATTTCTATAATATTTCGCAGCAATTTTATTCTATAAAGATAAATTTTATTTCAAAAAATGTGTTGAGAACAAAACAATGATTTATTATAATTTTTTTTAACATTACACATATAAATAATTATGTCTACATTAAACTCTTGTTTTACAAATCTTTGAATTTAAATTCTGAAGAATCTCTTATTTTTAAATGCTTAAATAGGAGATATATATATAATATATATATATATATATATATATATATATATATATATATATATATTTGTTCTTGCTTTTATATATCAATTGCATTATCTGGTTTTTCATGTAATATAGTAATGATCGACATATTTAACTTTTAATTTATTTTTAATTTATTTTTTAATTTTTTTCTTACATTGTAAGTTGAATAAAATAATATATCTTTTAGTAAAAAACATTTTTCTTCTTTTTGAATAGCTACTAATTTGCATTTGTATCATATTATGGCAACAACCTTAATTAAAAAAATTCACTTGACTAATATACTCATATTTTGATTGAGAAGCGTAAAACCATTCAATCGATATTATATTTTAATTTAGAAATTAACCTTATAACTACAGAAAATACATTATTTTAATAATAACATGGAAAATTTTCTGATAATCTTTGAATCTTACAATTAGCTATTAAAATTTCGTGTATCAATAAAATTTAAAAAGTTTTGCTATACAAGATAATGATAAAGGTTTGTAATGAAAAATAATTTAATATTTTTAATATTTAATAATTTATTTATATTTAATAATATATTTAATAATTAATAATTTAATATAATTTATTAATTTCTAAATTTCTATCTAAAAAAAAAAAAAAAAAAAAAAAGAATATCTTCATACATAAAATTTTATAAGTTTGCGACACTTAAAGTATTTCGCGTATTTTTCGTCCTTATTTTTGATTCATATTTTTTAAGTACCAGGAAAAAGGGACACGTAAAATTACTACGGTGCGCTTCCTTTCGAGTATCCATTCACTTATCTCGGTTCAGCAATAAGGATGCAAGTCACTAGCCCCTAACGCGGTAGAAAGACGTTGATGTGAATTAATGGCAGCTTAAGTTATATAGTTAGTGTCGCGCGTGGATACAGGAGGGGGAACGCTACGGTATTAATTAACGCGACCCCAAAATCTCTCCTCTTAACCCCTGAACTCCCGTTTAAACGATACCGTGTCTCCCCGAGTAAGAACGAGGGGGCGAGGGAAACGAAGATAGCCTATAAATATTATCTGCTCCTTCATTCTGATATATAAATATGGATGTCTGTTATGCAACGATAGACGATTACGGAGCATTTCCGAAATCGTACTGTCATCCACTTTATTGACTTAGCATGATTTGTAGAACTACATTTTATTTTTTATATTTTTATATTTTTCTATTTTTTTCATATTTTTTTTATATTTGCAACTAAAAATGTCTAATATATTAATCATATAAAAATATCCTCTAATTTAGATAATAATTTTTCTCTCTCCCCTTCTTTCTTTTTTATTTTTTTCACGATATAATAATATTTTTATAGCCAAATCAATATATCATATTCCAATTCAATTCATCGTCAAATTTAAATAGAATGTATTTATAATATTATCCTTTTTTTGATGAAATATCTTTTTCGCTATATTATGAAAGAGCTTAATTTTTAAAGTTAATTATTCACATATATAATCAAGGTTTCTATTTTTAAATATATTTTTTAAATATTTTCTAAACATATTAATTATAAAACAAATATTTAATAAAAATTATTTTTTTCTCTCCCCTTCTTTCTTTTTTATTTTTTTCACGATATAATAATATTTTTATAGCCAAATCAATATATCATATTCCAATTCAATTCATCGTCAAATTTAAATAGAATGTATTTATAATATTATCCTTTTTTTGATGAAATATTTTTTTCGTTATATTATGAAAGAGCTTAATTTTTAAAGTTAATTATTCACATATATAATCAAGGTTTCTATTTTTAAATATATTTTTAAAATATTTTTTAAACATATTAATTATAAAACAAATATTTAATAAAAATTATTTTTTTCTCTCCCTTTCTTTCTTTTTTATTTTTTTCACGATATAATATTTTTATAGCCAAATCAATATATCACACTCCAATTTAATTTATCGTCCAATTTAAATAGAATGTATTTATAATATTATCCTTTTTTTGATGAAATATCTTTTTCGCTATATTATGAAAGAGCTTAATTTTTAAAGTTAATTATTCACATATATAATCAAGGTTTCTATTTTTAAATATATTTTTTAAATATTTTCTAAACATATTAATTATAAAACAAATATTTAATAAAAATTATTTTTTTCTCTCCCCTTCTTTCTTTTTTATTTTTTTCACGATATAATAATATTTTTATAGCCAAATCAATATATCACACTCCAATTTAATTTATCGTTGAGTTTAAATAGAATGCATTTATAATATTATCCTTTTTTTGATGAAATATTTTTTTCGCTATATTATGAAAGAGCTTAATTTTTAAAGTTAATTATTCACATATATATAATCAATGTTTCTATTTATAAATATATTTTTTAAATAAACATATTAATTATAAAACAAATATTTAATAAAGATAAATTAAAGATAAATAAAAATAGAAAAATAAATTATTTATATAAGTATTATAAGAATCTTTTTTCTAAATAAATTATATTATTTCTCTCGATAAAGCGAACTTATTATGAGCTTTGTCTATACCTGAACTTTTAACGCTGATCATAATTGACAAAGAAAGTTCGCGGGAAATGAATAGGCTGATTAAGAAAAAGCGTTTACCTCTTTTGGGAGAAGGTTTTGCGAGGGGTAAAAAAGAAAATTTATAATCCGGAAAAACAATTATGGAGGTCGCGTTGGACCGTCCGAACCGCCGCGCCGGCAAAAAACGAATAATATCTCCCATTTGATTTATATGTTCGCGGCACTTGTGGCCAGAGGATGCTGGAGGAGGAAGTGGGAGAGATCTCGCGCGCGCGAGAAGTGGATATTAAATAGAATATTAAAGATTTAGCGCGCGCGCACGCGGGAGACAACAACAGACACACACACACATGCACACAAGTTCGGCCGATCTAGCCGAATGCAGAATGTGTCGCCGGATGCAGAAAAGTTATATCTCTTATATCTCTACATATGCGCGAAAGCCAAGAAATGATTTTGGCGAGTGCCGTGAGGATGAAAGGCGGAGGGGCTGCCTATTTCAATAAACTGACCGCCATAAATCGTACGTGCTACATATATATTTACATGCGCCGACTGTCATTTATGACGCCGTGCATTCTATAAGTCTGTATCAGGGTCAGAAAAAAATTTTGTATTTTTATTAATTGTTTTATAGCGAAAAATAAAAATTTCGTTATAAAATAACTATGCCTTTTCTTTACACCGATCGATTTCTCTCATTATTTTGTACATAAAAGTTGAGATAAGATAGTCAAAAGATCGTCAAAAAGTGTATATTTTTTTATGAGATATTTTATAGTTTATGATAAATTGTATGTCAGATTTTAAAATATAAAATTTCTCGTAAACTATTCAATTTTTGCCCATTTTATCCTTATAACTTTGTAAAAATATTGCGAGGAATCGATTTATGTAAAAAAATTAAGGCGATTCAATTAAAAAAAACAATAAGTTGACCTTCAAATAATATTAGAAAATGATTTTAATTAAAATTCAAGATTATCAATTTTTTTCCTCTTAAAATTATATAAGTTTTGTTTGACACATTTTTTTCTATAATGTTTTTTCGAGGTATCTGTAATGTGCAATTAAAATGAAACATTCTGGTTATACATATATATATATATATATATATATATATATATATATATATATATATGTATATATAGGGCAATATTTAAAATGGAAAAAAGAAATTGTATTTCTGTTTTAATGCGATTTTTGTAAAGAATTTCTTTTTACTGAAGAAATTTTATTTTTATAAAGATTTTATTTCTGTTGTGTTAAAGAATATTATTATTTTAAAAGTTTTATCGATTGATTTATATATACCAGGTGTCCCATTTTAAAGGACCCACTCAAATATCTCATTGTCAGAAACACTGCGTTAAATCGAAAAATGTTTCCTACAAAAGTTGTAGGGTTTCGAGGGGGACATAACATAGTAATATTCATTTGACCTTGGGCGGCGTCTCCAAGGTTAGTGAAGGTTAACCTTAAGTGAAGGTGAGAATGAATTTTGAAGAAAATCAAAAAATGCTTCGGATAAAAGTTGTTCAAATTAATTAGTAGAAAAAGATGTTATAATAAAAAATATGGGTTTCCATTTAAAAAATTTATTCTCACCTTCACTTGACCTTGGAGACGCCGCCCAAGGTCATATGAATATTACTATGTTATGTCCCCCTCGAAACCCTACAACTTTTGTAGGAAACATTTTTTGATTTAACGCAGTGTTTCTGAGATATTTGAGTGGGTTCTTTCAAATGGAACACCCGGTATGTATATAATTTGTTTATATAATTTTTATTTGCAAAAATATATTTTTTCAATACAAAAGTTCCAATTTTGATGAAACTTTATAGAAATGTGAACTATAATATATTGAAATGTATAACAAACATTTTTTTAGACAAAATATCAATCTAAAAGATAAAATGATTTTATCTTTCAAAAATGTACGCCATGTTTGATTTTCTCGATTATTTCATCAATAATAAAAAATAAAAATAACTTTTTTTAAATAGCACATTATTTTTTAAAGATTTATCAAAATATATAAGAAACACTTTTTAAATTAAAAACAGTGAAAATTACTTATATTTTATATACAATGTTATTATTAATGTTATTCATTTATTAAATATGTAGAGTATTTTTTAGAATCAAGTTTATGCTTTAAAACAAAACATAAAAAAAATTCCCCCAAAAAAACGTAATGTTTGATGGAAAATTTTTTACAAAATATTTTAAATAATCTTAAATAATCTTTAATTTTAAATAAGACATGTAGTCAAAATAATTGAAGGAAAGCAAAGCAATTATTTATATAAATGTTTACTCTAAAATTAATGAAATATTCCTTAAATGCATTAATTGTGCATTAATATTTCTTCTTTTAATCTTCTTAATACTTATTTTTTAATTTGTTATCGATCAGAAGATTCAGTGAGGGTACATTTTATTTCTGTGAAGGAGTATATGTATACGGATCATTGTTAATCAAATAAGTACTCACAATCAGAATATAATTCTAAAAATATACAAGTATCTTTTGCATTTATGCGAGAGTTTTTTTTAACACTTCTGGTTTCTGTCCTGTCGCTTCTCTTTCCGCAAGGTTCTCTTTGCGGTCGAGTAATAAAATCGGACTGTGGGCAGTTTCGACCATCCGGGACGAACGCCTTATTGCATGTAAAACATTTATGTTCTCTGGATATTGGCGAGATCCTAACATTGGCTCGAATTTCTCAGATCATTTCCATAATTTTTCGGGTGATAATAATAATAATTGATAAATATTGTACGTCTATTTTGCAAGTTGCAAGAAGAATTAAAGTAACAAAAATATTATGAAATTTAGAATAATCCATCATAAATCTAATTTTAATTATATATAATGCGTAATGCTTTAAAATTGATTGTAAAATTATCTAAAAAAGATTTGATCAAAAGGGCAGAAAATGACACCGAAGAAATTAAATATACTATAAAATTTCAAAATTATACATTGTATTTAAGTTAATTAAGCAAATTATAATTAAGCAAATTATATTTTCTATTACAAACAAAATTTATGTATAATATATAGTCTAGTATTTTATTAGTTATATCAAAACTTTTTTTTTTAAACATAAAATTTGATTCGAAAAAATACTCTACATATTTAATAAATGAAAAACATTAATATTATCATTTTATAAAGTATAAGTGATTTTCACTGTTTTAAATTTAAAGTTTTTCTTATATATTTTGATAAATCTTTAAAAATAATGTGCTATTTAAATAAATTTATTTTTATCTTTTATTATTGATGAGATTATCGAGAAAATTAAATGTGGCATACATTTTTAAAAGATGAAATCATTTTATCTTTTAGATTGATATTTTGTCTAAAAAAATGTTTGTTATACATTTCAATATAGTTTACATTTCTATAAAGTTTCATCAAAATTAGAATTTTTGTGTTAAAAAAATACATTTTTGCAAATAAAAATTATATAAACAAATTACATACATATATGTATATAAGTTAGTCGATAAAACTTTTAATATAATATTTTTTAACACAACAAAAATATAATCTTTATAAAAATAAAACTTTTTTAGTAAAAAAAAATTCTTTACAAAAATCGCATTAAAACAAAAATATAAATTTATGACAAAACAGTACTGAAATTATAAACACAACCAAGTATATTTAAAATGTTTATGTTAAAAATAGAGTAGGTATCTCTAATTAATCCTAATCGTTTTTTTTACCAAAGTAACATTAAAAAATAATAAATTAATGAAAAAGTGCTGAAATTACTGAAGAATTCAAACATGCTTAAAACTTTACAAAAATGATATATGTGGACCACACGATAAATTGTGATAACTTAAAATTATGATATTAATGTACGATATAAAATTAAATAATATTTTTTATCTTCTACCCACCCTTTCATCTTGATGTAGAAACTAAAAATCACTAATAACATATATCATAAAGAGGTACAAATTTTTCCTTGACATTTGTCAATGTGTCACATGATTTTCGAATTGTATCAGTCCATAATGAGCGGTTTTGTTCTGTATTTAACAATGTTAACGCTTGCCCTCGTCGGTATATAACGTATATCAATGTGACGTTCAACAGTTGTGTTGCCCGTCACGCGAAGCTCGACATTAATAACGCGTCAGAAGTCAGAACGTCATGTCTGGTAGCGTCGCTTGGGTCAAGTGACAAGAGTATTAGCTTCGTTAAGACTCTGATTTTGGGGGGTGTGTTACACTCTATTTCTTATTTTTTTTAAACGCGTCATAAGGACTATCTGTCATCCTTTTTCCATGAACATTTTCTTATACTTATTGTTCTAATATAAATTATATTTCTTGCCACTTTTGATAATGCCAAATTTGATTTAAAAATTTGCGCTCGATTATTTAAAGCAATATAAGTTCAAGTATCTGATTTTAAGATACAATAACTCTTTTAGCTTTTGTGTGAATTATATCATATCGATTTTTTTATATTTTCTTTTAATTATTTGACACACTGCATGTGTATGCGTTGAGTGCAAAGTTTTTTTCTCATTTAATAACAATAATAACTAGCAATTATATGATTTATTTTTTACCTTTATAATTATTATATATAATTGTATATATATAAAATTTATTATGAAAGTGCAATAGATTCTATACAGATATGAATATATATTTTATTTCTAAGAAATATTAATATTAACAATATATGCCAAAAATATAGAATTTGGAAAATAATTTGTTAGAATGTTAAATACTTTAAGTCATAATAAAAATGCTTTAACATCTAGGCTTAAAAGAAATTGCCTACGTTATGTCTCATTTTTTTAGATTTTCACATTGCTATTTTTAATAAATTTGCGTGTTTACTTACTGCCTTTTTTCTCTCTAATTAATTATTAGAGCCTTCATATAATTAATTTAGTATTTTGATTTTTAAATAATTTAGATATTTACGAATGCCATTCAGTGTTGTTCTTAGATGATTTTAAAATTAACTAAATAGATAAAGATGAGATGAAAATATGTAAATTTATTTTAGATAAGATGATTTTGTTTTAAATATATCTAGATAAAAGACAAAATTATATGACGATTCATCTAGATAACTTCCAGATAATATTATTTTTATAAGACCGCTTATTTAAACAGTTATAAAAAAAATGTAAATTATAAAAGGGATATAAAAATATATTGATATACTTTTTAAAATTTTTATCGCTTACTGCTTAAGGCTCCTGGGTGCTCACCGCGGCCATATTGAATTATGACATCAGAGGCGAGAAAACACACGCTGAAAATTCTTAGATGCCATTTTTTAATGAAAAGATATTTCGATTAAACAGCACTTAAGATGTCTTTAGCACACTCTTAAAAACCCCCCCGAAAACTATCCTTTTCCCTTTATAATCAATCAACATCTGTAAAATGATCGAGATGTCAGACTTTGACATGCGGAATGACTGCGCATGCGCAAAGACCAGACGGACTGGGCTTCATAATATTACATTTTACAGCTGTTGATTGATTATAAAGGGGAAAAGATAGTTTTCGGGGTTTTTTAAGAGTGTGCTAAAGCCATCTGAAGTGCTGTTTCATCGAAATATTTTTTTATTTCGAAATGGCATCTAAGAAATTTTAGCGTGTGTTTACTCGCCTCTGACGTCACGATTTCGACATGGTCGGAAAGGAGCCAGGAGCCTCAAGTTCTACTACTTAAGTATTTTTATGTGCTATGACTCTGAACCAAATTATCTGAACATTCGTCTAGATAATTTAGTAAAAAGATAACACTTTTTTTTATCTTAAATGCAGAGATAGATAATACATATTTCTATTATCTATAATCTATATTTATTATCTATAAATATATCTAAAGATGATGCCAAAATTTCATCTATATAGATGATCATCTATATCATTTTATTTAGATAACAACAAACACTGATGCCATTATAAATAAGTCGCTTGTATATAGAAGATTCCGATGAAAAGTCCACGACAAATTCAGTGATTTAGATACGAACGATAATAGCGAAGATCTCATCGCACCTTTATGCTAATGAGAAAATTCCGCAGCTATCGAAACGATGACGGTTCATAGGTCGCCAGTTATCTTCTTGCAATGTCTCTCTCTCTCTCTCTCTCTCTCTCTCTTCATCCGTCCTTCGGGGGTTGGCTACTGTGGCGTTCACGCAATAATACTAAAAAGATAAGACCTCCGAGAGAGAGAAGGGGCGCGATGGTGCTGTCCACCCTTCGGGAACGAGCTATTGCTCCGAGGCTAGGTGGCCCATAAGCTAGTCGGACCTTACGTAGATGGACGTAGGGACAGACTCTCGTACACCCACACATGTGTCTCTGACAACGGAACCACGGCGTGTCGTTGTGTGCTGCGCTAATAATGGGCGGACGGGCAGATCAGCCAGTTGACCGTGACTAGATAAAAAATACTGCCTGACAGCGGACCACCCTTCGGCCCCGGGGCCGTTCGTTGCTTTCGCCCGATATATAGCGCAGAGAATTGAGTAACAAACTATCGGACTCTAGCTCCCGGGTAGTTGTCATGCTAATCGGGTTGCAGCTTTTCGTGGGACGCGCGCCAGCAATGGCGGCAGTTTGCGTCAAAAACTTCAAGAACTCGGAGAAAAGGTTGCGGGATAGATCGCAAGTCTAATCCTTGTGCATACAAAAGGAACGAGATAAATTCTGCGATCGATACCGCGTCGCATTGAATCGCAATTTTTGCTTAATCTAAGAAAATTAAGAAATGAGGATTTTTTTTACTTGGTTGCATAAAAATATACTTATTGCTATAGGCGTAATCTTTTATTCTTCTTCTTTTTATTTAATATTTTTATTTTTTTCTATAATTTTATTGCTATTATATATTTATTATATGCTTTGAAATTCTTTAAAAGAAAGTTTAGTCAAATTTCAATGCAAGTTGTTTGAAAAAAATGAGGAAAAATTAATTGATTCGATATTTTGCAAGTAAATGCGCTTTTATCTGTATACTAGAAATAAACAAGTATTTCAATCTATCAATTCGATCCATAATACAGATATTAGTACAAATAATTGAACAATACAAATATTAATACAAAATACAAATATTAATATAAATAGAAATATTAATACAAAATAATTATAAAGGATCTATATTTTTGACATTAAACTAAAATGCTGGTAATTTATTACTTTTCAGATTAAAATATTTTCATTTTTTTATTAGATACATTTTTTAAAATACTTTATCTAGCAAAGTCAATTAAACTATACTATTAAATGCAATACAAAGTGTGTTAATGATGTAGTTGTTGCAACTTTTTTAATGCATGCATTAATATAATAGTCGAAAAAACATATTTTCGTTCTTTTGCAATTTTTTATTGCTTATATATTTTTTATTACAGTATATTAATTAATAACATATTTGTTTCGTTTAACTTTCCTCGATTAAAGATGGAGGCAAGGGGATACAATTAAAATTAATTTTTATATTAGTTTCTTTATTTTCTACTTAAAGAAATGACTAAATATGCAAAAAAAAAAAACTTTTAAGTAGGAAATAAAGAAATTATATATATAAAAATTAATTTTATGATAGTTATTCTGATAACTATTGATCTTATAGTGATTGTAAATAATGATCGAAAAAATGGGGCAGAGCAGAGAGTCCCACGTGCAGATTGTTCGCTCAGAGTGCACTTACGTTAAGTTTGACTTATGAATTCTCCTGGACAATGGACGCACACGCGATGGGCAGCCATCTAGCAATATAATAAAATAAACTGTCAGTGGCATAGCTCGCATAAAAATGCTAAAGAGCTTCGTCGTCCGCATTGTCGTGCAGATGTTCCGCAGAAGAGAATCGGGGATTATCGGACATCGTCTCCTTCTCACTAGGATTTATATAAAAAAGAAGAAAGTTCCAATAATACTTATAGATTTCCTGAATTTTTTTTCACGACAAAAAGAACTCAATTTACGTAAATTCTAATTTAATTAGGAACAATATATATAATAACGAGATTATATTATAAAAATTAATTTTAATTACACCCCCTTTCCCATCTCTCTAATCAAGAAAAGTAAGTGAAACGAATATGTTATTAATTGATATATCGTATTGCAAAAAAATATGTTTTCCCGATTATTATATTAATTAATGCATATGTGCGTTAAAAAAGTTGCAATAGGTATCATCGAGATACTTTGTATCGCATTTAGTACTATAAATAACAATTTTATTGACTATAAGATTAAGTATTTAAAAAAATATATCTAATAAAAATAAAAATATTTTAATTTAAAAAATAATAAATTACTACTATTTTAATTTAATATAAAAAATATAGATTTTTTGTAATTACTTTGTATTAATATTTATTACACAGAAAATCTTTTAGCTGATAATTAGTTTTTCTATATTATGTATTTTCCCACCCTCTCTTTTTCTCTCTCTCTCTCTTTCTCTCTGTCTCTTTTTCTCCGAGTGTATAACATGCCGAAAATATTATTTATATGACGAAATTTACATTAACTAATACACTCAACCTGTATATAGTTTTGCTTTAATTCAATGCTGTGAGATATATTTACGAGAGAGATTTAAAAATATTGCAGATTAAAATTTTCTATCTTTAATAAGAAAATGTTTTCGAAAATAATTAACATTGATGTTTATGATTTTTCTAAAATTTTTTAAAAATTATTTTTACTTCATCTAACATTAATGTCAACTAATTATGTTTTTGTCAATATAGTTTAGATTTTATTCTATTATTATTGATTTATATAAATTATAAAAATACCTCCCAAATCTCATTATTTAAAAAATATTTCACTGTTGCATTAGAACAGAGAAATTGTGTTGTTGCACTATCACTAAAGCATTGCCACGCATGTACGCTGTGAATATCATATCGATGATAAATGCACTGTCGATAGGTATCTCCCTCTCTCTTCCCGCCCCTATAAATCATTGCCGAAACATTTAACCTTAGAGTCATACATGAGATCAAATTGATCATAACCCGCAGAATTAATTTATGTATGAGTTTTGCGGTAAAAGAATAAATACAAGAACAATGTAATTATATTAAATACTATTGATCTATATATACTATAAAAAAAAAAAAAAAAACACGAAAGTATTAGTATACAAATTATTTCGTTCACAACGGAAGAAAACCGACTACAATTACGATTTAAAAAAATGTTTGACATTATAATCCAATATGGCTGCAACGAGTGAGCAGAGAAATTTTAATTAATATTTTGTTATAAAAAAATACAATAAAATTGCAACAAAAATTACAATAAAAATAATAATTAATATTACAATCCGCGCTTTTGCTCTAAAATAAAAGCACGTGGTACAGAGTAATTTTGACGTTTGTCAGAACGACTGCGAATCGAGTATTTTGGAGAACTGTAACAGAGTGATAAGGATTGTGGAAGAAAGAAAGGAGCTCGACGAGGCAGATATGATGATAATAACTGATTGTCGCCGTCAGGAATATATATATATATATACACGAGGAGTTGAAGGTTGTATCGCGAGTAGGCGGAGCTAGCAGGTTCCTCGATCGCCTCTTCCAGAGAGATTGCGCAACTGTATATATATCTCTGCAAACTGGAGAGATATATCCCTCTCCTCCCTTTCCACCCTCGTTGTTGCAGTTATCTGGCGACAGCGCGCGCGCGCGAGAATCCTTTACAGCCGCTATCTCGCTCCTATCACCGACGTATAATTATCATTTCATTTAGCACATTTTGAGCAATTTTACTTCCTTAGAGGAAGCTTTGCTTTTTTTTATTTTAATGAAAATAATAAAATTCACACAATTATGTTTCATGTAAGAGATATTTTAAAACTGCACGCAACATCCAACAATCGCGTAATTTTCAATAATTCTCAATTATATTTTATAATATTCACACCTAACTTAAGCCTTAAATATTTCACTTGTATTTGATGATATGAAAATATTTTCTGCGGTGGTTTAAATATATCGTATATATAATAATTAAGATTATATTGCTATATTTCTCATATTAAATATTATATAATAAAATATTGTGTAATAAAATTAAAACTCCAGTCTTCCATTTAAAATCAATAATTAAGAAACAATCAATAAAACATATTTCTATTATGTTATTCATCGTGTTAAACGCTTATTGGTGAAAAAGTTTATTTCTTTATTTCTTATAAAGCGTCAATTCGTATTTAAGTCGAAATTATGTCGAAATCGTGACGTCAGAGGCGAGTAAACACACGCTAAAATTTCTTAGATGCCATTTCGAAATAAAAAAATATTTCGATGAAACAGCACTTCAGATGGCTTTAGCACACTCTTAAAAAACCCCGAAAACTATCCTTTCCCCTTTATAATCAATCAACAGCTGTAAAATGTAATATTATGAAGCCCAGTCCGTCTGGTCTTTGCGCATGCGCAGTCATTCCGCATGTCAAAGTCTGATATCTCGATCATTTTACAGATGTTGATTGATTATAAAGGGAAAAGGATAGTTTTCGGGGGGGTTTTTAAGAGTGTGCTAAAGACATCTTAAGTGCTGTTTAATCGAAATATCTTTTCATTAAAAAATGGCATCTAAGAATTTTCAGCGTGTGCTTTCTCGCCTCTGACGTCACAATCCAATATGGCCGCGGTGAGCACCCAGGAGCCTTAATCAAGTTTTGCTCCGCTCTGAAATTAATTATCACATATATACAGTGTTGTGCTTAGATGATTTTAAAATTAGCTAGATAAAGATGAGATAAAAATATGTAAATTCATCTTAGATAAGATAAAGATGATTTTGTTTTAAATGTATCTAGATAAAAGATAAAATTACATGACGATTCATCTAGATAACTTCCAGATAATATTATTTTTAAAATCGCTTATGTAAACAATTAAAAAATGTAAATAAATAAAAATGTAATGTAAAATAAAAAAAATGGAAATTATAAAAGAGATATAAAAATATATTCATAGTTTTTTATTTATAAGTTTTTATCGTTTACTGCTCAAGTTCTACTATACTTAAAATATTTTCATGTACTATGAAACTCAAAATCAAATTATCTGAATATTATTTTAGATAATTTAGTAAAGATAACACTTTTTTTAATCTAAAAACTCAAAATCAAATTATCTGAATATTATTTTAGATAATTTAGTAAAGATAACACTTTTTTTTATCTAAGATGCAGATATAGATAATACATTTTTTAATTATCTATATAAAGATAAGATAACGCCAAAATTTCATCTAGATGATCATCTATATAATTTTATTTAGATAACAGTAAACACTGCATATATAAGGAAAAGGAAATATGAAATAGGGTGGTAATATTAAACAGCATGTGATTCTTGAAACTACTGTGCAGAAGTTAATATGTGCAGTGGATGTGATCTTGATTTTTATTTGCGATTTTTATTCATGAAGACAATTTGTGAATTGAATTAATTTTTTTTATATTAAGGCAATTTTTTTTATTTGTTTAAATTATAATTTTTTAAAAGAAATTTTAGTAAAAAAGCTGTTTTAATAATAACAAGCTCACAAATGTGCTAATAAAAATATATAAAAATTGTTTCTAAACAATAACACTTGATGCTGTCATACATATATAACAATATTATATTATATTATTATTAGTATATAAAAAAATTAATAAAGAGAATCATATATAACTTTAATATCAACAAAATAATATTTTATAGGTCGCAAAAAATTATATAATTTTTAAAAATAATTATTTATCTCCAAAATCAAATTGTTAAGATATAAAGGTAACAGAAACTGCCAACATACTCGAGGAAAGACATTTTAAACATCCGCGGAATGAGAATAACTACTAATAAGATTATCGCAGTAGATTGCACTCGCCGTTATAAGGGATGGAGTAAGAACGGGTGGAGGAAAGAAGGGAGTCTTAAAATCGTTAATGATATCACTCGTCAATCACGTTGACGGCTGACGGCCTGATGTCGTCAAAGAAGCGCGAAGGAAAAAAAAGGAAAGAATATTATACCGGTGTAATGCCGGAAAACGCGATCAAATCTGCCTTCAGGCCTTCCCGATTGCAACTCGCATGAACGACCGCGAATTAAATCGCCGTCTACTTTTCCGTCACGACGATAAAAGTAATTCAATCCGAACGAGAGAGAGAAAAAGTTTCGCGTTGTATCTCCCGAACGTTTCTATAAATATGAACGAATCAGAAATTCAAGTTCAATTCACTCGATATTTATATAAAATTATTGTAAACATATATTCAAAGCATTTTAAACACATTTTATATATATATTATATATTATTATTATATAGAGTGTCTTATTTTAATTTATCAACCCCAAAAACTTTTTCCATTCTTGATTGTAGTAAATAAATTTTAAATAAAGTTTCTAATCACTTGTTAATTATCGGAGCCTTGAATATTTATATTGTTATTAGTAGTAAATAAAAATAAACAGTCAATTTTATTTCGTCCAACTAATTATTAAAAAATATTACATGCAATTTATATAACTTTGTTCTATTTAAAACTCAATTCTTAACATGTTACATTTACAAATGTTCAAAGTTATGTTTTAATGGAACATTTAATTAAGGAATAATTTTTTATTTATAATATTCTTTGTTTCCAGTTGGGTTTTCTTGTATTTTTATACAATCAACTTGTTATTAGCTAAGTGTGATATGAAGAATACTTAAAAATATTCTTATATATTGGATGAAAAAATCTTTATCCTCTTTCATTTTTTCATTTTTTTCAATTATATTTATTTGTAATAAGAAATATTCTTCTACATAACTCTGTGTATGTGTGTGTGTGCAACGTTATTTTACAAAACAAAAACCTACAGATTTGTCAGATATATCAAGGTAAATTATATTATGTAAATTTTTGTTTAGATAGATTGTATCAACGTAATACATTTCTTTTTTAAATAATTTTTTTATAAATACTGTTAATATCTTCAGATATTAACAGTATTTATAAATAAAATTAACATAATTTTTGGAAATAAAAATATTTGTTGTGTACTTAATTATTCTTTCAAATATATCATATTCATTGCAATATTTAATTGATTGTTAATTATGAGCGTATTATATTTATATAATATATACATAACGATCGGGAAGTTATACACACATGTATGTGCGTGTGTATGTGTATTTTTGCATGTTTTTAGAAAATAAAGAGAAAACTTTCCTGTCTTGATTGTTTTCTAATTTCTGACTTTGTTCATAAAAAGTTGCATTTATTATATTTTTTTTAAACTAAAATATTAGTAATGATAATAAGGTTAAATTTCTGGAATATTTAACGCAGAAAAACAAAATTAAACTTTATTATTTAGTTTGTTCATTTTTTAATACTTGTATTATAAATGTAATGATTATTTTATTAAGTTTATTAAGTTTCTGCATATAATGCATATAATATATTCCAATCTTTTGTTTTACGTAACAATAGAAATTTTGAATGAGACTTTGTTTTCCTGCGTTATGTTCTTTCTAGAAATTTTATTATTTATTCTTTATTATTTATTATTTATCATTAAAAAAATTATAACAAATGCAACTTTTGCGAGTAAAATTAGAAATTAAAAAATAACTGATGAAAAAGGAATGTTTTCTCTTTTCTCTGCAAGAACATGCAATTTTACAAGCAAGAATTATACAGATGTAATGATTGCAATATTGCTATTTTGCGGGAATATTAAAATTGATAAATCGCGCTCCATTTAAAAATATCGAAATATTGATACTTTTACCCATACTTTTGATATTTAGTTAATTGATTGAAAAATTTCACGAGAGAAATTTTTTTAATTTTTATTAAATAATTAATAAACCTCGTTAAAAGGAAAAGAATTTACTCTGTTTACCGCGCCTTTCAATTGTGCAACTATCCTAGTAATTAGCTATTAAATAATGTATCATGTATCAATTGATGAAATTATTTAGAAAATTTTTGAAAGTAAACATTGTTGATTATTTGACTGATTATTTTAAAGCAAATATTGTATAATAGAAATGATAAAGAGATTTTGAGAAAACTGTACTTATATTGGAAAAAAAATCATAAATTTATTAAAATAGAGCTTTAATAAATTTGACTAAAAATTTATGACTTCGATATGTCTTTAACTCCTTCGCCTATGAAATAATCGTTTCCATCATACAATGTTAAATTATATAAATAATATATTGTTATGATTATTTTGTCCACCATGTATTATATTATATTATTGTATATATTAAAGTAGGCTTTCTCTCTCTCTCTCTAGGTAATTTTATAGTTATTTTTCTTAACATAATGTGCGAAAAGTTCTGCAGTGCCATTTCATTCTCTTTTTTATTACACAAACCTCTTTATAAAATATCAAAACATAATTGTGTAATAAATAAATAAATATCGAAATACCACACTGTAAAAAAAAATGTGTTAACTTGACTAAACCGTTCAACTAAATAATATTTTGTTAACTGAACATATAAAAATATTTAAATTAAATATAACATATTAAATCTAACAAAACTTTTGACAAAACGTATTTGACTTAAATACTAATATATGTTCAATTAACAAAACAGTAATTTAGTTGAACGGTTTAGTCAAGTTAACAAATTTTTTTTTACAGTGCAGTATTTATTTTTGTTATTCTAGTCCAATCATTAATGCACAGATTATCTTTATCTTGCGAGAAGAAAATGCAAGAAAAAAATAATAATGTTGATGATAAAGGATTATCATTTCCTCGCCGGGGGGCTTTTTCGGTGAGACTTTCGCAGAGACGTCATCATCGGTATGTCACGAACGACTCAACAAACTGTCCCCTTTCCGCCGTTTTGCGAAAAGCGACGCAGTGTCATCTCGTGCTCGGGTTCCTCTTATAACGGGGAACGGAGAGCGAACGCGAAAAAGCGAGTGGCAGAACGGCCCGGCACCCCGTGACTATTTGACTTAATTTTACGAGGGGTCGGCTGAAACGACGAGGGCGGCATCGGAAGGGTGGAAACGCGCGATGACGCCGGGCGGCGGTGGCGGCTTAGCGGATAAAAATTATCCGTTTAAAGTCGAGAAGCGCTATAAAAGTGCAGTTAAGCTTTCCAACGGGGCGCGCTCGTAGATTCCTCTCGTACGCAGGCAGTAACTATAATTGGTAAATAACCGCGTTTAGAGATTGCTGAAATTTCGAGAAATTATAAGACGTCAGCCTATATATACATATATCTATATATACTGTAGGTAGTTTCATACAAGTTTCTCTCTCCTTTCTTTTAAGATAACTATTTTTTTAAGGACCTGACTTTATTTAAATAATCATAAAAGATGCAACTTGGAGATATTTCAATAATAATCATTATGTTGTGCATTCTTCTAAATTTATATTCTTAATTTGATATATTTTTTATATGCGGCTCGATCGGCTTTTTGAATAAAATATTTTTGTCTTAAAACACAGTTACAATTGGTATTATTGAAATATATTACATTGTCTGTAGCGAGAAAATTTGTAAAAAGAATATATTTATTATATTAGTATATATTATATTAATATATATATGTTTATACAGGATGACCCATTTTAATCTATAAGTCAATATATCTTTCAAATGATTTTGAATTAAAAAATTTGAACACATGTTGAACGAGATTGAAAGGGTTATTAGAATATTGCAAACAAAATTTGATAGGTGGAAGTGTCTTGAAAATTTCAAGATCATCTTTGTTTTTTTTAATGGAATTGCCACAATTTTTTTATATAAGTCGATTCCTCGCAATATTCTATACATAAAAAGGGTAGAATAATCAAAAAGTGAATGGTTTACAAGATATTTTATATTTTAATTTGATATAATTTTACATAAACTATAAAATATTATATTATAAAATTGTTAATATATTAATATATTATTAAATTATTAATATATTAATATATAAATATATAAATATATTAATATATTAATATATAAATATATAAATATATTAATATATTAATATATAAATATATTAATATATAAATATATAAATATATAAATACATAAATATATTAATATATAAATATATTAATATATTAATATATAATATAATATATGACATAATATATAATATATTAATATATTTATTTAAAAGAATAAAGAATATAAAAATAAAAATATAAAAAAACATATTTTTAGATCACGCAAATAATTAATTTTCTTTACATCCAATGAATGGACAAATCTAGAATGTTCTCATTTCGAATATTGAAAGAAATCCGAGAGAAGAAGAGGTAAACTAACGAGAGAAGACGAATGCTGCCCCTGGTCAGACACTTTATTCTATTCGTAGAAGAAACAGTATATGCATGTTTGTGTGTGTGTGTGTGTGTATTTGTATGCGAGCAAAAAACACCTGATATTTATGGTCCAACTGATCGGTCGTTCTGCTCGTAGAGATCGGATCTCACTAAATCACCAGTTAGTATACGCCTAGGAAGGAACTAGCCGCGTCCCCTCACAGCCTATAGGCGGCCATAAGGTTCGATGTATAGTGACACGATGACGAAGAATAGAAGAAATCGATGAAAGGGAAGCTGAAGTTTTACACTGCCTTTTAGTCTTGCATGCCTTTTGAGTGATAACCTGAAAAACTGCTCACGAAATAAAGATTTGCATATAATATATATGTATATACATATATGAAGTAAAATTTAATAATTGTCAATTTGCAGACGATGCATAAATATTGAAATTTACATAATTCAGGAGAATAAAAATATTTTCGTTTGTGGGGGTTTCATAAATATTAACAAATTATCTTTATATTAAATTAAATAATATAATTAAACAATTATTATTATTATTATTCTACTATTACATTATTTTTAATCTTTTAGAAAGATGTAAAATTTTAAATTATTAAATAATTTTTTATATAAAATTTTTGATATAGGATAATATCTAATCACTGATAACAAGATTTTTAATCAGCATCAGCTCTTAAATTTATTTACTTTTTTTGTGCATGCGCGCAAAAAATTTATTCTTTTTATATTTTATTAAATTTTATTCTCAGAATAGGAAAATATCTATTTTTTTAAAGATAGGATTCTAAAACTCTATTGCTCTATTACTAAAAATACAAAAACTAATAATATACATAAAGCGGTGTTTAGATCAAGAACAAGTAATGTCATCTTTTATATTATATGATAAGACATAAGAAATAATTTCGTTAATAATATTTAACGTATCGTTATTTATAAATAATTTTTGTGTAAATTTTAAAACAATACAAATTGTAAAAAATCATAAAAAATAGAAAAGTAAAAATAAAAGAAATAAAAAAATTATACTTTTATAAAAAAAAATTTTGTCTAATGGAAGAAAAAGAGAATCATCATTTCTTTTAAAGAGAAAGATTGTTTTTTTTTTTTTTTTTCAAGAATTTAATAGTGAGTTTACGCACATGTTTGAATTAAATTATGATTCACATGAGTTTAGATAATGAATCTATCAATAATTTGCAACTTAAACTGTGCTGAACTTTGACAAATTGATTATCAACTGGGTCAGCATGGCCTTCTTCAGGGTCGTTACACTAGAAACATTGTGCTTTTATTGCTTCTTCTACAAAAGCGCTATCTGCTTTTTAAATCAATAATTTCTGCTAATTTTAATCTTTAAATAATATAAGAAATCTTTTAAATTTTATTTTTTAAAAATTATGATAAAGAAAAAAAAAACAGAAAAATACAATAATAAAATATAATGAACATAAAATATATTATTTTGAAACTTTGTTTTGAAATATAATTATAATAATAAGAATTATATTTTTTAGAAATTATATCTAAAGACTTAATATATATATTTTTATTTAATAGATTATAAAATAGTAGATTTAATCCCATTACACTAATGGAAATGGCATTAATGCAAGGTAATTTTAAAATTATGTTAAAATATATAAATTATTTTGCTACAATTATTTTCTAAAATTGAAACTTTATATCGCATGTTTCTAAAAAAATCACATCTTCCTTAATAAGGCTCTTAATTTATATAATAAATAATTATACAATTAAATGTAAAATAAAAAATAATATTATTAACAAAATATTTTTTTATATCTACAATTAATACACATAATATCAAATAGTGTAATATTCTAAGGGAAAATAAAAAATATATTTAGTAAATATATTGATATGAAAAATCAGGACCTTAACATTTCTGACAGAAGTACTTATGCTAGTATGATATCTTCTTCCTCTCTCTCTCTCTCTCTCTCTCTCTCGTGCGCGATTATTCAGCCGAGTCGCGAGCAAGACTGGGTCAAGGTAGCTATCTTCTCGTGATTTTCTTACTTCCGTATCTGCAGATTTCGTTCATTCGTTCATTCGAATGCCGGACCCCGTCGGTGTTACATATGTACATACCTGATTGTATATGTGTGTTTGTGTCTCTATATAGATACGGATATAAGCTACGTGCCGCGTCATCAACCACCGCAAACCTACATCGTCATCAGAAGTGAAAGATGCTGGCGTCGCCGAATCTTTCCTTCCTCCACCTTTTATACGCAGTGAGAGTAAATGTGACGTCACCAACTTAAAGCTGCAGCACGGAATCAATGCTACCAATTGATTCTCTCGTGCTTTACCGCGGCTAAGATTAAAATACGGTTTGGATAAGAGATTCGAGCGAATTGTGTCCTTGAGCTGACCTTGAACCTGTTCAAAGGAGGTTCGAAGAAGAAACTTTTATTCACCTCGTCTGATGTATCACCTAATTTTTCGCGACATATTGCCCAACGTTAATTTGAATATAGCTTCAAACTTGAGTTATCAAAAAATTAAAGTTTAATTTTGAAATAATTCGGACTAATTTATACACAAATACTAATTTTAATAAAAATTAGTTTTTCAAGTTTTTTTAAAACTAGATTTTTAAGAAAATAATAAATATATAATAAGGAATAAATATATGAATTTTTTGTACACAGTTCAATTAAAAAATATATGAATAAATTCAAAAATATTAAAACAATTATAATTCAATGAAATATAAATAAAATTTGAGTGATTACAAATAATAATCGTATGGAAATAAAATTAACGTTTCAATACCTTTTCAATAAAGAAACATTGTTATTAATATCCAAGTATGTTGTATAAAATAATTAAAATACGATAAAATACGTAAAAATGTACATTTGCAAAGAAACACGATGAAAAAAGACGAGGCTAGACGAAGAACGCGAGAAATCGAAGGGGGTGGATCTTCTGCAAGGAAGGGAGAAAACTTCCAAAGAGCAGAGGGATCGTTGTGGAAGATAGAGATAGACCACGATGTCGGCGTGACTTGACAATGAAGTTCCTATCTCCGACTCATATTCTCGAGGCCCCTGGGTTCGTTCTTTTCGTCATCCCACCTGTTTCGGTCTCGATGCATCGATGACACCTCTATACACCAGCTCGCGACACCATTGGCTATCTTGCCTATCACTCGTCAACCGGCCAGCTACTCGATATAGCGTAGGAGAGTTAGAAAATTACGAAACTCGAACCCATCAAACAATCTTCTTTCTCCTTCTTCCCCCCCTCTCTCTCTTTTGCAATGCTATTGTGTTCTTATTTGTCCAGCAAAAAAAAAATGCGAAGAAAGTAATTGGAAAGTATTTATAAGTTTATAGTATTATATACTAATTATATTAATTCACAAAATTAAATCGTATAACATGAAAAACTAGTATAAAAAGTATATATAAATATTTTCCAAAAATGTTGATGTATCTAGTTAAGCGAGGATTATCGTAACGAGATGCAAAAGTAATATAAATCCATTGAAACGAGCGATTAGTCGACCCGTCAACTTGTCGGATTCGACGACATGTGACATCTGCTCAAGGGATCGTCGGGGGTCGAAAATGATCAATTGTCAAACGACCCTTGTGGACGAGTCTGTTAAATTGTCATTAGAACTTTATCCACCTTTGTGTTTGAAAATCATCGAATACTTATATTTATTCATACTTTTGCACGGAATAAACTTGTTTTTACTCTTTATTATAATTTTGATTTACTTGTATATATATGGCACTTTGACCCAAGTTTAATTAGTTTTTTTAATTTGCGAAAAATTATATCTTCGAGATAAGTTATTTTTTTAATTTTGAAATTCGAAAATTTGGTCATTTCAATCATCATTTGTTTGCAACATAAAATATATATACAGAGTGTTATATTGGTTATAGATTTGTTATATAGATTGGTATTAATTGTCAAACAATAAGTATTTTTAGCAATTTTCGGAAGTGTATTGTTTTCAAGATAATCTCATTTTTTAACATGATAATACAATGCATTTGTTGTTTTTTAATTCTTTGTCTAAATAATTCTTCTTGTATAAAAATTCTAGTAATTTTGTTATAATTAAGTCTAACATTTTTCTACAGAAATATTTCAAATAATTTTGAGTTAACAAAAAAAATTTTCTTACGACAGCAAAATGCCTTTATAAGGCTCTGATGTAAACAAAGTAGATGTCTATGTCTATACGTAATATAAATTAATTATGACAGCTATAAAATTATACAATATTAAAAAATAAAAAAAAATGAAAATGACTCATTTCCGAAGTATTTTGTCAAAGAAAAAGATCCTTATTTATTGACAATAATATTGTAATGTGGGAAACTTGATATATCGCACGTACAATTATTTAATTTTTACTAAAAACAGATTAATTTTTGATTTTGATTATTCATTATTTATGAGCAATATTTAATAATGAAAAAAAAAAAAAAATTATAAGAATTCTAGACAACGAAATAAAAGAAAATGTTTTTATTTATTAGTATTTCGATTTTCTATATTGAAAAATTGAAAATGTGAGCATTAATGTTTTTAAGGTTTCGCTCGTCATCAAGATAGACTTTAAATCTATTTATCTGATTGGATTTCTCTCTTAAGGCTCCTGGCTCCTTGCCGACCATCGAAATCGTGACGTCAGAGGCGAGAAAGCACACGCTAAAATTTCTTAGATGCCATTTCGAAATAAAAAAATATTTCGACGAAACAGCACTTCAGATGGCTTTAGCACATTCTTAAAAAACCCCGAAAACTATCCTTTCCCCTTTATAATCAATCAACAGCTGTAAAATGTAATATTATGAAGCCCAGTCCGTCTGGTCTTTGCGCATGCGCAGTCATTCCGCATGTCTCAAAGTCTGATATCTCGATCATTTTACAGATGTTGATTGATTATAAAGGGAAAAGGATAGTTTTCGGGGGTTTTTAAGAGTGTGCTAAAGCCATCTGAAGTGCTGTTTAATCGAAATATCTTTTCATTAAAAAATGGCATCTAAGAATTTTCAGCGTGTGCTTTCTCGCCTCTGACGTCACAATCCAATATGGCCGCGGTGAGCACCCAGGAGCCTTAAGACTATCTTCTTCACGAAAACAGAGAAAATTTTCATTCTTCTATATTTTATAAGAAAAATATTACTAATTTTCTATAATAATTGATTCTTTAGTTTTTTCAGTTTGACACGAAGGAAAATCTTAAACTAGTCGTGTTCAATATTATTTAACTTCGCTTTAAAGAAAACTAGTATGCACACATAATTGAATAATCGTTGGTTTATATAATGTGATGTAATAAAAAATCGTATTAACACTTTGCGCATAGAATAGTATTGTGCACATTTATATTGCACACATAAAATAAAAGATCATTAATTCTTTGTGTACATGAAATTATTACGAGCATATACAGCATATATTACACTTAAAATAAGATTCAGGGATTAATGTAAATAATAATTACCGTAGCCATCATCAATGATCTTGACTTTGTTTTGTTAAGATCACAATTCAAAGTGACCTTTAAAAGGTTTTAACCGCTCTGTTTATTATTTATTTGCTTATGAGAATTTTGTCGATGTAAGAATAAAAATGCACATGCAAATTTATGGGATAATAATAGATTTCGTTTTATATTGACACTGGATATTGTAAGGTAAACATCGCTTTGTGTGAAAATTAGCAAAAAAATTAGTATGGAATATACAATTATAGACCTCATTTTGCACTGAAAGTAGCGTATGATGTAGAATGTATAGTTGCTCTTTTATGAATAATTACAAACCTTTATGAAATTGAACAATTATGTTGTTCTTAAATAATTTTAAAATTAGTTAATTAGATAAAGATGAGATGAAAATATGTAAATTCATCTTAGATAAGATGATGATTTTGTTTTAAATACATCTAAATAAAAGATAAAATTATATGGCGATTCATCTAGATAACTTCCAGATAATATTATTTTTAAGACCGCTTATGTAAACACAGTTATAATAAAAATGTAAATTATAAAAGGGATATAAAAATATATTCATATACTTTTCAAAATGACTAGATTTTTCTAGATAAATATTCTATATATAGGTATGTTTCTAATAAATAAATATATATTAGAGATGTATAAAATAAAATATATTTTACTTTTCATCTAATCACAATATTTTTTATTGTCCTATATATAAACATATTTAAAAAAAAAAAACGAAATTTTTTATATTATCTTTTTAATTTGTATCATCATTTTTTTAAAAATTATGCTTGCTCATCAAAATGCCCCGACAATAAAGATTTGCAAATGTAAATATTTGTTCACAATTACAAATAAGTAAAAGTCTATAGATTTATTGAAGATATCAGACATTTTCCTTAAGAATAAATTTAATCAAGTGCAAGTTTTAATTTTAAAAATTAAACATAATAAACTAATAACTAAATCTAAGATTAAAAATAAGTTAGAGCGAAAAAAAAACTCACTTCTCTTTAACAAAAAACAAGATGTGGATCGATGAGCTATTTGCACATCAAAAATCCAGTCGATGGAATCTTTTCTTATTTTGATTCTTATTTTGATTCTCTTGCAAAGAAAGCACGGATATCTCTGTGTCGAAATAAAATGGGTATCTCTTTAGTATGTTGGCAATGCAGAAGAAATGCACGATGCGCCTAGAACGCTCTGTATATTTGTAGGGCGTTCTTGGCAACCCCGGTTCTCTCTTTCGCTTTCAGCTAGGTTGCGAGTTTCGAGACTGCGAAAGAGGTGAACGTATTGTTTACCGACGTTCCATCTCGATGGTTTCATCGCCAAACGACGATGTCAGCAGAAATGGCGTTGCAAATAAAGCGAGGGAAGCGGGAAAGACCAGTGGATTCGCGCCACCGATTCGTTCATGAAATCGCGCTCTGCGTGCTCGTGTTTCCAAGTAGTAAAACCAGTCGACCGTTTATACAATCAAAAGATTTATTCGCCGCTATGATAGCAATTTCGGTCAGACTTCACCGATAACTCGCAATACATTTTTGGTATATATATTTATGTACATATAGAGCTGTTGACACAATTTTCTATCACCACCCCTTTTATAAAAGAAGTAAATTTGAACCAAAAATTGGAAAATTTATTGGAAAATATTATTTTAATCTTCTTTGAAAAATCTTTTTTTAAATTTATTTTTTTTTGTGTGTAGCAAAATATTTTTTAATTAAGATTATACTTAATATTATATATAGATATATATATATATATATATATATATATATACATATATGTATATAGTATGTGTGTATGTGTGATATTTATTTTTCGATTCAACAATGTTGAATCTTTGTTAATTAATGTCAATTTTGTACACTTAAAGTTCCGATTAAAATATATTCATGGAAATAAAATTCTTAACATATTCTTTAAATATTATTATCGTTTGTCTTTTTTTATTTTAAAATTTATTTTTTTTTTTTAATAAAAATGTCGAAATAAGAATAATTTTGAATTATAAATTACTGAAAATAAAGAGTTTTTCGTAACAAAATGATTAACTTTTATATATATAATTTTTCATTTGTAGTTGACATAATTTTCTATCATTATTCCTCTTTTATAAAAGACGTAGATTGAAACAAAAAAATGGAAAATACTAAAAATTTTAATCTTTTTTAAAATTATTATTTTAATTGGTTTTTAAGTTTATTTTTGTGTGTGGCGAAATATTCTTTAATAATAAGATTATATTAATATTCTTTAGTTATTGATTTGGAAGTAACATTTTGAAGATATTTAATTTATTGCATTTTGTAAAAATATAAAGTACAATGTACATATAATAAAATGTAAAGTACAAGTTATAATCAAACATAAAGCAAAATATACATAATAAAATATAAACAAGTAAAATATAATATAAACATGATAAAAATATGTAATAAAATATATAATAAAACAATACTTTTTTGTACAATAATTTTTTCAACAAGTACATGCTTTGGCTTTCTTAATCATTTTTCTACTTTAAAAAGGTGTCGATACACGCTTAATCACATACTCGTGCTTTTTTCGAAATATTAATGTAAAGGTTTCTTTGAACGATTATAATTCGCGACACAAAATTCAAGATAGAGTTTTATCTATAATTTTATGTGTCAAAAGTTTTATCGTATATGTGTATTTTAATATACATTTTTGTATGTATTTTACGTGTTTAAATGTTTTCTGTAAGACGCATAAAAGTTTTAAATAAAATTCTGTATTGAATTTTGTCGCGGATTATAGATCGTCTAAAGAGAGAAGCACTCGTATAAAATTTTGTATATATATTTAAATAAAATATATATCATCACTTACAACTTATAAAATATATAACTTATAAATAACTTATAAATAATTCATAACATATAAAATATAATATATCATGATTTTGTATTGATAAATTAGATTATTTATATATATAAAGTATAACACTCTGTGTTTTCAAAAGTGTGAAATAGTTTTAATATTTTTATCCCCCTATAAATTATGCGAAAATTATCCCGCGACGTATAATTTGTTTTCTTTTATTGCTGACTTATTGAATTGTTTATTACTCACCAATGGAAGAATCCATTGACGTAACAAATGATTTCAAGTCCAACAAGCGCCCCCTCGGCGCTGTCGATGTCACAGATAAACTTCGGGGCTCGCGGGTGCTGGTTGATGTTGTGGTTGCTGCTGCTGCTGCTGCTGCGGATGCGGTTGCTGATTCTGGGTTTGGTGTTGCTGCTGCTGCTGCGGTTGCTGCTGCGGTTGCTGCAACGTCTGCTGCTGATGGTGGCTATGGCTGTGACTATGGTGATGACTACTTTGTCGCGCCCTCAACATCTCGTATCTCTGTTTGTAAAGATCGCGCTCCTGCTGAAGCCTAGCCACATCGATCTTTGTGCGCTGAAGCTCGTTTTGCAAATTCCGATTGGTCGTCTCGAGGTCCTGGCGTTGCTGCAACCGTTTGCTGCGACAGTTTTGTGCGTAACCGCGATTCTTCAGCGTCCGCCGCTTCTGCTTCAGTCGCACGACCTTCGCATACCATTATAGGAGTTGTTACAATTAAACGGATATGTAATTTAGCGGTAATTTGGCATTTATGATCGACAGATTTTTGCAACAAAAATTGTGATATTTTTTTTAAGGCTCCTGGGTGCTCACCGCGGCCATATTGGAATCGTGACGTCAGAGGCGAGAAATAACACGTTGAGATTTCTTAGATGCCATTTCTAAATAAAAACATATTTGCATAAAATAACACTTATCTCTTTAATACACTTCTAAAAAACGCCGAAAACTATTCTTTTCTCTTGACAGTCAATCAACAACCGTAAAATGATCGAGATATCAGACTTTGACGTGCGGAATGACTGCGCATGTGCAAAGACCAGACGGACTGGGCCTCGTAATATTACATTTTACAGCTGTTGATTGATTATAAAGGGAAAAGCATAGTTTTCGGCGTTTTTTAGAAGTCTATTAAAGAGATCTTAAGTGTTATTTTATGCAAATATGTTTTTATTTAGAAATGGCATCTAAAAAATTTTAGCGTGTGTTTTCTCGCCTCTGACGTCACGATTCCGACATGGTCGGCAAGGTACCAGGAGCCTTAAATGTGAAAATATTATGTATTCCTTTCGCTCATCAATCATTTTTGAGTTTCACATATATTATAATGAATAGAATCCTGGGTCACATGCTTTGAATAACGTTGCGATAAATTTTAAATATTTAAAAACGTTCTTTATAAAAAAAAAGAAACAGAAGAAAATGAACTAATATTTCATTTACAAAGTAAAGGATGCAACCATTTCGATAATTGTGTAAATATTGATTGTTTAAACATGTTACAAACAAATATTGCATAGTTTTAGTAAAAGTATAAATTGCATAATTAAACATTTTTTTATTATTTATATAGTTTCCAAATTTCATTATAATAAATAATGTTTCCTTTATATGAATGTTTTTCTTATTTATTGTATTTTGAATTCAAACATTTATTGTTACTATTTTTATTAGATTTTATTTATATATAAATAATAAGACTTGTGTTTATAGTATTCTTTATTTTCTTTATTTTTTTTTATTCTAATTGATTTTATAGAAAATATTCGAAATGTTCTCATAATCCACATGTTCTTGATAAACTTTAAAAAAATTTTTTTAAATTCAAAAATTAAAGGATGATATTTTTTCCCTATAAAATATGAAAGCAATAAGAAAACCTACATTAAAACACAAGTCTTTTATTATATAAAAAACATAATAATAATTGTAACGATTTTTGAATTTAAAATGCAATAAGTGAAAAAAAATTACTTAAAAATCATATTATTTATTATGATTAAATTTATATTAATACTCTCTACAACATTTGTCATAAAAAAAATTAACTTTTATTTAAAAAATCAAAGATGTTTTTTATATTTTCAAATTTTATAAATAACTTATAAATAATAAAATTAAAAATTACAAAATATGAAATACATTTATATGAATCATATAATATATAACCCTATTCAAACTGCAATATTAGTTTAAAACACTTTCCGCTAAAATCAATATTTACAGAATTGTCGAAGTATTTTTGTTGCACGTCTCACTCTGTATATGATCCATAGGATGTGATTATATTTTTCTTGCAAAATTACTGGAACGGTTATATTTGTTTATAAATAATTCAGCTTGCTTGCTAACAGTTTAATTTGTTTATATCATTTTGCCAACAGTTTTGATTGCCAATTACGATTGTTTACAAACATTACAATTATTGCATACATCATAAAAATTAGATTATTCGAGCATTCCTTAATAAATAAAAAAATAGTAACTAATAGAGCTCTATAATTGTACAATTCCATAAAGATGATTTGATAAAGATTTGTAATTATTCACGAAAAACATGTTTGATTAATTTTACCATGCAGTTTAGTAAAATTCATCAAATATGTTTTATATTTTATTGTGATAGATATTATTATTTTTACTGTGATAAATATTAATCCGAGAAATTCTCATAAAATTCTTTCTATACCATATTATCCCACGATTAGCATGATTTTCAGGGTAAATTCTAAGAGAAAATTCTCTCTGTGTATTATTTTATTAATCCCTGAATCTTATTTTAAATGTAATATAATTATGTGTGTGCAATCTATATATTCGTAATAATGTCATGTGCACAAAGTATTAATGATATTTTATTTTATATATTGTAATATACATACATGTAATAAAGTCATGTGTGAAGTATGAATGTGCGCAATAATATTCTATGTGCAAAGTGTTAATACGATTTCTTATTTTATAAATATAATGTCATATGGGCAAAGTTTTATTGTAATTTCCTTAGTTTGCGTGCAATAATGTTATGTATGCAATCTGCGTGTGTACAATGTGCATGTGCGCTGACTTATGTTTGTATTTGAAATTATGAAAACATACACAATAATGTTTGGCAACATTAGTTTATAAACAACCGGTATTGTCGGCAATTAAAACTGTCAGCAAATTGATGTACGTAAACAAAGCTGTTAACAGTCGGGATTGTAGATGTATAAATAGAGTTTCCCCAAGTCATTGTAGAACAAATTTTCAGAGACTTAATTTTTCCACTTCAATGCAGTGAATCATGACTTATGTACGACATTCTATTATAAATTATAAATTTTATTGACGGTAATAAAATAATTATATCAATTTAAAATATATCAAAAGGTATAAAATAATTGTATCAATTTTACAATATATTTTAAGAAAACATTTATTACATATTTCTAGCGTCAAGATAATATCGCGCGACATTAGACCCCGATTTGAATTATTATTTTATATTTTACATTATTAATTATTTATTTGAAAATACGGTATGTAGATAGACATTTACCTTTGTGCAACAGTGCAGACGGGGAACACGAGACTTTTCACTCACCTGTTCCCGCGGACAGCCGTGGAGACGCTTGTTGAGCTCGCGCACCGAGAGCGACATTAGCAGCTCGTCGTCCATGAGTTCGTCCTGAGGATTCGAGCCATTGCAATTAGAGTAGAGGCCATTAGCCCCACGGTGGACCGAATTAGGCCCTTCGGCTCCGCAGGAACTGACGGAACAGACGCTCAAAGGTCTGCCGGGTTGCATCGGTATACCCTGCATGCTGTCTTCCATTCCCTGCATCACGCTGCTGGTGGGCAGCATCCCACCCCCTGCGCCCGGGCTGTAGTAATCTAGGTGATTCGACATCGTCAGGTATCCACCTACGACAGTGAGATAGAGAATTTTCTCTTCAAATTTATCCTAAAAACATGGGTGGGATAATATGGTATGGAAAGAATTTTATGAAAATTTCTCCGATTAATATTTGTCACGATAAAAAATAATAATATCTATCATAATAAAATATATATATGATATGTTATAGAACAAACCAAACAATGTAATAATTTTGTTTTTAAGGCTCCTGGTGCCTCGCCGACCATGTCGGAATCGTGACGTCAGAGGCGAGAAAACACACGCTAAAGATGCCATTTCGAAATAAAAAAATATTTCGATGAAACAGCACTTTAGATGGCTTTAGCACACTCTTAAAAAACGCCGAAAACTATCCTTTTCCCTTTATAATCAGTCAACAGCTGTAAAATGTAATATTATGAGGCCCAGTCCGTCTGGTCTTTGCATGCGCACTGCGCACATGCGCAGTCATTCCGCACGTCAAAGTCTGGTATCTCGATCATTTTATCGGTTGTTGATTGACTGTCAAGGGAAAAGAATAGTTTTCGGCGTTTTTTAGAAGTGTATTAAAGAGATCTTAAGTGTTATTTTATGCAAATATGTTTTTATTTAGAAATGGCATCTAAGAAATCTCAACGTGTTATTTCTCGCCTCTGACGTCACGATTCCAATATGGCCGCGGTGAGCACCCAGGAGCCTTCACTGCAAAAAATATAGTCATTCATAAAATAATAAATATCACTAAATAAATAATATTTAAATATATAATTTATTGTTATAGAAGGAAAAATAAAGTTAAAGAAAATAGTGTGAATATCAATGGATACTATATTTAGTAAAATTAATAAAAAAATTAAACTGTATAGTAAAATTAATCAAACATATTTTATATTTTATTGTAATAGATATTATTTTTATTGTGATAAATATTAATCAGAGAAATTCTTATAAAATTCTTTCCATACCGCATTGTCCCATGATTACCGTGATTTTCAGGGTAAATTCTAAGAGAAAATTCTCTCTGTGTATATCTATCACAATAAAATATAAAATATGTTTGATTAATTTTACTAAAATATATAATAAAATTTCAATATTTTTAAAATATGTTAAAAACTATGTTAAAAACTTCAGATTCTTTAAGTGTTTTAAATAGAATAGATGCCAAAAAAGTGATAAATATATAAAATATTTATATAAATTGTACAATGCAGCATAATATTTTCAATCTAGCTTCAATCGCTCATGATAATTTTAACATGCAGCATCGTAATTTTTAGCTTATTACCAAATATGATAAAATTTGTAGTGAATTTTACGGTAAAATATAACGAAAAATTCTTTTCGCGTATATAGGCGCCAGTTCCAAATTATTTATTAGAAAATCGTAAATTGAAAAAACTTTGATATGAATAATTCAGGTATGAAAAGGGTTGAGCGCAGATAGTTAGGCGTGATAAAATTGTTTTTAAATTCCTATTTTTAATTATTTTGAACGATTCGGTTCTTCCTTTGGATCGAATTCATTTATTATAAATATGTAATTTTTGAGCCTCAACAATGAATAATTTTATTTGATTTTAAAGCATTAAATATATAAATTTTATATCAAATATGTCTTTGAAGTTTGAAAAATTGTAATATGCTTATTTTTTGAATGATTAATTTAAACTATATACAATTCGCAGATTGAATGACATGAGTTATGTTTATATTCATCAGTATATAATTATATTTATTTAATTAAATATAAAAATTATAAAATGAATTAGATTTATTTACCTATAAAATATAAATAATTAATTAATTTTCACGATTACTTAATTAGGTGATATAGAACTACTGATTTCCTCATCTTATAAAAGTTACATGTGAAAAATCTTAAAGAATTTTGATCGAATTATTTACTTCGATCTAAACGAGATTAAGAAATATTCTTGTAGGATGACTAGAAAAATTCAAGCTATCTAAATTAATAATTTATTAATTTTTAATAAGACCCTCATCATATTTTATTTACCTTAAGAATAAAAAAAGTCGACATATAGACATGTCATAAACATATTCTTTGAGTTGTAAATATTTGCGTTCACAATAATAATTTATAAATATGCTTCACAAAATATATACACATGAGGTTGACATTATTTGTTGATAGAATACAATATATACATATATGTAGATTTGAGAATTAAGATAGCGTTTATCAATGCTAAAAATTTTTGAATGATTTCAATAGTAAAAAGTCGATATAAAGTATATATTGTTGAAAAAAATATTATTTATAATAATTTCTTTAATTAAAAAAAATTGTTGTTGCACTATTATCTTTCTGTGCAATTAACAATTCTTTCAAAAACATTCATAATGACAGAGTGCGTATAGACATTATGTATGCAAAAATAACGAAAATAATCTTTTGTAAACTCATCGTAAAATGAAATGTCGCGAACTTCCTGTCTATGATAGCATAAAATTACAATCACGCAAGCATTAAAACAACGAACGTTGTCACAAATGTCATTTTTGTCGACTTTATACATCTTTACTCCTCTAAAAATCACTTAACCGATGCACTGTTTCGTTAGTAATATGGAACAAATCAAAACAATTTAATAATTTTGTTTTTAATTACTGCAAAAAATATAGTCATTCATAAAATAATAAATATCACTAAATAAATAATATTTAAATATATAATTTATTGTTATAAGAAGGAAAAATTAAGTTAAAGAAAATATCAGTCTGAAGTGTGAATATCAATGTTGATTGATGAGTCGATCGAAACGTGTGACTTGTTTATTCGAATGTTATGACAATATGACAATATATATTGTCCTATATCACACACACAACGTATGTTGTTTTTCGTGTAATCTATTTCATCAAGAAAACATATTCCATGTTTATACGATCATTTTTCATCTTTATAACGAGTTGCATATACTTCTAAGATGGTCATCTTATTTCAGATCCACTCTGTATATAGAATTAAATACATTATAATTAATAAATTGAAAAGGCTCTAATATATAAATACAATATACATATATAAAGTCAATATAAATTTTGACAAAATTATGTATTTTGATATTTTTTACTAAAAAATTAATGACATGGTGAAACTTCTGATCTTATTTTTACTTTTTTAAAAATATTTTATATATTTTTTTAGTTTTTAAATATCTTTAAAAAATTTTTTTCATTAATTAAATGATTGCTCTCGAGTTCTTTTTAGCTATTTCATCGAAAACATCTTCAACAAAGTTGAATCATAAAACAACATAACTGATTTTTTTTAAATTTGAACACAGAATTTTCTCTTAAAATTTACCCTGAAAATCTTATTTTTTGTTGTGATAAATATTAATCAGAGAAATTGTCATAAAATTCTTTCCATACCATATTGTCCCACGATTACCATGATTTTCAGGGTAAATTTTAAGAGAAAATTCTGTGTTCGAATAAAGAAAAAAAAAAAATCAGTTTTATGATTTAACTTTGTTGAAGATGTTTTCGATGAAATGGCTAAAAAGAACTCGAGGGCGATCATTTAAACAATGAAAAATAAATTTTTTTGTGATAAATATTAAGAGAAACTCTCATAAAATTCTTTCCATACCATATCGTCCCACGATTATCATGATTTTCCGAGTAAATTCTAAGAAAAAAATTCTCTCCGCGAAAGAAAGGGGTTTTAACCCCAAACCCCTCCCCTAGGAGATCCGCCGGTAAAATTATGACATCACTCACCCGTGTGCCTGGTGGGTCGCGATAGATGCTGCAGCTCCTGGAAGTGATGATGCACCGGGGCGGTGGACCAGGACTCGTGATGGGGCTCCGGGGTCTGCTCCTGGGGACAGTGGGGTCTCAGGTCCAGGGGCTCCTGCCTCAGGGATTGGGTCAGCCAGCCCATGCCGCCGGTGCTCACTTGTATCTCGTCCTGCACCAGCGCAGCAGGCTGCTGCAGCTGCAGCAGGATGCCCCCGCGGTCGCGAGGATCGCGCGCGGCCTCCCGGTGATCCCGCTCGCCGCGATGCAGCTGCAGCGGCGGCGGCGAGGCCGAGACGGGCGGCGTATCCGGCGGCGTCCCCGGATGCGACAGCGTGGTGAGATGCGCCGCGGACACCGGCGGCGCCTTCACCAGGACCCCGTGCTGCACCTGAATGTGGGGCTGGCCGTACAGGGGATGGGGTTGCTCCAGCTCGTGCGCGGGCGGCGTCAGCGGCGTCAGAGTCAGACTCTGCGGCTGCACCTGACCCGGGAGCTGCACCACGTTGCTGTTGATCATCACCGTCGGCGAACCCATTCGTAGCTGCACCTGCAATATTAGGGAATTGAATTTTTAAAACGAGAAATTCTTTTTTCATTTGCATTTTTGTGTTAATTTTATTTTCACGCTTAATGCGATGAGAAATTTTCTCTTTTTTTTTCTAAAATTTTCGAATGCTTTTAAATGATTAGTAATTATTTTGGTTTAGCCTAATTTTATTCTGTTTTAGATTATGTAATTATAAATTTTTATTTTATTTAATTAATTAAAATATTTGTTTTAGTAATTTTTTTGTTTTTCAAATTACATATAATTTTCTGTTTTATTTTTCTTTTATTTGTGCGTTTATATCATTTTGTAATATGTATTTTTATATATTATTTTGAAAATGTAAATTATATTATGCTATATTTTTCTAGATTAAATATATTAATAAAATTATACTTACGCACTTAGTCGTACTATTCTAGTATTTATTAATTTTTGAATAAATTATGTACAATAGTATGTCGTTGATAAAAATGTATGGGAAAGAAAAGTAACATGACGAAATGCATAAGATGATTAACTCATTAGATACTTTTGATATAATAATAAATAATCTCTTGTGTAAGTCGAGTTCAATCTGTCTCAAGGAAAGTAGATAATATGATAAAATATATATATATATATATAATAAATATGATATAATAAAAATAATAATATTATGTCACCCCAAATATGATAAGAAATTCCGCAAGTAATATTTACACCGCAAAATGATATCTCTTGTAAATATTATTATTATGCATCATTCAATAGCAATTTTTCTCTTTTTTCGAAAAAAATAATAGATGATTAATGCTATATTTTTCAAGATATTTATATTGTTAAAATTATACACTTTTAATTGCACTATTCTAGTATTTATTAATTTTTGAATAAGTTTTACAATATTATGCCGTTAATAAAAATGTAAGGGGAAGGGAGATAAGAATGATAGAGAGTAAGATGACCCTCGTTAAAAAAAACTCCTTTAATAATAATAAATTTTTTGTAGCTCGAGTCCAATCTGTCTCAAGGAAAGTAAATAGCATAACAAAAAATCTTGGATGTGCACTAATGTAATTTTTTTGGTATTTGTTCATAAGAATTGTGACATAATTATAGTAAACACTTTCACTGTCTTTACGAAATCGCAGTACGAGGGAAAGTGAAAAAGTAAAAGAAAACATCTGAGAAATCAAAAGTTTTAATTGTACTTACTAAAGTAAAAAAATGTAGATTATTTTTCTATACAATCCCCCCTTCCTCCTTTCATTTCTAAGCACTTAATCCACCTTTAATTAGCTTTTGAATTTCGTCTTGGAAGTGACTTTTTGATTTTTCCCACCGAATTGCACTCTCGCACTTCTTTATCCAAATACGTGTCGGAAATGACTCTCTTCCTCGTAACATTTCCAAATACTTTTCTCAAAATTTCCAAACGATTCTGTTTGTCCAAGTCCGTCAGTTCAGGAACCCAGCGAAGCACAGACTTGTATAGCAAAACTTAGCGACTCGTGGATGATTGAAAGTGCTGGAGCCGCGGCTAATATACAACTCATTTGCAATTTCGTCAATTTTGATTTGCCGAATCACGAATCATTCGATCAACTGCCCCGATATTGATGTTTGGTCGTGGAAGATCTATTTGAACTCTTCACATCGCAGAGAGAAATCCGGTCATTTTTAAAATGATCTATCTAGTCATATAAATCATACTTGCGACTTGAACTTTCGTCATGTTGCTGCCGCTGCTGCAATCTGCAAATATAATTTTTCCAAGTCTTTCATCCCCCTCTGAGTTAAGAAAACACATCACTGTTTGCGCTTCTTCTTTTGGTGCGGTCAGACGACTCTCAGTGCGCTCATTTTAAATCGTTTTGAAATCATAGTAAAAGAAAGCTAAATAATAGAAAGATAAATCGCTATTCTTAGCAAGACACTGCGGAATATGATTTTAATAACACAGCAGTCAAACACGAACTAAAAACCAGAAATTGTTGCTACACTTTTTGACTTTTCCTCGTAACATATTAATATTTTCTATTTTTCCACATTATAATATTTTTATGAAACAAATAAATAAATTAATATGATAACTATGCAATTTTTACTGATTCTTTTTATTTTTGGAATAAAGTAATTGGATCTTATGTTTCAAATATGTAAATATTTTTCAATGTACTATTTGATTCTGTGTAATATTTGAATTTTTTAAAATTTCTTTAAATTTATTAAATGTGTTTCTAAATAATTAATGATTATCTTTGTTTTGACTAATTTAATTTAATTTTAAATTATATACTTAATAATTGTTTTTGTTTTAATGTTTCAGTAATTTCTGTTTTGTAAGACATAATTTTTTGTCTTATTTTTATTTTTCTTTAATTTATACGTTTAAATATTGTATTAAAATAATATAAAAAGTTTATCATTTCTTATTCACAAAGAAGTCCGTTTTTAACTTAACTTGGCTTTTTGTCGTCTTATATTATAGTCCAATACTAAAAGTTATCTTATCCGCATGGAGGAAAGATAACGGAATTTTTACGTTTTTAAAGAAATTTAAATTAAAAAAACTGTTTCATCTTAATTTTGCTTTATTTTAATTGTTTTATCAATTTTTCAATTTTTACTATATAAGTGTAGTAATAAGTAAAGTTTTGGTGAGTCTGTGTGTGAAAAATAAATATAATATGTATATAAATGTTATTTGATATGCTCTCAAATAAAGATATACATATATGTTATATTTTTATCTTATCACATTTATAAATTCTTTTTGCTCAAAAATTATATTAATATGTTATGATTAAAGGGGAAAAAGGCAAACTAGAGAAGAAATAACTAAAATAATTAATTTATTCTATTTCAATACAAGACACGTATACAAAGAATATTTTTTTCTACTATACTATATATTAAAAATATGTTTTAAGTAATATTTATCGCATCTTTGCCTATATAGAAAATCTGCAAATATAGATTCAAATAGGTCCAGTTTCAACAAGGGTTAATTAATGATAAAAAATGATAATACATCATTGTCAATGTTTAATATGTTATTGTATATTAGTGCTCAGAAGTTTTAAGTAATCGAACGATTCGAACGATCCAAATTTTAAGATTAAAATCTTAAATTATTCAGATTATCCGAATCTAAAGGTTTATTCGAGCTGTATAAAGTGTCTTTAGACGATATATTATTACGTAAAGTTAAACAATATATTGTGAATAGAGAACGAATAAAAGCTATTTATTTTTTACAATAAATATTAATTTTGCTCAACTTTTCAAACTTTGCAAACTTTTAAACTAATCGAAGAATTAATCCTTAAGGCTCCTGTGCTCATCGCGGCCATATTGGATTGTGACGTCAGAGGCGAGAAAGCACACGCTGAAAATTCTTAGATGCCATTTTTTAATGAAAAGATATTTCGATTAAACAGCACTTAAGATGGCTTTAGCACACTCTTAAAAACCCCCGAAAACTATCCTTTTCCCTTTATAATCAATCAACATCTGTAAAATGATCGAGATATCAGACTTTGACACGCGGAATGACTGCGCATGCGCAAAGACCAGACGGACTGGGCTTCATAATATTACATTTTACAGCTGTTGATTAATTATAAAGGGGAAAGGATAGTTTTCGGGGTTTTTTAAGAGTGTGCTAAAGCCATCTGAAGTGCTGTTTCATCGAAAAATTTTTTTATTTCGAAATGGCATCTAAGAAATTTTAGCGTGTGTTTTCTCGCCTCTGACGTCACGATTTCGACATGGTCAGAAAGGAGCCAGGAGCCTTAATTCAATTAAATAGAGAATAGAATATCAATAAAATGATTATTACGTTTATAATCATTGTTTTCTGACCGCTCTCTTTTATGAAAGACAGTCACGTGCAATATCATGTTAATCTGGCAATCACGTGTTAATCTGACAGTCACGTGTTAATCTAACAATCACATGATAATTTCACTTACAAAATCACGATATAATTGGTTTACACATTAAAACGGATAATATTTTGCTCACGTGTACTGTATGCTGTACACATTTTAAATAATAATATAATGTGTGTAAGATAACATCTCTCTCTCTCTCTCTCTCTCTCTCTCTCATCCGGTCATAAAATTAAACAGAATATTTCAGAGATCTAACGAAAAATATTTCACACATACTTTTATGGATTTTTACATTTTAATTACTTTAGAATTGGAATTTTTCTGAGAAAAAACGGCTTAGAAAATTGTTGTCTGTCGTAAACTTTTCCAATTTTATATAACGCGAGAAATATCGTTACAATCAATCTTGAAATTATAAATCTGCTAAAATAAAACCCATTCGAGATATTTAATATAATATAAGATTTTGTTTTGTATTTGCACACACATGTAAAATTTAAAATTCGTAAAATATTTTTTATATATTTTAAAATGTTTAATTTACTCAAGTTTTTAATTTGTCTTTTTTATAACACATTGCATAATTCTGTGTAATTTTCTTTATATAATAATTGCATTTATCTAGATGCAGCGACAGATATAAAAAAAATTATATATTTACATTATTTTATATTTATTGTATAGGAGCTATTTCGTGTATGTATGAGAGAGATACTAAAACTATCATTTTATTTTTAAGTTGTAGTGATTTTTTGGTACCTTTGTTCTGTATATTTTTAATACGAGCGATTCAAAACAAAAGCGCAGACTAAGCTTATAATTAATAATACAGAGAAGGCACTTTAAATATAAAATCCTATACAAAATAAGTTCTATTCCTGCACTATATAAATTGTGAGTTTTTCTATTTTTAACGTTATATAAGAAGTTTAATATTACGTAAAATAAAAAAATATAAATCTCTATAAAAAAGAGCATCATAGAAAGTTAGGTCATTATTAAACCGTTCAAAATTTTTTTCTCCACTATTTCTTTCTGTCATAAATTGCGAAGAGAAGAGAGAGAAATGAGAGAACCGAGATCTATCTTGTGTACATAGTGTTAAATTTATTTATAAAAAAATTCCTATATACATATATGCAACCAGATGAAATATTTTCTCGTTCTAAATCAAGTTAAAAAATTTCGCCAAGCGCAGATATATCTCAATCTGAGATATTTTCAGGAACTCGGTTCTTACATAGGGCTCTTACCTCTCGTTTGACGTCGGCGGGATCCAGATGATCGAGAACGAACTCCTGCACGTATTCCCTCGCTAGATGGTCTTCGGCTTCCATCTTAACCTCGTCGACCTCTACTTCCACTTCCTCTACCGCGTCAGTTGCGGTCGCATACGTGATCGTCTCTTGCTTGCTCCACCGCCTCCGCCGTCTCCACCACCTCCTCCACCGTCTCCACCGTCGTCTCCACCGTCGCTGCCTCCACCACCCGAGCAACTCGTGACTGTTGTTTGTTGCGTTGAAACTACTTTTTTTGGTCGAATATTTCACCGAAGAGGAGAAACTAGACGGATGACATGTGCGGATCCGCCTGGCCACGTGAGCAGCAAACCCGAGTTTCCAAGTTTCCACAAGAAAAGTCTTCACCAATTAGCTACCGAAGGAAGATACCGATGCAAGTTCACCGAAAGCAATGCATTCCGATTTGTCAACAGTAGACGATGGCTTCTTCTTCCTTTCTGATTCCAGTTTTGCTACTAATCATGCTTTGATCTTTAGGTTTTAATTTCGATTCGAGCACTAGATTTTGGGGATTATGAAGAGATTCCCTCATGCGATATCTCTGTCTAAGGAGCACGCAAATCAGTTGCGCAGGCTTGGACGGTAGTAGATTAAATGACTTGACGAAGGGTCTTCCTTCGGAAGGAGATGATGGCGTTGTAACAACTTGCTTTTCGCAGGTCAAGTGAAAGATTAATCGCTCTACCGGAATCCCACGATGAAACCAAAGTCAAGATAGATTAGACAATAAATATAGAGCGATATTATGTACCAAGTCGTTAGCATGTATCAATTAATTAAGAAAAGAAGGAGACCTCACTTTGTTTATTCTCGCGAGTTTCTCTATTATTTATGTTTTACCATCACTTTCCAACACTGCGCGTTGATCTTCTCACAATAATCACAATATTCATCCGCTAAGCACCAACACTTGAACACTTTTCCCGCTAAAAAAGAAAAAAAAAAAAGAAACGAATCTCTAGCTCAATCTGTTCGTCTTGTAGTCCTATTTGCGACTATCGTGCTTTCGCAATCAATCGTGGTTCCTGTTTTTTTTCTTCCTCCACTGCTCAACAAGATCCGAGAAATATCTAATCAGCGAAACCTCGTAGATCGAACGCTGCTGACTCCACCCCCCGAAATCGATTCGTGGATCAAACGTACCTCCCCTTCCCCGTCGAGAGATCCCCCGCGCGAATGTACACACTATATTTTTTATTTCTTTTGTTTTTCAATTTTCGCGCTCCTTAGAATGAAATCAGCGAGGAAAGGACGAAGAAGAGCTGAAGAAAAAGCGCGTTCGAGGAAGAAGGAGAAAAAGCGATCGCGTGACAGACGGCAGTAGATACGCCGTCGGAGTGATGACTGGTCAGACGTACGCCAAGAGTGGATGCAGGTCGCGTTCTTCGCGCGCAGGGCATTCAAGTAGTGACGTCACTCGCGGAGTGGGCGTGGCCGCCGCTGTTCGGTCCTCCGAGGCGCCCTGCGATTGGTGGGCTCCGGATTGCGCCGCCATTTGCACACCTCCCCCTATTCACCCCCACCGAAAACCCTGGCGTAAATCTCTTTTGCCGCGTCGCGCAGCGCGCAGATCCGGTCATCCGGAGGTACCCCCATTAATTTCTAAAGTGATTATTATAATTTTTCAGTCGAGCGTGATCGCGTGCAAGTTCTACCCTTGCGCCTCTCCCCCCCCTTCCCCGCCTTTCTCTGCCCTCTCTTGCTTCCTCTCTCTTTCTCTCTCTCGAGTGACTCGGCTCTGATATTGCGTCTCTGACATAAAGCTCCAACGCTACCCTCCTTTCGTCTCTCTTATAGGATGCGCCGTATCGCGGTTTTTCACTTCTTTCCTTCTGAATTTCAATTTACCGGCGGTCGGTACGAGTGACATTTTATCTAGCAATTGCGATCTCGAAACAAATGAGGCACGATCTTCTCTGCGCGGAGGCTCATCGCAACGATCGAGGACAGGTCACGGGCTGTCTATGACGCGTCGTTCTCATTTTAAGAGAAGGAGGGAGAGAGAGAAGCGCGAGGCAGATAAATACTCTTGCTGGGGGGGAATTTGGGTGTCTGATCACTGATTAAATGCCTGATTAAAGAGATATTGGTCTATCCATGGGTATTTGAATTTCCGTGCACCCGGAAGAGAGCATCCACGAAAGCCTAGGAATTTAAAACTTATCTTGAGGAGATTGATTGCTGCGCGCGATTTGTTTCATGTTTGCGAATCGTCTTTGACATAGTTAATGAAATGACCTTGTTTCTATCGTCAAACACGTGAATTCATGTCGATATTTTACTTTAACACTATAAATGTATATAATTTATATATATATATATATATATATATATATATATATTTATTTATTTACTTTGTATATATTCAATAAAATAAGCAAGAAAATCTTAATAAAAATATACTTCCTAAAATCAATACTTATTGAAATATGAACGGTTTTATTATCCCTACAATCTACGTGATTTTCTCCCAATTCAATAAAAAATTCAACTCTTTATCATAAAAAATGCGTAGTCTTAAAAGAATTCTGCTTTTATTCATATTACGAGCATTTCGTCAATTCGTCAATTTTATAAAGTATCAAGTTCGAACATTCTTTATATTTAATGTCGGAATGTGGCTAAAACTCCGCTACACACATTCTCAACAGTGTTGATTTATTTAAGAAAGTATTTTAATAAAGGTTATATCATTAATAAAATTAATGATAATGTGTGGAATGAATTGTGTTTTACGACACACTGATAGTAGACTTATATCATGATGGGTCTTATTTTTATCATCGTTTATATTTTGATAAACATTCAATTTTAGAAAGTTTGTTTATTAAGATTTTCTTGTTTATATATTCTGATTATTCTCAATGCTAAAAGTTTGCAATCCTTTTTCTGAAACATCCTGTATACATATTTTAATGCGTATGTTGTATATGAAACAGTTAACAAAAATTTGTCGAGAAATAAAAATCCGCTATTGTTATAATTTCTACAAAATAGGTGTGTTGGATAATGTAATTGTAGAACTTTATATTATAGTTCTCTCTATATTATAGTTTTTCGACATTTAATTATAAGTACGTGCGCGCGCGTTGAAGGAAATAAATATAAATCATAATATTTCTTGAAAAAAGTGAATTTCTGTTCCATTGAAATAATAAGAGAGCAGCAAAAACTAATTCATCGATAATACATACAATTATTATTTCTTATCAAATTAAATTAAGCAAGAAAATTAATCTTATCTAATTAAATTAAGTTTATCTTTCTTCTGATTTTAATTATGTATATATTATTATAAACATTAATTAATAAACATAAACGTTAATTTACACAAATATAAACATAAATATTAATTTACATATATAAATATAAATTAATAAACATAAATATTAATTTATAAAACTTGCAAAATTTTATTATTAACGTTTCAATAATAAAATTCACATGTGTAAAACTATAGAATAATTATGTAATTATATACTATATATATAAAATTAACTGATGCATTTTAAATTTATAAACAATTTGACAGTTTTATAATTTTCTCATCTCTAATCTAACAAATATTTTTATATGACCCAAATGCATTATGAATTATTACTGAGAAAAAGATAATTCAGTTCTTAATCCGATTAATTATATATTAATTATACTCAGTTATTATTAAATAGTACTTGCAAATGACATATGATTATAACTTTCTACAAAATAGTAGTATTCTTCAAAGATTTGATTAGCAAAGAAGTTTAAGCTCCCTGAGAATGTTTTTGCGAAATAGGTGCAAATTCTCAGTCACGTTCTTTTAAAGACATTTACCAATCTGCTTTTTATACTATACAGTTCATACTATATTCCCTTATGCATTTTTTAAACGTCTAGACTTCAAAATGCTTCACACTGAGAGAATTTTCTCTTAGAATTTACCTTGAAAATCATAGTAATCGTGAAACAATATGGTATGAAAAAAATTTTACGAGAGTTTCTCTGATTAATATTTATCACAATATATCACAATAAAAATAATAACATCTATCACAATAAAATATAAAATATGTTTGATTAATTTTACTAAACTACATAATGAAATTAATCAAACATATTTTATATTTTATTGTAATAGATATTATTTTTATTGTGATAAATATCAATCAGAGAAATTCTCATAAAATTCTTTCTATATCATATTGTCGTGCGATTATCTTGATTTTCAGGATTTTAAATTCTAAGAGAAAATTCTCTCTGAATGTCAAATCTTTCCTATACGCGTCTTTCTACATTTCTTGCTTTCTTCAACTTTAAGGTCTGTCTCTTCCAGGGTTTGAAAAAACCCGGATTTTTTTTAAAAGCCCAGCCCAGTGGTTTTTTTTTTTAAAAACCGGGTTTTTTTGGGGTTTATTGGGTTTTTTTTGGGGGTTTTATTGAGTTTTTTGGGATTTTGTTGGGTTTTTTAATTTTTTAAATTTTATTTTTTATAATTCGCTAATGATTAAGAAAATTGGCTATTTAATTGGCACAATTCCTTATTATAAATTAATTTTTATTTAATTTTTTTTATTTATTAATGTAATAGACGTATATAATACATAGTCTATAGTCTGTAGTCTATACACTGTATAGACTTCATTTATAATATTATTAAATTTTTAGCATTTTTGGATGGGTTTTATAAATGGGTTTTTAAGTAAGTTTTTTAAAGTGGATTTAACCCAATAAAACCCACCGGGTTTTATTGGGTTGGGCCCACTTAGTCAAACCCTGGTCTCTTCTCTAATCGAGCACAGCCGAGCGAGCACCATCATCATCCAGCGAAAACTCGAAATAATGACAAGCGAGTCACTATTTCGAGTTTTCGCTGGATGATGATGATGTTCACTCGGTGACGTCTGTCGATGATGGTTCATGAAGTGACAATAGGTCTGGCCATTTCGTTGAGCGCAAGGAATTTGTCGACGCTGCAGTTCAACATCCTCCGTCCATCGTTTCCTTCCCGCGTTTTACCTTCGCCATTTATTCGCGCTCGATATATGCCATTCGATTTCTTAGTGTAACAAGTGTCGGAAATTTTCCACCCGTCGAGATGCACTAGTTGCACGAAATACAGCACTCTCTTGTCCACTATACGCGTACTTTTTAAAATTAATAAAATTTAATTAATGCAGAAAAGATTGTCTTATATTTATCAAATTTATAAAATTAAGAGAAAGCGAAATTGCGCAGATTTTTTTACATTATTTACATTATTAGAATATTTAAATTCTATAATAAAAGAAATTTCAATCGATGCTCTCTCTTTTTTGAAAACCTCTCGGATCAATGATTTTATTTATGGACGTAAACTTCCGAAAAATACACCTTTTCATTATTTATATTCCATTTGTGCGGATGTATTAAAATATTTATGTAAAAGTAAAAGTTTATTAAAATATAAACTAAAATTATAAAATATAGACTAAAATAAAATGATAATAAAATTTTTTAAATAAATTTAGATTAACATAAAATTTAATATAACAATTTTTTGTTCAAATTTTTCGAAGCTTATTAGGTCTATGAGTGCTTAATGGCTTAATGATAAATAATAATTATAAAAACCTTTTCGGGAGTTACTATAATTATTGATCGTGATCTTGAAATTTATATATCAAGATTGTTAAGATAAAAAATTCTCTTGTCTAAAAATGTTATTTGTTTTAATTTTATTTGAACTTGTATCGTTTAATTTGACATCTGTCAAAATATGACAGATGCATCAATAACATTGACATATATGTTACATGTGACTTAACTTTTCAGAAAATAAATGTGTCTCAGATATCTCTTAAAATATATCGATTTGTACTATCTTATTATTTTGTTTTAAAATATGAAAAATTATCATCGAAGAGGAAGAAAAGAAGCAAATAAAATTCAAAATAAATTGTTTATCAATCAGAGAAGTATAATTATATTTAAAATATAGCTTGACAGAAAAGTGACGAACTTTTTTCTACCAATTCATAATATGTTTCTAAACATGCTTAAAGAATATTTAATTTAATAATGTTATTTTATACTAGAAAATTTGGTTAATACAGTTTGATAAAAAAATTGTAATCAATATAACAATGCAAAGCGAATTGACGAATATAATCTAGTTATGAATATAATCAGTATGTCACTGCACTTTATGTCAGGTCTTTTCATTAATTACAACGCGGTCGCGTGCGTATACACCCTTGTTGCAATTCGTTATGCTCGTTGAAGCGCATAATTGAAATTGCTAATAGCATAGTTTCCTTCCCACAAAAACACAATCGTAATTTCTAGTACAACAACTCGATTGTAACAATCAATTTCGAACAGAGTTCGAATTTCTGAAAAAAAAGAACAAAATTTCAAAAATCCTGTTTATTACTATAACATTAACATTGTGTAATATATTCTACAAGCCCTAATTATTTGTACTATTATTCTCTTTGTCGCAATTATTTTAACAATTAGATTAATCAAAGTGTATTTATGTATGGATAATATTAATTATTATTAACAAAACAAATTAACAATATTAATTTTTAATTCTTCGATCAAAATCACTTTTGTTTTTAAATATTGATGTATATTTTTTTTTCTATAATAGAGTCTTTTTAGTAATTAGTGTATAAAAATATTAAAATCATTAAAATATCAATTACACACACTTTATAATTTATTTTAACATATTATATAACATATTATCTTTTATATACACAAACATATATGCATTGTGTATATCTTCGTTAAATTTTGTGTAACACATCATTAAACTTATAAATTTGTTCAAAATATCAGTATAATTTAACAAAAAATAATAATTTATATATTTGTTATCTACAGAATGTGTCTCACAATCTCCGTATAATACTTTAATTGTGCATTCTAGAGATAAAATAAAGTCAAATTCTCTTAATATAAAAATATATCGATAAAAATTCAATTGTCAATATAATAGGTTTTGAGTTATAAGCAATCAAAGTTTGCCACTGATACGCGATCTGTCATCTGTCATTGATTTTTACACGTCAGGTGATATCGATTTTTTCTACACAGCTGATTTTATTGTTTCTTATGTGTGCTCGTACTATGTATGTATGTACATGTACGATGGTCAGTTAATATTAACAAGTTATTATTATAAGCAACATATTTAATTCTTTTTTAAATATTTTAAATAAAAACAATTTAAATAGTTGATTTAATTATTACATTTAAATAGACTAATAAACTTAGTATCTTCATACGCACATATTTAAGAAACGAAGTTTATTTTTGTTTTGATCGGGGAGAAATATTTGTGAAAATTAATTTATTTATTACCTGTTTTGCAGAAATCAATAACAGATAACGGATCAGTGTGTAAATGTATAGTTACGGGCCTGGGAAGTTTTACGCAATATCTCTTATTGGCTGACACTTTGCTCATTTATAATTCCAAAACCACTATATCTCGATATTTTCATATTGTTGAATGTTTGATTTTATTTTATCTCTAGAATACTTTTAAAATGATAGTTAAAATATTATACAGAGATATTAATATTATTGAGACACTCCGTATAGCTTTTCCTCTTTAAAGCGTAGTTTCTAATAAATTTTTTATTTTCAATTATACACACATATGTATATGTGTGGGTGTTTATTTTTTTTTTTAAATATAAACATAAAATTATTTTAAAATAATATCTGCCTTAAATTTAAAAACAAATAATATTCCATTATTTATTTGTTCAAACATTCATTTAAGCTTTAATGCAAATTGTAAAACATTTTTTATAAAAATATGCACAATGTATATTTTGCGATCTAATGCTTTATCTATTTATTTATATAGATTCTTTGATAAATCTTGGATCTTTTTTTAAAATTCAATTGTCAACAAAATTCAATTTTATAAACAATTACAAATAGAGAATTTATTGGAAACTTCAGAGAAGAAGATGCAAGGCTATAGAATAATCAATATAGTGAAATTTTATTTATTTTATTAAATTACACAGATATGAATTGAATAGAGAAAGAGAAAAAGATGTGTAATTTAAAGATTAATAACAAAGTTAGTTATCGTTAAAAATTTGCAACAAATAATGAGATTATCATGTTTTTCTGTCAACAAAACATGGTCTACAGAGTTGAAGATTACGTGTCTTCTGTATAGTAAGAAATAAAAACATGGACGATATAAAGTGCATATGTAAGAATCGAAATAAGGGAGAAACCGGCGTTAATTTCAAGAGTTAATCTTCTTCCGTCCCGCAAATTAAAAGCAATCAGTCGCGGCTCGCTTTTGCAGCTTTCAAAGAGGCTAAGTTTATGGAGAAATTTCGAGATGAGGCTCACAGCAAGATTAAGGCTACGGCTATGGCTACGGAATTGGGAGTAAAGGTGGTGGTGAGGACGCGCAGGAGAAGAGGAGGAAGATGAGGGAGAGTGCTGAGCCAGCATAGCCCGCTTGCCAGCCTGCACATCGATACCAACCAGTCAGCCGGCAAACCAACCTATCTACCAATGAACCCACCTCTACAATCGATAGAGAAATTTTTCTTCCAGGCAGAAAGTGTTACTGTACGCGTTGATCCAAGTGCAATCGAAATTTCACGCGTCATTCGATTGATCCTCTTCAGCATCATTTTGCGAAACTACGGTGTAAGGCACTTGATAATTTTATTTCTCCACTAATCCTGCATGTTAGAAGAAACACGTACAAATATATTTCTTAATTTTCATTTTATGCTACAAGAATATATAGTTTGTTTATTATAAACTTTTCTCTTTTTCTTTTTTCTTGTTGATTTTACTTTTTATATAATGTATGATATACGAATTATATATATGTTGGAAAGTTTAATAATTTATATATTTATATTTAATAATTATATTAATCATTTTATATTTATAATATAATTATTCGAACATTATTATTATCTTTTATAGTATCTTTTTGTTGAAAAAAGATGGAAAAAATTAACGGACCGAAGAAATTAATTTTAATAAAAAAGAATTGACACTTGATAATTTTATTTCTCCACTAATCCTGCATGTTAGAAGAAACACGTACAAATATATTTCTTAATTTTCATTTTATGCTACAAGAATATATAGTTTGTTTATTATAAACTGTTCTCTTTTTCTTTTTTCTTGTTGATTTTATTTTTTATATAATGTATGATATACGAATTATATATATGTTGGAAAGTTTAATAATTTATATATTTATATTTAATAATTATATTAATCATTTTATATTTATAATATAATTATTCGAACATTATTATTATCTTTTATAGTATCTTTTTGTTGAAAAAAGATGGAAAAAATTAACGGACCGAAGAAATTAATTTTAATAAAAAAGAATTGACACTTGATAATTTTATTTCTCCACTAATCCTGCATGTTAGAAGAAACACGTACAAATATATTTCTTAATTTTCATTTTATGCTACAAGAATATATAATTTGTTTATTATAAACTTTTCTCTTTTTCTTTTTTCTTGTTGATTTTATTTTTTATATAATGTATGATATACGAATTATATATATGTTGGAAAGTTTAATAATTTATATATTTATATTTAATAATTATATTAATCATTTTATATTTATAATATAATTATTCGAACATTATTATTATCTTTTATAGTATCTTTTTGTTGAAAAAAGATGGAAAAAATTAACGGACCGAAGAAATTAATTTTAATAAAAAAGAATTGACACTTGATAATTTTATTTCTCCACTAATCCTGCATGTTAGAAGAAACACGTACAAATATATTTCTTAATTTTCATTTTATGCTACAAGAATATATAATTTGTTTATTATAAACTTTTCTCTTTTTCTTTTTTCTTGTTGATTTTATTTTTTATATAATGTATGATATACGAATTATATATATGTTGGAAAGTTTAATAATTTATATATTTATATTTAATAATTATATTAATCATTTTATATTTATAATATAATTATTCGAACATTATTATTATCTTTTATAGTATCTTTTTGTTGAAAAAAGATGGAAAAAATTAACCGACCGAAGAAATTAATTTTAATAAAAAAGAAACATCCAAGAATTTACATAAATACATATTCATTATTTATTACACTATATATTTTATTTTATATTTTATTATTTTTTATATTATTTTATATTATATTTTGTATTTTACATATTATATATTTCACTGTTATTATATATTTGTGTTACTATATGTGTATATATACATATATACCTACTTATATGTAGTAATATAAATTTTTTAAACAAATTTATTATAAACAAAGATTAAAATAAAAATTGTTAAATTCTTTCAAGTATTTAAAATATATATAAGGATAATTGCAATTAAAATTATAATTTTAACAAATGTTTAAATGTTATATATACATATACATATATATTTTAAATCTTATTTTATGTATAAATGTCTTTACAAAAATTATAATATGAAAAGTTGACAACAGAATAAGTTCCATATTTCATAAAATTTCATAACGCTATATAGAAAATGTTTTAGAGTACGCATGGCAAACACGATTTCCGGGCTGATTTTTCAATATTCTTTGCTTTTTTGCTTATAGTTTTCCCTGTTTTGTGATGAAGATCACCTTGTGCAGCGATGTCACAAAAGTCCTAAGGTTATCATACGATAGCTATATTATCATACTTTACTGTCGCAATAGAATTTTTAAGCCTATTTTAAACTGTCCATAATTTGCGATAGAATTCGAAACAAAGTTTCAAATACTTAATGTAATTTACTATATTGTAAACAATATATAGAAACCCTACATTTGTGGAATCGTAATTATATCTATAAAGTTAATACTCTTATACATATAATATACATAATAAACTGACAGATTTATAATAATTATATTATACCATGCAAAATTTTGATTACGTATGCTATCGCTGCTACAAATTGTTATCATAATTGTGATAGTTTGTAATGACAAACCAAGTTTTCTTCCTCGAGAGGATACTCACTAACAGAGTATAAGAGATAAATAATTTTTATATCACATCCTTATTAAATTACCGTGTACGTGCGTTAATCTACTTATAGGATTATAATAAAACGAAAAGGCTGTAATATATAAATACAAAACTTGGGAAATGCAGAAATTAGGTGCAAGTTAGGTTTTTTTTATTTATCTCAAATATCAAATTAAATAAGGAAGATTTTAATATGTAAAATATAAATAAAATAATATATAAAATAATAAAATATAAAATAAAATATATAATATATAATTATAATATGAATATATATTTATGTATAAATTCTTAAATGTTTCTTTTTATTAAAATTAATTTCTTCAATTAATTTTTTTCGGTCTTTTTTCAAAAAAGTTATTATAAAAGGTGATAATAATGTTTGAGTAATTATAAATACAAAATAAATAATAAATAAATAATAAATAAATAAATAAATAATAAATAAATAATAAATAAATAAATAAATAATAAATAAATAAATAAATAATAAATAAATTATAAGATATCATGAGAGACAGAATTGAAAGTGAAGGAAACGATTTGTAATCCTTCATACATTATTTTAATCTGAATATATAATTAGTAATGCATAAGAGTTTTCTCTCTCTTTCTCTTTTTCTTTTTCTCTCTCCTTATAATTATATTGTACGGTATATAAAAATTATAAATAGGATTCTGCGCTATAGCTCATACAAATCGTCTACAAACGGCCTTTTATTACTTTCGTAGTAGAAAATGTGCATGTTGATCAATCGTGCAGCGACCTTGCATATATGTACATATACATGCATCATGGCGTAAAACTGGGTAACGGCATCCAAGAGCACGTGTTAAATTTTTGCTATAAGCAACCGCGTTTATCACTAGAAAAACAACTCATTCGCCGAGCCAGCATTATTTGTCGTTGCAACAATCGCTATTTTTGCTCAATTATATACTCTGGATGTTTTATCGTCATCTATCGTAAAAGGTTTCAATAGCGAATCTTGAATTAATGAATAATTTTTGGCGAAATTCGAAGACACATGTGTACGTGTATGATATATAACTTATAAAGAATATTTTTCGAAACAACCAATAGTTGTTCAAAAAATAAAAAATCTTTTTCATAAACTTTAAGAGTGCAGATAAATAATAAAATAATGTTAAATAAATTTTAACATTAAATAAAATAAAAATAAATAAAAATAAAATAAAACGAAATAAAAATAAATAAAATAAATGAAGTAAAAATAAAATAAAATATATAAATAAATAAATAAATAAAGTTAAATAAATTTACTTCCATTTTGAGTTTAAAACTATCCAAATAGCAGCACATGTCATTTTGATATCAAATGACGTCATTTGGACGTCAAATGTGCATTTGCTATCTGAATATAATTAGTTAAAAAAATTTATTTAATAATAATATTAGTAATAAGAATAATATTCAAGATAAAAATTAATTGCAAACATTTAACATAATCTTTCTCTCATAACATTTCTGTACAAAAAAATAAAAAATAAAAAGTGTTTAAAAATATTTTCGATACTTTGTAATCTTTTGGTAAAAAATACACTATTTTAGAATAATTTTCAATTATTTTGTAATTTCTTTAAAATTTTGTCAAACTGTCACTTATACAATTAACAATGCACGCTTTTCATCCGCGAATTCTTGCTCGATATAATTACAAAAATGTATTTAAAGCTAAGATGATCTTCAAAAATATTTCGTCAGTGATCGACAACATCGCAATGAAAAAAATTCGTCATGCAATTCACTTATTGTCACAAGTATTCAACGAGTATCAACGAAGTATTTCAGTTGTAGTGATCGAATATCTAATCGAGATGCGTTCGAGGATCGCAACTCCTACCTTCTCTGCCTACGTTTCCGACGGATAATCCTCGAGTAAATTGTCCATATGTGTGTATGTGTGTGTGTATATGTTCACTGTTGAGACGTTCATTTATTCCGGGCGCGATGACAGATGACAATGAAGTAGAAATCGTAGCACGCCAGAAAGAGGGTGCGGAATTTGTTTGCCGTTCGTGCCTCAATTATTCTCGGATCATCGTCGTATATCGGTCTCAGGAACAATCAAATGTCGTCGTGATTACAAACGTTTAGTTCCAACTTTTGATTGGTGAACGATTTTATGTTCAATCATTACAATATTATTGTGGATGAAATTTGAATTGGTGCAAAACAAATTTTTTTTGACTTTACATAGAAAAAAAACATAATTAATGAGAGAGAAAAAAGATTAAATTTTATTAAAAACATTTTTGAGTTTTTTTTTCGGTTGCATCTACTAGTTCCTGTCTACGATAATGATAAAATGTGTGCATCAACACTGCAATTTATAAAGACGACGACTTTTGATTCTATGATCAAATTCAGATAAAATGAAAATAAATAAATATATATGTTTTTATTTTGTCAACACAAATAGTAAATATATTTAGCATCCAATAAAATAAATTATTATATATATTTTTAATTTATTTTATTAGATTCCAAATATATTTACTGTATATGTATGTTGGTGTTGCTCTGATTTTTCTGAAAGTTTTTTTTAAAAAGAATAATCCATATATCCATATATGTTAATTATAGAATAATCCATATATTTTACTTTTCTAATTGAAATTTAAACATTAAAACAAAAAGTTAAATTTATTTTCTTCTTTCTCTTATATACAATAAATACATTTAGAATCTTATGTGCATGCGTTGTGTGTTGCTCTGATTTTTTGTAAAAGTTTTTTAAGAAGATTATAGAATAATCCAAATATTTGATTCTTCTGATTGAAATTTAAACATCCAAACAAAAAACAAAATTAATTTTCTGTTATATTAATATTATGATATCACGTGCGTAAAGCATAGCTATATTTCGATATGAATTGCCAATATGAAAAAAATCATTCATACATATATGTATATATACATTCATTCAGATATTGATTATACAATTATTATTGTCTTTGCTGAACGCGATTAATATTAAGGCTCCTGGCTCCTTTCCGACCATGTCGAAATCGTGACGTCAGAGGCGAGAAAACACACGCTAAAATTTCTTAGATGCCATTTCGAAATAAAAAAATATTTCGATGAAACAGCACTTCAGATGGCTTTAGCACACTCTTAAAAAACCCCGAAAACTATTCTTTCCCCTTTATAATCAATCAACAGCTGTAAAATGTAATATTATGAAGCCCAGTCCGTCTGGTCTTTGCGCATGCGCAGTCATTCCGCATGTCAAAGTCTGACATCTCGATCATTTTACAGATGTTGATTGATTATAAAGGGAAAAGGATAGTTTTCGGGGGTTTTTAAGAGTGTGCTAAAGCCATCTGAGGTGCTGTTTAATCGAAATATCTTTTCATTAAAAAATGGCATCTAAGAATTTTCAGCGTGTGCTTTCTCGCCTCTGACGTCACAATCCAATATGACCGCGGTGAGCACCCAGGAGCCTTAAGACACTTTTATAGCGTTTCGGTATATATGATAAATCTCGCAAAAGTTGTCTTTTCCACGATCTACATTCAATTATTTTTTTCATAATGTTCCCTTAGCATAAACAAAATCATATCTCTCTCTTTTCCCTGCTCTTTTCGTCCATAGGATTTTCTAAGCGTCTAGGAAGATTCACTATGTAAAACTTGGACGAACTTTCGCACATCGGTGATTATGAGTAGATGGCAAGTCATATATCAGAGGAGAGAAGCGTAAAGAAGAAAGGAGGCGGAAGGAAGCGACGGACAGTACGGAATATAGCGGAGAATCGTGGGCCACGGAATACCATATTTGTGGGAATTGCGGTTGAGATAGGGGTGCATTTAGCGATTTCCGGCCCGGCGTCGGAAGTTCCGTCATATTTGTCACTCAGCCGTTATTAATGGCACATTTTTATTGTTTTAGCGCAAGAAGAGGGCGAGGATGTGAAAGAGGAGCTTTTCAGAAGAATCGAACGATCGAAAGCGCACTTTTTCTATAGCTATTAAATTTAATAGGCCGATCAAATCCCCCAGCGAGGCGCTTTTTATGTCTTTGCTCTAGTCTTGTGTCCTATTCGTCGCTAAATAAACATTCAAAGATTTCTTTTAACTGCTACAATACTCAATTTTATGATTCGGCAATCCAACGATTTGAAATATTTAATATGCATTATAAATTGCGCCTCAAAAATATAAAAAATTTAACTAATGTTATTTAAAGATAATATCTTAAAGCAAAATATATATCTAATTTAGTATAAATACATAATTATTTTTTTAATCAGTTGATATACAGAATATCCCTGAAAATCAATTAGTAAATTTTAAATAATTATTTTTTATTTAATTTATATCTTGGGAATAAAAAATATTTTATTTGTTTTTTAGATGTTTTTTTAAACAATTATTTTGAGTACATTTGAATTCTGTACAAATTATTTATAATAGATAAAAAGTTTCAAAAAATATCCATATAAGATAATAAACATTTATTTTGTATAATATACATATTTATTGTAAAATATAATCTTTCATAAATTAAAATAGATAAAATAAAAATTGACTAGTTTTCAGAAAAATCTAAATAAAAATAATAATAATATATAAGTTAATAGACGAGCTAGCAAATGTCTAGTTTTGACTTTTTAGATCTTTTTAAATCAAATGTTGATTTATTCTGATTAATTTGAGATCATTATGATAAATATTATGCGTATTTTCATGTGAAAAAATATCAAATGTTACGATAAAGCATTTAGGGATTATAAGTAATGAAGAATTTTATGTACGAACAATTTTATTCGATTTAATGAATGTGTTACGTTTTTAAATTTCAATTTAATGAAATTATATACATATATATAATTCATGATTAAATCTCAAGTACTAATTATGAATTAATTCTTAGAATTCTCCCAAAAGCATTTTTTAACAATGTTAATATATGTATAGAAAATAAAATTATTGTACTTGCATGTTGCATTGTAAGTAAAAGAAGAATTACAGCTAATAATGATTTATATGTCTGAAATTTTGAGATCTAATTAGGATTAAATATTGATATAAACTCAACATTATTTTAATATGTTGAAAATTATTTATAAACAATTAATGACGATTATCAAGCTACGAATAAGAAGGATAAAAAGAATGTCGCAGAATAAAAACAGAAATAGACATTTTGACAAATATAAAAATTGCGAAATGTTCATAAAAAGCATTTTAAATAAATATAAAATTTTATAAAAAAGTGACATACACATATAAATGTTTTTGCGACACTCTGCAATTATTTATTTTAATATTAAAAATTAAAATTATATATAAATATTGCTTAATTTAGATTTCTATATTTTCTCTTTTAACATATATGCCACATAATATACAATACGTTTGCATTTTACTTTTAAAACACATGGTAACAGTTAGAGAAACCAAAGAACAAATACATTTAATATGATTTGATATTGATTATTTTCCATCAAAAAAATTCAATGTCACATATACATATGTATAGGTACTTTATACTGTCTTAAATGTCTTAAAATTAATCTTTATCTTAACATATAAAATTAATTTCTCTCTCTTTATATTACTCTTTTAATAAAATATATTTTTAAAGAATCTTATATATTTAATTGATAAAAATTTATATTAACAATTTCTTTAACTTATTATTAAAACCTCACATTTTTATATATGCACAGAGAGAAATTCTCTTAGAATTTACCTTGAAAATCATGAAAATCGTGGGACAATATGGTGTGGAAAGAATTTTATGAGAATTTCTCCGATTAATATTTATCACAATAAACTATAAAATATATTTGTTTAATTTTACTAAACTATATAGATATTATTTTTTATTGTGATAAATATTAATCAGAGAAATTCTCACAAAATATAATACTTTCCATATCATAATTGTCCCACGATTATCATAAATTCTAAGGTTACCGTAAATTCTAAGAGTAAATTCTAGAGAAAATTCTCTCAGCGTGACTATACTTATATAATAAAAAATTAATATAATAAATAAAAATATAATAATATAACTTAATATATAATAAAAATATAAAAAAATATAACTTAATATAATAAAAATATAATATAATAAAAAATCGAGAATCTTAGTCTCTGGAGTCTTACATGACTTATATTTTCAAATATAAGTCATATAATATACTTATATAATAAAAAATTAATATAATAAATAAAAATATAATAATATAACTTAATATAATAAAAATATAAAAAATATAAAAAAATATAACTTAATATAATAAAAATATAATATAATAAAAAATCGAGAATCTTAGTCTCTGGAGTCTTATATGACTTATATTTTCAAATATAAGTCATATAATATATTTATATAATAAAAATATAAGTCATATAATATATTTATATAATAAAAATATAATATAATAAAAAATCGAGAATCTTAGTCTCTGGAGTCTTACATGAGTTATATTTTCAAATATAAGTCATATAATATACTTATATAATAAAAAATTAATATAATAAATAAAAATATAATAATATAACTTAATATAATAAAAATATAAAAAATATAAAAAAATATAACTTAATATAATAAAAATATAATATAATAAAAAATCGAGAATCTTAGTCTCTGGAGTCTTATATGACTTATATTTTCAAATATAAGTCATATAATATATTTATATAATAAAAATATAAGTCATATAATATACTTATATAATAAAAATATAATATAATAAAAAATCGAGAATCTTAGTCTCTGGAATCTTATATGAGTTATATTTTCAAATATAAGCCATATAATATACTTATATAATAAAAAATTAATATAATAAATAAAAATATAATAATATAACTTAATATAATAAAAATATAAAAAATATAAAAAAATATAACTTAATATAATAAAAATATAATATAATAAAAAATCGAGAATCTTAGTCGCTGGAGTCTTATATGACTTATATTTTCAAATATCAGTCATATAAGACATTCTGCCAAGGGGGGAAGAGCGATATTATTCTCCCGTGTAAAACAATTCTGGTCAACCGAGATAGGCGGGCACTCAATAATACATACTAAGCGACACGTTATAGCTTTCTTAATGATATCGCTTGGTGTTGCACAGTCGAATCGATTCTACTCGCTCGCACATTGCAGGGGCTGGACTTCCTAGTAACGAATTATTAATAACCGGTGCCGCGAGCTCTCTTGTAAGCCAATTGCTGACTACGGCAATGCAACGAGAAACGTATCACGTCGCGTCGCATCGCGTTGCATCGCATCGCATCGCATCGGATCACATCGCAGCGATGCACCGTGATATCTCGAAAACGGCGACCTTCGTGCACCCGAGATTGCACGCGCGAAGACATTTTTGCAACGTTCTTTTTAACTTTACTAACAGAGAGAGAGAGAGAGAGAGAGAGAGAGAGAAGGGGGAAGCACGCGCTTTAATCTGGAACAGTATCGATACTTACAGAACTAGAACGCTCAAAAAAAAAAAAAAAAAAAAAAGGACACGACCTCATTTGCATGTATTTAAACCCGTGTATCAGTTATCGGAACCGATCAACTTAGAAATATCTCGTAATGACGTAATTTTTCTTACATGTGAAGCTTTTTTTACGTGGATGTCACTGAAGACATAACAACAATCGCGACTGATGGGGAATATATCTTTGTCATACGATTATATTGTTGAAATTTATAAACATTATACGATATCATTGTGATAACTCGACTATGAATCTTATTTAACGAAATAAGATCCTGGTTGCTAGAATAATTGTTGTAATCTTTATGTAAATTTATTTATTGTTTGATCGACCTTTGACAATTTCTCCATTTAATCTTTTATAATCTTGTTAATTTTTTGTAAAATTAAGTGTTATGTATTTAATTTATTGATAGAAATTTATGATATATTTTAACAGTTTTTTATTAATATGTAATGATATATTTATCCATTAGAATTGTTAATTTAAAAAAAAAACAGCAATATTTAATATATATTTATAAAGTTAAATATAAAATTATGAAAAAGTAGAGTAAGATATAATAAGTAACAATGTACTATTATAATAACCTTATATTAAGTAATAAAAAGCTATTTTTATCTTAGGACAACTGGATAGTTTTATGATATACATATATGTTATTTTCTAATAATAATAATAATAGCTTTCAAATAGATTTATAATTAAAAAGAAAAAAGTTTATACATAATCAAATATAAATATATACATATAATTATATACAAAATGTCTATCCATATATCTTTTATATCTCTCGTTCTATGTACAGAAAAAATAATTAAAACAGTAATTAAAAATAATATAACATAATATAATTAAAAAATAATTCAAAGAATAATTTTTGCATTGTTTCTTTTTTTAATAAAATTGGAATAGGTGAGAAAAAAATTGTACATACAATTATATATAATTATATATATATATAAATTACATAATTAATATAATAATAATTATACATATATAAATTTATATATGATTATATCTCAGTCATTTTTAGTCTTCAAATTTTATTTTTCCTAAAAAATAAAAAAATAATAATATATACATATATGCGCGTGTAAGAATGATTTTTCTAATTATTTTTAATTTTTTGATTCTTTTCATTATTTTTTCTGTACATACAGACATCAGAGATTATGCAGCAGAAAGAAAACATATACATGGATACATTTTATATATGATTATATATTATATATATATATATATATATATGATATTTAATTAAATATAAATTTTATTTGCGGGTTAGTTTTTATTTTAATTATTAACTTGCAGATACTCGAAAGACATCTAGAGATGAAAATCCTAATTTCAAAATGTCAAATAAGTTTTAACAATTTTTTTTATTTTTTAAATAAAAAGCAATTTTAAAATTGTCAATCAGATTATTTGTTGCAAACACAGTATAATCAGTGTCACAATGATTGAAATATTTTTTTGCATATCAGAACGCATTCATTATATATTGACTAAGAGTATTTATTTTGCGGAGAAACAATTCATATAAAGAACAAAAAATTCATATGATTTACAATTCTTCCTTTCAATATCGGAGAGAGCATTTCGATTTACCGAAAGAAAAATTTCCCGACTAATTGGATCATTTTCGCGCAGCGAAAACACCTTCGAACATCGATCCACTTTGTATCTGATCCGAATCTGTTGCACACAGAACCGAGGTAACAACAGCGGTAACGCGAGTGAATCACAACGAGAAGGCAGAACTCCTCGGGTGTCAGGTCGCATTTGGCATCTGCAATCAACACTCCGCGTAGTTCCAGTGACGTCACGTCCGGTCGTATGTGCCGAATAAGCAGAAACGGCGTAACCAAACTCTATCCACGGGGAACGGTTTCGAAAAAGGAGAGATACACCGTCGCGCGAAGCACGTGTCGCATCCGAAGACACGTCGTGTCACGGAATCGAACATGTTTTAACGCACAGGGAGAAAACAAAGGAGATATCGTTTTTTTTAAATTGCTTAATTGCAATCCTGACGTCGCCTTATTGTAATCAAATCGCCGTAACCAGTTATTCTTAGATTTTAAAATTAGCTAGATAAAGATAATATGAAAATATGTAAATTCATCTTGTTAGATAAGATGAAGGTGATTTTGTTTAAATTAAAATTAAATATATTATAAATTAAATATAAATTATATATTATAAATTAAAATTAAATATAAATTTAAATTAAATTGAAATTAAATATAAATTAAAATTAAATTGAAATTAAATATAAATTAAAATTAAATTGAAATTAAATATAAATTAAAATTAAATTGAAATTAAATATAAATTAAAATTAAATTGAAATTAAATATATAAATTAAATATATCTAGATGAAAGAAAATTATATGGCGATTCATCTAGATAACTTCCACATAATATTATTTTTAAGACCGCTTATGTAAACACAGTTATAAAAAAATGTAAATTATAAAAGGGGGACATAAAAATATATACATATATACTTTTATTTATAAATTTTTATCGCTTACTAAATTATCTAGACGAATGTTCAGATAATTTGGTTTAGAATCACAACAGTACATAAAATTGTAAAAAGTATTTTTATGTACTATGATTTTAAACCAAATTATCTGAACATATTCGTCTAGTTAGTAAAGGTAACACTTTTTTCATCTTAAATACACAGATATAGATAATATATATCTTTATTATCTATGTAAAGATATATAAGATGATGCCAAAATTTCTAGATGATCATCTATATAATTTTATTTAGATAACAGCAAACTGGCCGTAATAAAAATTTTAGAATTATTTAATGCGAAGAAGATGGAGCGAGAAGAAGAGGAAAGGGAGACTCTCAAATTGAGTCTCTTTTTCCAAATTATCTAGCTTCTAATAATTAGGAATATAAAATGAGATGACTTCTCTCTAGCATAGAAAAAATATTTATAAAAAAATGATTTAGCAACAATTCATAATATAATTTTTTTTATACGAAAATGTGTACTCTCTCTCTTCCTTGCGAGCTTAATTTTAATATATAATAACAAGATCTCTCTTAACAATTACACAATAATTATGACAATAATAACAATTTTTAAATTTATTACTTTTTTATTAGAAAAAATATCAAAAAATGAATATGTTATATTTTATAACACAACTTTTTCCAGTTTTTTGATATTATACAGATATTTATGTAACTAAACTTTTCGAATTAAAATTCTCAAAATTAATTAAGCGAGATATAATTTTTTCTGTTATGTATTTATTTTCTTAAACTTTTTTTTAAATTTGTGTGGCACTTCTTTCTTCAATATATTTATAATTTGGAAATCATTATTGTCTAAATATACGTTTATTAAAAAAAAAAAAGATTAATAAAAAGAAAATTAATAAAAAATATATAAAAGAAAAGTACTAAAAATAGGTAAAGGACTCCTAAACTATCTTTATTTATTGGTAATAAAATGTTATATTTTATTAGAACTCTAATATGAACTTAATCTGTTTGTAAGTAAGACTAATTGTAAGTTTAATGTGTAGTTAATTTTTCTCAGAAGCACATATTTTATGCACTGCAAAGATTACGTATTTTGATAGCAAATCTATATACAGAAACTTAGCAGTGAGTAATTTGGTACATTAAATATAAATTTTTTATCGAATTTTTATGTTTGAAGTATAAAAAAGATTGTTGCTTTTTTTTTAACGCCTTAAGCTATATAATTCTATAGATTAAATGACATATTTATATATATTGATACATAATTATATTTTTGTATGCAGAGATATTTCTTTTTTTAATGTTAAAGTTTATTAAATAATACGAGATCTGATTTAAAAAATTCTGACCTTATTTTTTTTCTTCTAAACTAGATAGAGCTCTAGATAGAGAAAAAAAATAGTTAGATATTTTTGATCAGACGTCGTAATATCCTATATAGACCTACATTACTATTTCTTATTGTATTCTTTGTCTTTTTTTTCTAATAAAAAATTTTTGAAAATGTATCGTTTTCGAGATATCTTATTTTTTAATATGCTAATATAATGCATTTGCTGCTTCTTTAGTCATCGTAAAAATTTTAATAATTCTAAAAATTTTGATAATTCTAATACAATAATACAATAATACGAAATAATGAAAAGAAACCAAAAACTACATAAATAGAATCTACTTTGTTTATATGAAAATTTTGCTGCCATAAGAGAATTTATTTTATGTCAACTCAACTTTAAGTATATTATTATAAAAATATAAATATTAGACTTAATTACAACAAAATTATCAAAATTATCAAAGTTTATATATATAAATTTTTTTTTTTAAATTAATCTTATAAAAATTCTGAACCTTTAATCTTCTAATATACATAACATATATAGATTCATGATTTAATCTTGTTGCAACTGAGATTACACGTCATCGTTGAACTTCGAATCAGAACATTGTAACATATTTGTAGAGATAAATAGTTACTTATGTTAAAGGTTATCTTATGGACAAGACTTAAAAATTTGTAATTTTTTTTGCATTTAACGTACACAACATCATCGAAGACAGTTGTTTCTCTTCGTGATTTCAAATTTTCTGATTTGAGAGCTATTTATAACTAAACTGCATGTATGCAAAAGATATCAATTAATCTTCAAATTAATGTGTATAATGCAATATTACAATTGATCATCTCTTATTTGTAAATATACAAAATACAATGTTTATTAATTTTTTATTATTTGTTTTTAATCATTAGTACAAGAATGTAAATATCACCATTTTTTATGATATATATATAGATTAGATATAGTCTTTTAAAAATGTGAAATATGAATTTTAATTTAATTTTATAAATGTTACACATAAATTTACGAAAAAAAATTAATTTTCCATATAAAAATGTCGAAAATAAAGAGTAATATTTTTGTTCTTGAAATATAGTTTTTGAGAGGAATGATTTTGAGAATTAAATAAATAATAATCTTTCTTTTTTTTAAACTTAAAGGCCCTTTAAATTTTTATATTACATGTTGCTGATCTCTCTACAAGCAGTCAAAAAATGTAAATAAAACATAAGAAAGAATAATTCAGAAATATCAAACAATTTTATTTTTTCTTAACTATTATAAAATATTACTTTATTTTTTATTTTTATTATTTTATTATTTTTTAATTTCACTAAACAATTATTAACAAAATATCACAATAAAGCTTCTATGTTTTTCATCTAATCTAACATCTCTATATTCATTAAAATTTTATTGATAAAAGTATATATTTACTATGATTGTTTCTATTGTGTGTTTAAAATTCCATGATAAATAAAAGACTAAATTTATCTTGTTGAAGTTTTTTGGAGCACTCCTGAAGCACAAAAATTAAAAAGAATTACTAGAAATATGCATATATATCTACAGAAGTAACTGCATGTAAAATAATAAAATTATGATAATAAATAATGAAATAATGAAAATTATGATAATAATGAATAAATAATGAAGTTAAAGAAAAGAAATTTAAAGGTACATAAAAAAATATTAAACACACAACGAAACATCTGAAAGATTTCAAGATCCCATATATGTATACATTAAAAATTCCTGACAATCGTTTCTGAAGCTAATTTTAATATTTTCACTATCATCAAAAAATGTCTTTTTTTTTTAATAAAAAATTAATGTAAAATAATTATATTACAAATATTTAAATTGTATTTTTGCGCGCGTGTGTGTAGTACGTTAACAAAAATATATAATATAAATATGTATTTATATTTATTATATATTTATGTATTTATATGTATAAATATATATATTTATTTTATATATATATATATAATATTTATTATAATATTTATTTATATATATATTATTTATTTATTATATATTTATTATATATTTATTATATTTTTTAATTATATTTATATAATATAATATAATATTTAAACATAGAGAAGAATCTTATCGAGAATCAGAAGAGATAATAATTAATCGACGACTTTGTGGAATGTTTCTAAAAAAAAGGACAGTAAAATCATGAAATGGAACACCGTTTTTTGGTAATTTTCAGCGTGCATAGATGAGAATAAGACGACGGGAGGTACAGGTCGGTCGAGACGGAGGCAAAAGGGTTGAGCGAATAAACATCATTAATTCGCACGCGGAAAGTCGGGGGCACCAATTTTCGGGGGCGGAGGCTAAAGGGTCAACATTACCACTGTTACGTGTATATACATAGCAAATACTAGGCGCCCCCGAGGGTATATAATACGTTCGCCGGAGATCAACAGTGAGTTTTCAGTCGGTCGGATGAGGAGAACCGAGAGAGAATCTCCCTCCCTGTATGTGGGCCGAGTTAATTGTCTAATTGGCAAATAAATCCCATTGTTTTCCGATCATGCGCGATCGATATGCGGCACTTGACTTAACGCAATCCCCTTCTTTCGAATTTTCACTGACCTTTCAGCGAAAAGTCCTCACCCTCGTCGCTTTTAATTGCTCTTAAAACGCATTGTTCCTCAGATGCGGTTACTTAATACTTGTGGGTGACACCATGTACGGGTGTCACTGCGTTTTGTACGCAAAATCCATTATGGATATTAGATGTGTGCGCGAAATATTTGTCGGGGAAAGAATAGAGAGCAAAAACGCCGCGGGATTCTGAGGACCTCGTGAAAATTCTGATTTTTAAGAAACTTTATACCCAAACACGGAGAGAATTTTCTCGTAGAATTTACCCTGAAAATCATGGTAATCATGGGCAATATGGAAAAAATTTTGAGAATTTTTCTGATTAATATTTATCACAATAAAAATAATAATATCTATTACAATAAAATATAAAATATGTTTGATTAATTTTACTATGCAATTTAGTACAAACTATATAGTAGCCATTGATATTCACACTATTTTCTTTAACCTTATTTTTCCTTCTATAACAATAAATTATATATTTAAATATTATTTATTTAGTGATATTTATTATTTTACGAATGACTATATTTTTTGCAGTGATTAAAAACAAAGTTATTACATTGTTTGGTTTGTTCCATAATATATCATACATATATTTTATTGTGATAGACATTATTATTTTTTATTGTGATAAATATTAATCAGAGAAATTCTCATAAAATTCTTTCCACGCCATATTGTCCCACGATTACCACAATTTTCAGGATAAATTCTAAGAGAAAATTCTCTCTGTGCACATTTAGGGAAAATAAATAGTGCACATGAATTTAGTAATTTGTAGTTGTGGTTTAAAAACGATTCTAAGGGTTGAAACCACCCTTGTAGAGCTTTTTGCTTTTCTCGATATAACTCGAAAAATATTCAAGATATCAAAAAATGTTGTATACAAAATTTATAGTAAGAACTATTTAATCACATTAATATTAAAAAAAAATAATGTTTTGAAAAAGAGATTTTAAATCTTATGTTTAGTTTTTTAAACACAGCTCTATATTATGATATTTGACACAATGCATTGGAAAAGAATTTATTTGCATAAGCATAACCATTTTTTTCGTTTATTATAAATATTATTCAGACTTGACAAAAATTTTTGAAATAAAAAAAATGAAAAAGAAAAAAATATTTTTAAAAGGAAAATAAAATAGATTTTAAGGAAAATGAATAATGCAAGTAAATTGGACTGCAATCAAAATGTTAAAATAGAAAAAAAACATTCTTTTTGGCATATTTCTCGAAATAAAAATAATTAGATGATGATAAATAAAATACTTCAAAATTCGATTTTGTACAAAAAACAGTGCTCCTAAAATATATCCTTAAAATGGGAACCCCTATACACAGATCGAGGAATGAACTAATAGTACAGCTAACTGGGAAGAGGTATAGTCGAACGATTATCGGACAATAGTTTGTTAGTGAGGTTCACCTGCTGTATTGTTCTCTGAGAAACGTGGATTCAGCTCTAGTGCGCGAATTATTCTGTTTCCATGTGTAAATCACACGATACATATATCTATTTAAAATCCGAGAAATCGACGCTTACTATATCTTTTTAGATATATGATGATATCTATATGCAATGATGATGCATATGCATTTATGTAGCTTACTCTTACGTTTAATGATAAAAGCGGCTGTCAATTCAAAATTTCGCATATAATATGTACGGATCTATTATATATTAAAATAAATTTCGATTTATTACAAACCATCTTAAAATATATATATTATTTTCGAAAATATATCTCAAAAAGAAATTGTTCGTATAAAAAAAATAAATATTATAACAAAAATTTTATTAATGTTATATTTTCAATATTTTAATATTAAAATATTGAAAATGAAACATTAATAAAATTTTTATTAATTATAATATTTATTTTTTTTTAGTGAGGTTTTTTTAATGAGGAATTAATAAAAATTTCAATAATGTTATTTTCAATATTTTAATATTGAAATATTGAAAATAAAACGTTAATAAAATTTTTATTAATTATAATATTTATTTTTTTTAAACAAACAATTTCTTCTTGAGATATATTTTCGGAAATAATATATATTTTAGAATATCTTGTATAAATAGAAAATGTTAATATATATATATATATATAATGGATTTGCACATATATAATATATATTATATGCGAAATTTTGAATTGATAGCCATTTTATCATTACACGTAAGAATATAAGCTACGTAACATGCATCATCATTGCATATAGATTATATCTAAAAAAGTAGTGCGTTTCTCAAATTTTAAATTTTAAATAATTGAAGAAGAAGGGCTTTTCGTAAATTAAACTTTTATTTTATAATATAATTTCAATTTAAATAAGCTTAGAGTTACAGATATGTAAAGGCAAAAATTGGAAACTCACCAAAACGACTTTTCTTGATATTTTTGCTGAAAATCGCGCGCGTCTTGAAATTGATAAAAAAATCTATTGTTAAAAAGGACATCCGATGATTCTGGCACACTATGTACGTATGTATGTATTTCGGTTTGCCTATCACTCCTGTTGACCCTGGGTCGGCAGAAGAATCGGTGGAGACCTCTAGCGGAGAATCGGATGAATTATGGATTCGTAAACTATAGTCAAAAAGAGAAAACAAAAAGCGTCAGGAGCGTATCAAGGCTAATTATAAAATAATGTACATATATATATATATATTACTTTTACATAATTTTTGAAATAATAAATTTTATAAATCATTATATATAAAAAATATAATTTACTCACTAAAAATATTTTTTATTTTATTTATTATTAATTTTATAAGCAAAGCACAGTCAAAATTTATCGCATTTATATATATTACAAATTGCATGTAACTTATTTAATACAATACAGAACTATTTCATACAGAATATTTACATTTTTGCATTTTACTTATTATTGGAATTTGTGTTTATATATATATATATATATATTTTAATTATACTTATATTTTATATATATTTTAAATTACACATATATATTATTAACATATATTTAAAAAATACAGTAATTTACTCTCGATTCGCATTATTTTTAAAGGCCCCACGATTAAAAAAATTACAAATCAATGATAAATTATTGAACTGCATCCAATCATTGATCAATACTTAGCCATTTATCCGTCATGTTTTCTATTTGCTTAAAAAGGATTGGATTTCTGAGACGGATCTTTATCTCTAGTTTTCCTCCTGTTGCTTTTCTGCCATCCATAAGCTGAAATAATAATATAAATTTTTTTATTCTATATATAGAAAAAGTGTGTAAAAAAATAAGTTATTTTATTACCGGGAAGGAATCATGTAGAGTGCACTGGGACTCCAGAGGTTGTAACTTTATTGTCACTGTGCCAAGTAGACTATCACTTCGGAAGAAGCCTCTGTAACATTACGAAACATATAATAAATATAAAAAAAACTGATATCAAGAATGTTTTTACGTCGCAGAAATTCAAATATACGCTGTTACAGATTGCTTGTGTAATATGATGAAATAATTTAATAATGATACAATTTTACGTATACGATTCATTCATTCTACAAACATTATGATAACTTTTACATATATGTATATTTAATCTTGCAAACGCTATTGCTTCTTTTTATAGAAAGATGGCATGTATGATAAAATGCCAGGGTAGCGCTTTTTACATTACTCTTAAAAGTGTATTAAATCAAAATCTTTGTACAAGTAACAAATTGCATACTCTACAGGATTTAAGGGATGTCATACCTGGGATGAGAGCAGCATAAAATGGGATTCAATGAGCATCTGCAAGCAATATTCTATTTTTTATGTACAATATTCTCAAATACCGTTTCTTAATATTTAACATAATTAATGTTTAATTGTCTTCTTACATTTAACTAGCTTCGCTAGCTTTTAATATTTAAGATGTGTACATGTAAAGCTAAAGAGAAATAATGCAATTTATTTTCATTGCAATTCATGCAATTTAATTGCATTTTAAAAAGATTATGTCATTATCACAGAGATGCTGATTATTTATTACTTGTCTGAGAGAAATAATTCAACTTATTTCTTTATTCTAATATCTTTTCAATTTAAACGAGAAAGAAATATAGATATTTGCAAAAGAATGAGAGCATTATTATATAAAAACAAAAATATACAAATATTTATAAATAAAAAAATTCTAAACAATAATAATTGCACGTACAGGTAATTATTAGTGTTTCTAGTAAAATTATTTTTCAGACAAATGAAGACAATCTTTCTGCGCAAAATTATAAGTCACTTTTTGTCCCAGACATGTTTTGTCATTTTTTAAATATGAATTTGTTAAAACATTTAAAAATCTACATTTTTTTTACAAAAATATCAAAAAATATTTTTCTCATTAGGATAATTATATTATGTGATATTAAATTAGTATGTGGTGCTAAATTTAATATTCATGCTTACTAATGCAATTTCAAGCCACTTGATAGTGACAAAAATTTGCATGCACACCACAGTTTTGTGGATCTTCAATAGTATTTTATCAGATGCAATGGATTAAAATTCAAATTAATATCAAATTAATATTAAACACTAATTAATGTTAAACGCTATTGATATCACATACATACATATACACACACACACGCACAAAATATTGAATTACCCTTTTGCCCACACTTCACACTTTAAAGCGTGTCGTTTGAAGGCCCTTTGACACTGTCTGGAAGTGCGACTTATAATCCCATTCAACGGAAATACACCCTGGTATTCAGGATTGGCAGAATCTTTGACTGTCGATGTTCTATCCGTAGGATGATTATCCGATGGAAATGGAAATTCAAACATAACATACGTATCTGCCTCTCGAGAATAATTGATTCCCCTAATTATAGAAATTTCGATGTCGCTGTCGTTTAAATCCGTGCAACTCCTGGAAAAATATAATTTTATTTTAATTTTCAGAACAAATCTAATTTTTATAATCTGGCAAAGATTTATATTGAACATTTTTTTCAAAACTAATTAAAAACATTACACAGTTGTCTGATATTTTCTCATTGTCTTTTCCTTTTTTCATAAAACATTTGTATATAATCGAATTAATAATGTTTATAAATTACAGAATGTTTCTATATTTAATATATGTATTCTTGTTAGGATAAAAATAGAAGTAGAGTTAAGTTTTAAAATGATATGATTAAACTCTCTTCCGTTAAGACTTTTCAAGCTTATATATAATATTATTATATATAATTATAATAAATGAAAAAAAAATAAAGAATTTTTAACAATTTTCAAAAAAAGAGATTTTTTCTTATATAATTTCTTTTCACTCGCTCATGTACATTTATACTTGAATTATCATCAGTAATAATAAAACTAAATGTATACTAACTGTACTATTTGATAGCTTTTAATTTCATAATGATGTTGCGGTGGTGGCAGTAAATCGCGTTTTCGAACTCTCAGCATATCTAAATCTCGTGTGTAACCAAGTGCGAGTCGTTCCCACCTATTATATGCAGCAACATTCCCCAACGCTTTTGAATGATCCCGTGAAGACAAACACGTCTGCGAAATTAAATGATAAAAACTTATACAAACTAATAAATCGTACAATTTTTGGCTTACATTGATACTAGCTTCAAATCTTGTAAAATATATATTTCCATATATTATTTATTACTTTAATTTATTTAATAAAACGAAAATAAATATCACTCTAACGTTAAGTATTTAGTAAAAAGAATATTTTATTATTACCTTAATTTGTTTAATTAATTGAGTTTCAAGATTTTCATAAATTTGATCATCCGTCCCGGTCGAGCCTTCTGAAAAATCTTCGGCAGATACCAATATGAACGTTTCATCTTTTTGACATGTAGTAAGTTCTTTTCTTTCGAGAGGCGATAACGGAATCGAATTCATATCGACAGGCAATCCGGCTTTGCTGGCTCCTATTAAAGGTTGTATCCCCATAGCTTGTTTTAGATAATCACGCGCCAAATCCATATCCCCATCTTGTTTTGCATTTAAAGCAGCCTGCTTCAATTCGCGCTGTCGCAGCTGTAATTGTAGCATTTGCTTTTCCGCACGCGATGTTATCTTTTGACTAGGTTTCTGTCCTAATAAAAAATATGAGACGGAAAATATAATATATGAAATATTTCTCTATAACTTTAGGAATGTATAATTTTAGCGTACAAAAATAATAAAGAAATTAAGTTTAAGAATAATAAAAGAAATTGAAACGTTTGTCCAAATATAATCTTTTTTCCAAGTTATAAATTTTTTATGTATATTTCGATAATCTTTATTAATTGAGTATAAAATGAGTTTAAAGTGAAAAAAGATTAAAAGTGGTTAAAATAAAAAAAAAGCATTTTATTTACTCAAAATCATGTCCATATTTTACGAAATATATCTTGTATAATAAATAAATATATATACAACATATATATATATTTTTTTTATATAAGATCATGTATTATAAGATATTTTGTAAAACGAAAGAATAATTTTGGCTAAATAAATGCTTTTTGTAAGTTAATTTAAAAAGAATTACACAAAAATATATATGTATATACAAAAGAAATATAAAATAAAATTTAATTATTCTTTACCTGTTCTAGGAGGAGGAACAGGTGCTTTTGGTAGCGCAGGCTTTGTTATAACACTATCTTCGGATGACTTAGACTGAACTGCAGGTTGCGCAGTGTTATCATTATTTTGCGAATTAGACAATGGTGGAAAACCAGGCGGAACAGGAAGTACATCCAGAGCTACTGGTTTCCCAGATGTGTATAACTTAATAGCGTCCTCAAACTGTTTGCAAATTCTATTGTATCTACGCGCCTTAGAAGTATTACCCTCTGCTTCGGCAGTCACTTTTGTTCTCCTGTACATTTCCAAACGTTCCTTAAGAGCACCTTCGATGTTCTCGGGACCGAGCTTCGTTTGTGAATCAGCTGTCAGTAATAAGCCACACTCATATTATCATATAATTTATATTATGACTTTATATTGCATATTATACAAGTATGAATTGATGTATGCAATTTATTTTAATTTACATTCTTAATTATATAATATTTATTATTACATTATTAGTTATGTTTTAATAGTTATTACATATAATACATACAAATGTAATATATAGATTTACAGAATTATTAATAACATAATTTTACAAAATATACATAATAATTTTACAAATAGTTTTGCTTACTACCTGTATCTGTAGAAGCTTGCTTCTGAATTTCGTTTTCTTCTTTTGCTGCTGATGGTGCAATATTTGCTGAAGATGGTAGAGTTGGAGTAGGTGGCATATCTGACAAATCAAGCTTCTCACCCGCAGCAACTGCAGCAATAACTATGTCGAATTGTTTCACGGTTTTCACATACTTTAATGCTTGCTCTTTATTTCCCGCCTTTTTCCAAGCAACTGCAGCAGTCTTATATTTTTGCTGTTGCGCTTTTAATTTATTCGAAGCTTCCTGATCAACTGTGACGTCTGCCACTGGTTCAGAAGGTTCAGAAGGACCATCATTTAAAACTACATCTGATGTAGCAGATTCATTAACTTCAGTCGGTGATATTTCGTTTACTGTAAAAGAAAAAATGGTATTTATAAAATAAAAATTAATGTCACAAATATTCAAACACACAGTGCTTAAAAAATAGAGCTACAATAAATATAATTGACTCATTATAAAAAGCTATAGAATGCAATATTACAATTTGATCTTCAATATTAATTGAACCCTTCTGTCTCACATAAAATATAAAATCACATGTAAAAAAAATATCATTATAATATTTGTTCCTTCAAAATAGACAATTTCTTCTATTGATGTCTTTTTTGTATCATAAAAAGAAAGAAAATATTCAAAACTCTCAAGTTAGAGAAAACTTTGTATACACAACTGCTTATATAAAATATACAATTATTATACATTATTAGATATAAAAATGTTGATATTAAAACATGGTATAATAAAAGAATTAAATTTTATATTCATATGTGCGTAGTAATTTTAGTTACAATATAGTAATTTCTGATATTACTTTTGTGAAATAAAAATAAAAATTCTTGTTTAAAAAAATTCAAAGTTCAGTTCTTCACAACTTTAAAAATAATATCCAAGATCATACTAATATTACTATGTAATATGTTTAAAACTTTAAATTTTCGAAAATGCTTATTTTTCAAGATATTTTTTCAAGGAAGTTTGCAACTTTTTATATATTGGTTTATAAATAATACATAATTTTCTTTAAGATAGAATTTGATTTCAATATTAGATCTAGATAAATTCATAGATAAAAAATAATCACCTGTATTTTTAATTGTAGATTCTGCAGTAGCGGAAGGAGGCAAGAGTGGAGGAATATCAGCTTCATCTATGTTTCTACCCGATTGCAGAGAAAGCAACATTTCCTTGAGTGTCCTTACACCTCTGTTAAATCTTTTAGCCCTGGCAGATTCATTTTCACTTCTTGCCTTTTGCTCAGCTTTTTCGTAAGTGGTTAGTCTTTCTTGCAACATTTTGATCATTTCTTGCATAGAATTATTTTCTTCTGGAGTGGATTCACTTTCATTAGGTTTTGCTTGCTCTTCCTCCGTTATTTCTGGCGTTTCCGTCTCTTCCATTACATCTTTATTTCCTGTGAGTATTTGTAACTCTTTCTGAAGCAATAAAGAATTTTAAATTGATTAAATCTTATACTGCACTAATTATAATCTAGTATAATCTACTATAATTAAATATCGCATACCAATAATGCAGGATCATCATCTCCTTCAGTTGGCTCTTCATCAGAAATTGTATCCTTCATAGACTTGGCTACCATTTCGTCCAAATTTACATCGGCAACAGCTTTGCGTGCAACTATAATATTTACATATATATTATATGCAGATGCAAATATATAATACAAATTATTATTTGTAATCCAACAATTATAATATTCTAGGAGAGACTTGGTAATATATTTCTTCTATTCAAGATATTCTCAGCAGAAAATATTACAAAATTGATGATGAATAGATTAAAGAAAGTTTTATCAAGTTAAAATTATTAAATAGGGTCCTTTATTGAATTTCATAATTTCCACTAAATGTTTTTTTAATAACAAATTTTCTGGCTAATTTGGAAACAATTTTTTCTCATTAAAAATGTCAAGATATTAATAATTTTGGTATATAAGTGAGAAAAAAAGAAGAGTTTTTCGCAAACTAAACTTTATAGAGTTAAAAGATTAACAAAACTATATGTTTTAATTAATTTCAGATAAAGTGTCCTTAATTTTAATTTAAGTTTGCAAAGATATATAATAAAGAAAATTTGAACTGACAAAAAAATAACAACTTTCCTTCACATTTTTATTAAAATTAAAAAAAAAACTATTTCCAAATTAGTCAAAGAATATATTATTAAAAGGACAGTGGTTTTAAGACACCTTATATATTATAAACTTGCACGTATAATTTTATTATTAATAATATGAAAAGAAGGGCAATGAGCCGTAGCAAGAAGTTAGTGCTTATAATTAATTTATTTGAAGTAATATGACAAACATGTTTCGATCTGTATTAGATCATCTTCAGTGTACAAAAGGAAAACGAAGAAAGTTTTATTAAAAAGAGTATAAAACGTAATTGCGGATCAAAACAATTCGTTACACATTAAACTACTAAAAGTATTATAAATTAACGGTCAATATCATCAATAATGATTTATAATTTTATTATATCTTATACATGTATATATTTCTGATATATATCAAATTTGTAAAATACTGAAAAACAATCAACTTACCACTGCGCCTACTTTTGTAGCCCGTATCATTACCAGCTGTCAAAGCAGCTAATTCAGCTTCCAAGTCTTCGTCGTTGCCATCAACCATCATATTATCACCAATATTGTCCATATTTATATCAGGTACTTCAAAGATGCCAAACTAGATACGAGATGTTAATGAAAAAAAAAATCCACAAATTCTGACACTTATAAAGTGAGGACAAATAAACGTGTCATAATTATGTACATTTGAAATCCTAAGAGTTAAATTTATAATGCAAAATACAATAAACAGAAAGATATATGTGAATCTCAAAAACATCAACAATGAAAAGGATTTTATAATATATATATTTATCAAAAATATGATACCTGTTCCAAATCACCAACCGGCCTGGGTCGTCTCGGCTCTTTTTTCTTCCCAAACATATCGACACGTTAATATTATGCGATATAACGCGAATAATTAGCAATTTTAATTTTGTAAAATTTGAGTCGCAACGATTGAATCAACCTTACGGCTATAAACAAGTAGTAAGATAGATGTGACATGTGACAGGCAAATTTCGAATAGGGAATCTAGAGATTTCTAGGGAATCTCTGTTTGGAATTTGCAGCCTCAATATTTCGGCGCGTTATATAAACATTTGATTGAAAAGAATATATAACACGTTTTTTATTCAATATAATCGAACAAAAAAGTTGGTAATAATCATTTACAATGAATCATCTGTAATTTTAAAAGTACAGACATATTTATATATATCCATATGTAAAACGAGAATGTTTAAATTACAGCGAAATTAAATCGATTGAAAATATTTATACATTTAAAGAGTGCAAATAATAATACATTGTAATGAAAATTTTTTATAATTATTTTATGTATGTATTGCGTGAGTGCGTATGTACGTATGTATGTATGTGTGTGAGTGTATGTATACACAAGGGATTATCAATGATATTCACGAAAAAAATATCTCCAAATCATCTATGTCGGATAGAGAAAAATCGTCGGAGAGATCGTGAATGTCGACACTAGGATCGTAATCCGCGCTATCGTCGCCGGAATCATCTCCATCTCCACCATCTTCGTCGTCGCCGTCATCGTCATTATTTTCCCTGTCATTTTGATCGTTATCGCCGTTGTCCTCTGCGCCAGCATCTGCATTATCGCCATCTGCTTTAAAAATATGCGAATCAATTCTACTCTTAAAAAGTTTACATATTTTTAATATTTTTAATTTTTCTTTCAAATATTTTATTTTTAATTTTTATTTTTAATATTTTATTTTAAATATTTTTAATTTAAATTTTAAATATTTCATTTTAAATATTTAAAATTTTTATTCTAAGGCTCCTGGTGCCTTGCCGACCATGTCGGAATCGTGACGTCAGAGGCGAGAAAACACACGCTATTTCTTTTTAGATGCCATTTTTCTAAATAAAAACATATTTGCATAAAATAACACTTAAGATCTCTTTAATACACTTCTAAAAAACGTCGAAAACTATCCTTTTCCCTTTATAATCAATCAACAGCTGTAAAATGTAATATTATGAGGCCCAGTCCTTCTGGTCTTTGCACATGCGCAGTCATTCCGCATGTCAAAGTCTGATATCTCGATCATTTTACGGTTGTTGATTGACTGTCAAGGAAAAAGAATAGTTTTCGGCGTTTTTTTAGAAGTGTATTAAAGAGATCTTAAGTGTTATTTTATGCAAATATGTTTTTATTTAGAAAAATGGCATCTAAAAAAAAAATAGCGTGTGTTTTCTCGCCTCTGACGTCACGATTCCAATATGGTCGCGGTGAGCACCCAGGAGCCTTAAATATTTTATATATTGTGTATATATTATATATAAAATATTTAAAATAAAATATTTAAAATAAAAATTTATAATATAATATATATTAAATATTTTATATACATATCCAAAATATATACAAAAAAGACAATTAGAGAGAAATGTGATATAAATCGTAACAAATGATGCAATATCAATTTTTACCATCTGCATTATTATCATCGGATGCAGAATTGGAACCATCATCATCACTGGCATCAAGGTCATCCTCTTCGTCATCCTCATCGGCTTCATCCTCATCGTCCCTTCGTCTTCCAACATCGTATAATCTAACGCATGACTCCTGTATGCTCGTGAAGTCTCCTATATTCTCCACTATGGCAATCTGCGTGTCGAATTTGTTACAGGCAAGGCCGTAAATTCCTCTTTTTACATCGCAAGTTGCTGTAATAAATAAAATTATATTTATACAAAGGAATAATTTATAGAATAAAATAAAATTTTATCTTTTATGAATTGTATGTAGAATATAAATCTTTCTTTTTCTCTTACCAATATTACTGTAATCTAAAGCATCTAGAGTCTTAAAAGAAGTCACGTAATGAGAATCGTTTTCAGTTTCTTGATCTAACGCAACTGCATATATAATATTGTTAATTGGCGAAAAAATCACTTCCATCTCGTCAAGAGTAGAAATTGTCTTGAGTAAGTGAAACGTCCTCAAATCCCATACTTCGGTGTTAGACACAACTTCGGTCCCATTTGGATGAAAAACTCCGTTTAACGTTTGATTCAATTTATCGAATTTATGGATTTCCTTGCCCGAATTCACATCCCATAATATGCCATCGCTAAGCACCAATTCATCATTCATACTAAAAGTTGCGCGATTCTTAGTGTATTGATTTGAAATTGATGGCGTCAGAGTCGACAATAATTTTCCCGTTCCTATATCGTATATCTATAATAGAAAGATATATAATGTGACAGTATTAAAAATATATAATCTTATTGAGATTTTTCAAGATATAATGCAATTAAATGTCAATAATTTAATATTTACCGTTGCACTTTCTCCTTGCGTACCAATTATTCTATCTTGTAGCTTTCCGAATTCAACGTAGTCCTCATTCTCTAAAGCTAGTTTCATTTCGAAAAACGCTCCTATATCCCAAAGTGCTGACATAGGACTTCTCCAAGTAGTCGACGTCAACAAAAGATTACCACGTTGATTACATTCCATATGATATACATATGATTCGTGACACTGATAAGTCGCCTCTTCCATGCCTGTATGAATATTGAACATTTTGATGTCTCCAGCATGGGTGCCCAAAATGAGATATTGTGTACAAGGCTGCATTCAAACATATAATTAAAAAGAGATATATAAGAATAATTTAAATACAGAGCTGGGAGCTAATTGCAACAAGTTTGGGCCCCGATTTTGTCATTAAAGTCCTTAAGTACCTTTTCTCCTTTGTACCTAGCATTTTAGCAACATGTCCTTGAATGTACGTAACAAGACAAAAAGAGAAAAATCGTATCATGTTTCACACACACACACACATACATATATTTTCAATAAAATAAAGAAAAAAACATTTCTAAAAAAAATTATAAAACAGATTATTAACAATCAAAAAATATTAAAAAATTGTGGCTTTTAATAATCTAAACTCGTGAAATTAAGATTATCTCAAATGTATTTATAAATCTTATTGCAACGTTTAAAAAAGTTAATTACGTAAGAATAAAAGGGCAAATTAGTTATTATATGTCATAATTTTTTTGAACAAATCTGGGCCCAAAGTTTCAGTTAAATCTCAGCGCTGGTTTAGAATAACACAAGTAAAAATTTACCGAGAAAGTACAACTAGTGAATATTCCTCCCACGTCAGTAGGCCGAAAAGTTTTTACAGGACAGAAGCGGCTGTAAATGTATTTCCTATCTAACGTTCTACTATCCATTCCTAATGCTCGCCTTGCTAATCTCACCGTTACATTTGTAGGTGAAGAATTTTTTGTACATGGGTCTGGGCACTTATGTGGCCTAATGAGATGATTAAATTAATAAAATATTAATTAAGTACATAGATAAAAAACAATTACATTTTATATGATATAAATAATATATAGTATTCTTTATTTAAAAAAAAAAAAAATTGAAAATATATTTTACTTACTCTAAAAGATTGAATTGTGGACATGTTACCATAGGATTTTTACAAAGTGCATGTTGATTCGTTAAATATTCTGTAATAATAGAATCAAGAGTAACAGATACATTGGAGGTGGCTACACCAGGCCCTCCGCCACCTCCGGGATCTCTGGAAATCTGTTTTTGTAACGATCTACAACTGATTGGTTGAGTAGATTGATAACTAGTTGGGACTAGAAGTTGTTTATCAGACGACATTGATTTCCTATAATATATAATGTTAAACCAATATTAGGAAGAAAACAAGCTATAAATATATATATATTAAAAAAAGATGCTTGCAACATACTTTTGATTAATTTGTAGTTTAATTGGTTGATTCACATTGTTCGAAATAACATTTTGATTCAGGCAGTCTGCAAGTTTTAATCTGATATTATTATTCATAGATGGTGAACCAGTGCATGCACCCGTATGAGATATAAATCGAGATGATGATGTGGGGGTAGCATTATTTCTGGCTTCTCTTTGCGTACATCTGCTTGTGTTGTATAAGTTGACGGGGGCACCAGGAGAAAAACTATTTCTCGGCTAAAACATAAAAAATAATATTTTAATATATCCGTAATATATGTATATATATATATATATATATATATATATATATATATATATTATATCAAAAAAATATAATTATTTTACAATTAAAAAAAGAATATGTATATAACGATACATTATGCACTTCCTATTTAGGATTGCAAAAATAAATTTTATCAATTTAAAACAATTTAAACTCACAGTTACGTTCGTAGGATTTCGGTATGTAAACGGCTGATATGTCGTCATAGATCTCATAATTGCAGATGATTCTAAAGTTGCTTCTCTGTGTAACATACTAGCCGTCTCAATCAAACCTTTTGAGATGAGATGCTGATATATTAATTTATTAAGCTGTTGTTCATTATATTGTATCCTTGTTTGCGCCACAACATTGGCCTATAAAAAATATTTTATTTAAAAATATTTCCAAAATGATATAAAAAGAAAAGAAGTATACAGGAGTGTATTCTACAAATACTGTAGAATTTTTTAAAGACGCTAAAAATAAATATCTCTCTTGCTTTTCCCCCTCTCTCCTTTCTCTCTTCTTTGAATTATCAAAAAATTCATATAATTAAAAAAAAATACAATTACTTTGGAATATCCTGCATATAATATGTAAGTTAAAAGTAGCTTACCCTGTGTAAACTAACTAAAGAAATTTCATATTCTGCGCCTGTTGGTTTTGCTTTACCAGAAACTCTTTCCATTAGCTCAAGAGCATATTTTTGAAAAGTAACATGCTCCTGCCGCTTCTCTTGCAAAATAGGATCTTTCATAAGAGACTGAATTTGTCCATTTGTGAACATCGGTAGCTTGCTAATAATCTGCCTGACTTTCTCGCTACGTGCCAATCCAGCTAACGCACGACATGCTAAAGCTCTTATGCTATCGGCATCGGTGATAGGTGTTTTCACCATCATTAATTGCAATAATACCTATCGCAAAAATCATTTAAACAAATTATACAATTAGAATGTAATTATTAAATATATAATTAAATAATTATTAAATATAATTATTATTATATATAATTTATATATTATATTATATTTATTATATTATATATAATTTATAATTAATATATTTAATTATATATAAATATATATAAATTATTTATAAATATATTTATAAATTATATAAATTATTTATAAATATATTTATAAATTATATAAATATATTTATAAATTTATATATAAATATATAATTATTAAAATAATTATAAAACATGATTGCGCAAACATACCATTATTCCATTATTTGACCTAACACTTTCCCATACTTTCTGTATCAATTCTTCGCTGTTGTGCATGTTCGCCTTTTTCTTAGCAGATCCAGTTACGGAATATCTGGCTACATTTCCTCCGACCTTGAAAGTTACCATTAGTCATTAGCATAAATATATAAAAGAATGTATCAGAGATGAATTTATCTGGAGAAAACGTACTCTGTTTATGGGAGCGCATACGCAATTAATTACAGCTCTAAGTGCTGCTCTCTGAACATCAGCATCCGCGATAATTTCACATTCTGCCGCAGCTAGCAAAAGATTAATCGCCATTGTCATCGACATATCCGGCATATCAACTCTTTCGCACAGCAGCAACGTAACTTTAGGTACAACGGAACAAATTGCGATTACGTCCAAACACGATCGAACCGTCTCCGCGCTGGAAGTGGCGTGAACCCTAAAAATACAATCCATTTAGAAATCCTAAAAAATAATTGTGTACACTTAGAGGACATAGAAGAGTCTAATTACCAAATTATAAAAATTTGATAAAGGACCCCGCACCAAATACATAGGATTTTGGCTTTCGGTAGAATTGGCTGTTCTTTTCAACAAAAGATGTAATAGTCTCAAAGCTAAATATTCGATAGTTACCGAGTCACAGCCAGTCAAACAACTCGCTAATTTTTCATATTTGACTGGCTGTAAATCAGTAATCTTCTATTATTTAGCTTTGAGCCTGTTACATTTTTTGCAAGTCATAAGTTACAACATGTGGGAAAATCAGCCGATTTTACCGGGATTTAATTTCATCTAAGATTGTATATAGATTTAAAAAGCCCATATAAAATCTTGGTAAGATCAGCTGGTTTTCGTACAGCTACAACATATGAAAAAAGCAGCCAATGCCACTGAAAGCCAAAATCCTATGTATTTGGTGCGGGATTCTTTTTGTTAATTTGTATTAATGCGTCGAATACGTTTTACCGTCCAGTATAATTCCATTCACGTGCAAAACCTATGATTTGCAAGAGCAATGTGATACCACCCAAACGATGAAGCTCTTCCACTGGTGGCCACACTGCTCTGACCGACATTAATTCTTGAAGGAGCTCCACCTTGGCTTGAACTTCTTCGCTGCTGAGTTTGCATGCCTAGAATAGACATTTCAAGAATATTAAATAAATTTAATTTAATCTATAAATTATAATATAATTATACTGTTTCATGTAGGTTTCCAACTTTTAATGCGAGGCAAGGCAATTCCGCATCAAGTGTTAATTAAAAAATAATATATATTTAGAGATTATCTGTATTAATTAGAATTTCTGAATTAATTAATGTGATATTAACGTGAATAATTATTGTGTGATTAAAATAAAACATATTAAATGCATGATTACAAAAGATTTTACCTTATAAGGTGGTAACGAAGGCTGCCACGTATCACGCTCAGCTCTAACATTTTCTGCCCGTTGTAATTGTTCTGCTTTCATATGCAAATGCGCTTCCATGTATCTTTTCAAAGCAACAGCTACATGTCGCACAATTTGCCTCGATGCACATTCCTCATCGTCGTTTATAGTTGATTCTTCCTCAATGTTTAAGATTGGCAATGTAGATATCTGCAACATTTAAATATATTTCACTTTTTTTATATTATAATTTTTTATATTTAAATATATTTTACTTTGTTATATGAAGAATAATTTAGATCTATTTTTATATTATCTTTCTTGTAATAAAATTCGACATTTTTGTTTCGAATAGAATAAATACATGAAATAAGAGTTCTTATAATGAGCGTAAACATGAGTCAGGGTGTCTACTCAAATTTTGTAAAAGATTTCTCTGAGAATTCCTTGATCTTCCAGATATTTTCGTTTAAAATTCCAGGTAAAATAAGAAACTTTGTAGATGCAGCTTTTTAAAATAAGTTTCTTTGCTGTATGCGCTTTCTATATATAAATGTTTTTTATTCATACGATTCTAAAGTTATCAAGAGTGCAGTTTTTCTAGCATTTAATATTGATTTATTAATTGTAAAATTAATTTGGACAATAAGTACGATATATCATTATATCTAAACATTAAAAATATATATGCAAAAATATAAGATATAAATATATAAAACAACAAATAATTTAATATAAATGTCTTATAAGGAATACTAATTTATTTAAATATTACCTATTAAAAAAAATTGAACAATTTTCTATGAAACTTACATAAGATCTTGATATCTTGAAAAATAGATCTTTAATAAAAAAAATCACATTTAAAAAAAACTTAAATATTGCAAAGATATGTTAGACATATGTTTCTTAATTGCTAAATAAGAATAAAATTATCAAAAAGGCAATTTTTTAAAAAAGTTCCCTGAATCCTAATCAAATTCCATGAGAATTCCCTGATTTTTTAAGGTAAAGCAAAATTCCCTGAAAGTACCAGGTTTTCAAGGTTTTTCCCGGGAGTTAGTTGATAATATATACAGTGTTGTGCTTAAATGATTTTAAAATTAGTTAGATAAAGATAAGATGAAGATGATTTTGTTTTAAATATATAGATAAAAGATAAAATTATATGACGATATTCATCTAGATAATTTCCAAATAATATTATTTTTAAGATCACTTATATAAACATAGTTATAAAAAAATGTAAATTATAAAAGGGATATAAAAATATATTCATACTTTTATTTATAAGTTTCTATCGCTTATACTGCTTAAGTTCTACTATTTAAATATTTTTATGTGCTATGACTCTAAACCAAATTATCTGAACACATTATTTTTCATCCAAGATGAAGATATAGATAATGCATATTTTAATTATCTATATAAAGATAAGATGACGGCAAAATTTCATCTAGATGATCATCTATATAATTTTAATAGCGAAAGAACGGGCTAATTATATATAATTTGATTTAGATAACAGCAAACACTGAACATATATATATTCTTACCACATTGAATAATTTTCTCAAGCCGTCCTGCGCGTCGAACTCTTCCAATATGACTTTGAACGGGAAGGAAAAACCGAAGAACATAGTCGCGTGACATCGTCCGGAGTCGTGACTGCGTTCCAGTAACCACAATGCATAAGTTACAAGATCGGATATAATGTGCTTCGGCAATAAACACACTCGTTCCATAGCGTCTTCGCAGTATGCGAGATAATACAGACATATAGACACACCTGTTGCCGCGACGCTCGGTCTGGGCACGTCTAACAGCCGTTGCAAACCGCCGACGTTGAGGAACTCAATCGAGAACTTCTTATGACATAGCAAGGACGCGAGATACTTAAGGGCTTCGAAGGCGAGCCTGCTGTCCTTGGTCTCTCGTACATTTATGTACTTCAGTATTAGGTCCAGAGCGCTATGCTCGAACACGTGACCCAGGAATTCCTGATACTCTCCCATAGGGGTCAAGTAACGCAGGATCAGCATCTGCCGGGTCGCGAGGGTAGGAGGATACATCTGCACGTTGCCGATGACGTAGGACTCCATCTCGGCCCAGGACGAGTTCGAATTCCCTTCCAGCAACGTGCTGGAGTTCTGCGACAGGTTCGACAATTTTTGGAAATTGCATCTGGCGGACGCCGGGACGTTCGCGATCCTCGTCTGCTGCAAATTGCTCTGCTTGGACGGCGTCACGCTGGAGTTGACGGAATTATTCGTACTCTTCGGAATAGATAGAGGCGGCGACATGATCTCGGGATAGAGATCGCTGTTCTTCACAGGTGTTTCGTAATCGGAGTTGCTCCTCTTCTTTTTTATGACCGGCGAGTCGTCGGAATTGCGCGTCGTGGAGTTGTCATCCTCGTCGGAAGAGAGCTCCTGCCTCTTCACGACTCCGTTCTTTCGCCACTTCTCGCGCGCCTTGTGCTTCCCCGGGATACCCTTGTCCTCGAAATCGCTGATGCTGTTCCTATCTTGTCCGAAATGAGCGAACGGTCTGGCGTTCTTCTGACGATCCTCGTGCGCCTTCTGCTGACGATCCTCTTGCGCCTTCTGCTGCAACTTGTGCAATCGTTGCAGCATCAATGGCACCATCTTGGCGTTCTGATCTCTAAATCCTGTGGCGATGTCTTGCACTTCCATGGCAGCTGCCAGAAGACCGGTTGAGTAGCTCTGTAATGGTTCGACACTCTTCTCCGACCAAGAGAATAATCTGTGTATAAGTCCCTCCATGTCTGGTTGAAATACCGCCGATGTCTCTAATCCTGGAAGTATGTCTAGCATCAAGCGGCAGGCAGCTATATTCAACTTTCTGACATCTCTTCCAGTCACCCCCGCACGAGACCAGTATGTGTCCCTCAAATAATCATTTATTAACTGGAAACAAGTATTACATTAAAACATTGATATGATAAAGATCCAAGTTTTTAAGCATGTACTTATGAACAATAAAAATATATTATTATTAATCAAACCTTGTTTAACTTATATTAATAGGATTATTTTTATTACATATAAACAGTTGTTGATAATTTAAAAAATGACAAATTGTAGAAAACTCAACAAAAAAAAATAAAATAAAATTTAGTTTCTCAAATCTCAACTTACTAATTGCATTTAAAAAAAAACATTCCAAAAATCGTTATAATGAGAGCATGTAAAAAATATTTATAAATGTTACTTTGTATATATAAAAAAAAACAATTACCTTTGTCATAAAGTTATCTTTCCTGAATAAAACTTTTAATATATGCCCAAAATTACACTCTGGATCGGTGCGAGAGGGATGTCTTTCATCAAATGGATCTGGATCCATCTTCATATAATTCTCCGTCTCAAGTTCTATTATATCCGCTAATCTCTGAAGAACAGGAATAGGGTCGTACATTGGTGAATTATGCTCTTCTTCCCATTGTCGTAGAATTTGTACAACATCAGTTACTTCCGCAAGTGATTCCGCATTTGCCATTATTTATCTGTAGAAATATCAATTATCAGTATTTCAAATTCTATTTAACAAAGTTTTATTGCGACAAGATCTCATCGTATAACAAAATTCATTAAATTCTATAATATAATTGTAATATATAAATAAAACTATAATGTACAAAAATCTGATGAAAGTACAATCGATCTATCGATTATATATATTTTCATCACATTTTTATATATTAAAAAGTTATATATATATGTATATATATTTTATGTGCAAATCAATTGTTGCGTAACATACAATTGCAATTCTTGGAGAAAAAAATGCACAATAAAAGTTTCTACTAAGAAAAAAGTATAAAAAAAAATTTTAATATAAATTCCAATAAATGCGGCACATAAATATATTGACTACAAATAATAAATAAGTCAAACAAGTGATATGAGTGTTTGTTGATGTTTGTGACATTTAACACACCAAAGTTATAGTTAAGTATAGAAAGAAAAAAATTTCACCGATTGCAAAAGAGACTCTATTATCAATCTTACGCGACGACCTAACCTCAAAATGGCAGCGACAGTAAACAAAAAGCCCGACGTAGACGGAAGAATTTATCGACGCTCCGACCCGAAAACGAGAAAGCGAGACGCGTTAAAGTCAGCTGCGGGACGAAATGGCCCGACGGGAATTAAATTGCGAGCCGGCCGGCTATCCGGAATCCGCGTGCGCGCAAAATTTCACGATAATGATCTGTTGCATACGATGTGGCGCGTGTCTTTTATAGGTTAGGGTCGACGGGATGATTTCACTCGCGTACAATTATAAATTGGTTGAACCTTTCCGTAGACATCTCCAATATTTTGCACCAACGATATTGTCAAGGCGGATACTAACCCAAGTAATTTCGAAAATTCAGAAATGCACGATTTTCTCTCCGCTTTTTTTCCTTTTTCGCTGCACCAACTCGCGAAATAATGCAGTACGGGCGACGGATCCAGACAGATCTTTTAATTATTGTTATTATATATATATTTGTCACGTGACGAGCTCGTCGGACGCGTCGATTGGTTGTCGGCTAGGGAATTTCTAGGGTATTTTGCGAGTTTCTCGCAAATGTGATAAGACCCTAAGGTTATTTCGACCAATTACGATCGAGGGCAGAAGATACAGTGAAGACTTCTATTGGTTGGCTGTGAATCGCAGTTGTATTTGAAAGATCCTGTTTGGAAGAGAAAAGAATTCCAAAAGCTGTTGTTATTTAATTTTCCGAGAACTATAGCCTGGTATATTTTTTGAATTACGAATTTTAAAATCATTATTTAACTGATATTCATTTTTTTAATTTTGTTCTGCTCTTATAAAATTATATAAATAATATTTATATTAATATAAATATATAAACATTAATATATATAGATATATATTTTTTTTAATATATATTTCAATTATATTATATTATATTATATTATATAAATTTTGTTTTACTCATAAAATTGTATAAATAATATTTACATTAATATATATATATATATATATATATATATATTTACATTATATATATATATATATATATATATATATATATATATATATATACCAGGTGTCCCATTTTAAAGGACCCACTCAAATATCTCATTGTCAGAAACACTGCGTTAAGTCGAAAAATGTTTCCTACAAAAGTTGTAGGGTTTCGAGGGGAACATAACATAGTAATATTTATTTGACCTTGGGCGGCGTCTCCAAAGTTAGTGAAGGTTAACCTTAAGTGAAGGTGAGAATGAATTTTGAAGAAAATAAAAAAACGCTTCGGATAAAAGTTGTTCAAATTAATTAGTAGAAAAAGATGTTATAATAAAAAATATGGGTTTCCATTTAAAAAATTTATTCTTACCTTCACTTGACCTTGGAGACGCCGCCCAAGGTCATATGAATATTACTATGTTATGTCCCCCTCGAAACCCTACAACTTTTGTAGGAAACATTTTTTGATTTAACGCAGTGTTTCTGAGATATTTGAGTGGGTCCTTTAAAATGGGACATCCGGTATATATATATATATATATATATATAAAAAATGTAAATATTATTTATACAATTTTATAAGAACAAAACAAAATTAAAAAATATAAAAATTAAAAGGAAAAAATATATATATTAATGTAAATATTATTTATACAAATTTATAAGAGCAGAACAAAATTAAAAAATATAAAAATTAAAAGAAAAGATAAACATCAGTTGACTGATCAGTTTAATATTTGCTTAATTAATATGATTCAATTCTTCAAGAAGTTTTCTGTATATTATTCTGAGTAGCAAACTTTGGAGCATGTATAATATATTTTTTTTTATTGTCCAATTTAATATTTGATTCATTAAATTACATTAAAATAAAGGAAAATTAAATGCTACATTAGAAACTGTTATTATTTGAGACCAGTTTCGATTAACAATGAATTCAATAATATCGTTAAATTTTCAGATACCAAAGGTTGATGTGCCCATGCTGCGAGATAAAACATTTTCCAAGATTCTGTATGATTGTGAGCGACATTTTCAAGTAAGTTGCGTTTCAATTCAGCTTCCTTATGATACGCCTTATATATAGTTTCTGCTACTTCACCTAAATAGAGAGTTTGAAACATATATAGTTAAATCATGATGATTTCTTTAAATAATTAAATTTTAATTAATATATTATTATTTATATTATTAGATATAAATGCGAGATGCCTTCAAAAAGTTCCCAGATGTTGCACGATTCAAACTGCTTGTAGTATCGATATCTACTATTAGAGAAAGTAACATACATCTATGATGCATCAATAATTTTATTTATTTGTATTAAATATTATTTATAACAGCAGAATAAAATTAAAAAAAAAAAAAAACAAAAGAAAAAATTAACATCAATTAAATAAGTTTAATATTTACTTCATCAATATTATAAATTTTGATAATATGATTTCTTTGTTATAATATTTTGTGTTGCAAACTTAAAATACTGGTAAGATAATGTAAATACAATTTTTTCTATTCATATAAATGCATCACATATGTTGTCTATGATTTTAAAATAACAGTTTTTCATGAATAAAGAATGGCCATCAGGTTTTACTTCAAATTTAGCAAGAGGATTATAAGAAATTCATAAAATGTTTAACAAATATATGGGAAAAATTTGTTACCTTTTGTTTGTGAAAATCTTATTTAAAAATAATTTTTAAATTTCAAAATCGTAGATGATATGTGATACATTTACAAAAATGCATCGATGCATCATAGATATATACTGCCTTCTCTAGCAAAAGATAAATTACAAACAGTTTGAACCATGCAGCGCCAGTCTAGAAATTTTGATTGCAAGTTGTAGTTAGTTGCAAGAGTTCTTTACCAAATTTGTTAATTGGCCACGTTGTAAACAATTTATTTGTAGTTTGTAAGGCTGCTATGGTTATCAATTGATGTTTAATTTGATCTAAGTTTGTAACTATGCAGTCCTGTAAACAGTTATTTTTATTTATATTGATAAATTTTAGAAACAGCTTAAGAATTAAACTAACAATAAAAAGTTAATCGACTTAAAACTTTAAAAGAACAGATAATGTAATTAAAAAAATAAAGAAAGTTTTCTTACCAGATTATTACACACATTTTCTAATTCATCGCATAGATTTTGCAAAGTCGCAGAATAATTTTTGTCTCGCTTTAGTTGTATTATGTTTCTTAAATGGGCGACTCCTTGAATATGGAAACTGTTCCATTTTTGTATATTTGAATGAATATCTGCAGCTAAATTATGTACAAGACATGCAGTTCCTGTCAAATTTTTTCCTTGAAATTTATGTGGAGATAATTCTGTAATAAATTAATTTTAATATAATGTCAAAATCTTAAAAGTAATTCTATAAAATTTCTTCATTGTTTATTTCAATAAGGATACTCAAAAAATTTCTTAATATATTTTTTTACCACTCAATTTTTTTGTGCGAGCATATTGTATAATTCTACATCTAGTTAATGGTATATATATTTAATTATATTTAATTAAGAAATAATCTTACTGATAGGACTAAACGTCTCTCTCTTTGTTGGAGTTGTGAGGTTACAAATATTCTGTTCTACATTCATTTTATCCATAAGGCTCCTGGGCAGTGTTGACAATTTCAGGGGCGAGCCGCGGTGGGTGGTGGGGGGAGCGTCCCCCACCACCACCTCTGCGCAGCCGCCAAACCACGTGACGCAGCCACGTGACGCGGTCACGTGACGAAACGGCGCGCGCACCCCCGAGCCCCCACCACGCCGCTCCCCCCACCACCCACCGCGGCACGCGGCTCGCCCCTGAAATTGGCAACACTGCTCCTGGGTGCTCACCGCGGCCATATTGAAATCGTGACGTCAGAGGCGAGAAACATTCCGCTATTTTTTTTTAGATGCCATTTCTAAATAAAAACATATTTGCATAAAATAACACTTAAGATCTCTTTAATACACTTCTAAAAAACGCCGAAAACTATTCTTTTCCCTTGACAGTCAATCAACAACCCTAAAATGATCGAGATATAAGACTTCGACGTGCGAAATGACTGCGCATGTGCAAAGACCAGACGGACTGGGCCTCGTAATATTACATTTTACAGCTGTTGATTGATTATAAAGGAAAAAGGATAGTTTTCGGCGTTTTTTAGAAGTGTATTAAAGAGATCTTAAGTGTTATTTTATGCAAATATGTTTTTATTTAGAAATGGCGTTTTAAAAAAAAAAATAGCGTGTATTTTCTCGCCTCTGACGTCACGATTCCGACATGGTCGGCAAGGTACCAGGAGCCTTAAGATAGAAAATGACTAGATGCTCTGTGTTTGTAAGATACGCGTGTTGATTGGCTGTTGTCTTCTGGACTAATTTCCTAACAGCCATGTTGATGGGATCTCTATATATTTGTACAAAGGTCGATGACGTCGACGTTTCTTGAATGAAAATTTTTACAACGGAACTTTGCATCGTACTATCTCTGCTTATGAGACACAGATCAAAAATATAAAGACATCACTTTCTTGATATAATTTTGATTTAACGCGAGAGACGTAGAGCAGGTATTTGAAATTTTTTATATCATCTTATTTTATTATATATTAGATATAATTTTATATGATATATAATTATTTTGGTTTAAACGCGAGAGACGCGTATTTGAAATTTTTTATATCAGCTTTTATTATAGAAAACATTAAAATATTCTCGTCAATATTTTATACTTCTTTATATGCATTCATAGATAAATTTTTATATTGTTTTACATATTAAAAAAGTTAAAAAAAGATTTTATAGCATAGATAATATTATCGCATATATATAAATATACATATAATTGCATCCAGAGTATAAAAACAAAAAGGAATTATTTTATATATAATTCTGGATGATGTTTATATATACAGATGATGTTAATACATATGTTTCTCTTTCATTTCCACAAATATTTTATGAATAAAATATTATATTATTTTGCTTGGTTATTCAACCCTGCGATTTAAATCTGCTGGATTTTTTAATAGAAAATATATCTTAAAAATTTTATATTATTTTTCAATTATAAGAATTATATGTACAGATTTACATTAGCAAATTCAAAATATTAATTGTTATAAAATGATTTAAACAACACCAAAGAGTTCACAATTTTAGAATACGATAAGATATGGAAGAACGTGAAAAACAAAAATTTATAATAAATTATTTATTATAAGTTATTTATAATATAAAATAATAAATTTATTATAAATTTCTGTTTTGCGCAATGTTGTAAAATATTATTAATTATTAATAATATTAATAATTAATAAATTAATATATTTTATGTTTGTTATATATATATTATTTTATATTTTATATATTTTATATATATTATTATATATATAGTTTTTTATATTGCAAACGTTTGTGTCTGATATGTATTTTTATTTTTTGCAAGTTTTTTTTATAAGCAGAGCTCATCTGTTTTTTAAATAAAATGCCAAATCGTTTGTTTCGATGTTTTATAAAAAATGTTTTTTTTATAAAAAATCTAAATTTAAATTCAAAGAATCTGCGAGATATATATATGTATATACACACAATATGCACAGATGTGTACGTATGAATGTGTGCAAGTATATATGTATATATGAAAGTAAAGCGCTTCTAGCAAACTTATAATTATGGTCTTTAATTAAAGAAATTGTTTCTCATTTTGCTTATTATTTTGAAAGAATAGTTTTCAAATTTTCTTTGCATAGCTTTCTTTATTGTTTCCAAATGATATTAGCTATTCAACACACACACATACATTAATGATAGAATTATACGCTTTTTACTTATATATGCTTCCGCTTAGCGGACGATATTCATCGGATGCACTTTTTTATTCTCTGACAAACATCATGTTGCATGGCAACAAAAGTCGCTCTGCTGGTCTGGCTGGAGCATCCTAGCGGTCAGTGTAACATAACTGCACTTGATTCTGCTGTGCCGTATGAACCTGTGTATAAGCTCGTGGCATTGCCATGCACCTTTTTACACGTTGTTTTCTTAAGCTGTAATTTGAAAGAAAATACTTCATTCAATTTAAATTAATCTCGTTAACTGGATAGATTCAATTTAATTCAAATATTATAATATTATATGCGCATTTATTTATTTATTATATTGCTATTAAAAACATTTTTTGTTACTATTTATGGAATTAAATAATATATAATTAATATTATTATTATTTAAAAAAATTTTTTAAATATTTAAAAAAATTAGCTAAATATATATATTTAAGAAAAAATGTAAAATAAAATTAACAAGTTTACATGAAAAAATAAGCCAAAAATATAAAATAATTTTTTTTGTATAAGACTTTGTTTCCAAGAAAATTGACTTTAAAATTTGAAGAGATTATAATAACTACGATCTTTTTAACTTGAATACTTTTTAATAATTTTATATTATACTTTTAATTTGACAGAGCAATTATTATAATGTATAAATGTGAAAATACATATATTTTTTATTGGTAAAACAATTTAAAATAATTTAAGTTATACTAATGAGAGAAAGAGAAAGCCAGAGAGTAAAAGAGAGAGAGAGAGAGAGAAGTTGTGTATAAATTGAACTTTATTTTTTTTAACAAAAATTGTATCTTTCTATATATATATATATATATTTCAATAATTACTGTCAAAATAACTTCAATAATGTATAAAACAAGGTTGTTAAATAATTCAAGCTTAAAAAGTATAATATGTTATCAAGTTTCCTATTTTCAAAGTTATTTTTGTTAAAAATAAAAAAATTTATTATTAAATGTATTCTACATTTTTTATTAATTTTTTTATATAGAGTATAGATAACTTATATATAATTATTATATAGAATATTTTCAATATTTTCATATAGAAAATTATCTTTTCTAGTTATAGCGAGATATTTTGTATGTACAATAAATAAAGAGAAAAGAAACAGATTTTGATGAATATTTTCATGCGAGTATTTAGAAAGCCAATTATTTAACATATGTTTAAATAAATATAAGTAAGAAAGAGATATTTAATATATATATATATATATATATATATATATATATATTATACGAATCATAATTTAAGAACTAATATTAATAGCGAAAGATTTTAAGAAACAACTCTACGAGACAAATTATACATGTAATTCGGTTTCCTTATAGTAATATAGCAGCAGGTGTAGCTGTTTAAACATAGCTTAACAGGACTAGTGACTTCATTATGCTTGTATGTGTGTATGTATATTTGTGTGTATAGACGAATCATATATTTCCGGTTCGACTGACCGGTTCCTCGTGTTAATCAACGGAACCTATATTTACACTGGAATGGACGTTCTTATGTAGCGTATAAATGCAATACAGAACAGCTGATTGAGATGAGATTTATGGTAAATGAAGTTTGTATACGTGTGCATCTCATCTGCTGAAACAAATCCACATATTTTAAGAAATCCATTTTTAAAAATCCATTTTATAATTATAATAAAAAACTCTTAAGATATATATTTATTATTTATGTAAATTTATTAATTAAATTAAATAACATGTTTTTTATTTAATTATTTCATTGCACTTATGGCGTTATTTATTATCATTTTAAAATAGTTATAAAAGAAATGTGTTTAAGTATTAATTTATTTACGTGGTCGGATTCATTTATTTACATATTAATCGGTTTGATTTCGTATATATATGTATATTATTAAAATAAATATATGTGATATCGATTAGAGATGATCGTGAAAAAGTTTATGAAATATATTTAAACGACGAATTAAGAAGAAACCCACTAAATATGGGATTTTATGTTAAATCTATGCATTATACATTAAATGATTTATTCAAACAGACATAAGATGCGGATTTATCGTCGTTACAAAAATAAAACATTAGTAATTCTATTTTTCTTCGTCACTATAACGTAATCCTATGAAAAACAACCTGTCATTTTTATATTCAAAATGGAAATATTAAAAAAAAGCTTGTTACGCGCTCCTTTTAATTCATCTTTATTTTAATTAAACACTTTGTGAGAAAAACTCAGTGCAGTAAAGAAGCATAATGAGAGAATCGCATTATTTATATATTATATTATTATACTTTATGAATAATGGAATTTTCTCATGCTTTCATTATTATTCATATAATAATAAAATATAATAATGTTTTTTAATTTTATCAAATTAGCCTATCTATTAAACTAAGTTTAAAAAAAAAATTTTAATTTTATCTTAAGTTAAGGCTCCTGGGTGCTCACCGCGGCCATATTGGAATCGTGACGTCAGAGGCGAGAAAACACACGCTATTTTTTTTAGATGCCATTTCTAAATAAAAACATATTTGCATAAAATAACACTTAAGATCTCTTTAATATACTTCTAAAAAACGCCGAAAACTATCCTTTTCCCTTGACAGTCAATCAACAACTCTAAAATGATCGAGATATCAGACTTTGACATGCGGAATGACTGCGCATGTGCAAAGACCAGAAGGACTGGGCCTCATAATATTACATTTTACAGCTGTTGATTGATTATAAAGGGAAAAGAATAGTTTTCGGCGTTTTTTAGAAGTGTATTAAAGAGATCTTAATAAGTGTTATTTTTATGCAAATATGTTTTTATTTAGAAATGGCATCTAAAAAAAAATAGCGTGTATTTTCTCGCCTCTGACGTCACGATTCCGACATGGTCGGCAAGGTACTAGGAGCCTTATACAAAAAGTTTGTAATTATACGATTACATCTTTATTCTTACAAGCATAGCCTGATGCCAATTTGGCACCTTTGGTCAGATCTGTTTTTATAAAAATGTCAATGATCGTCACGTTTATATCGAAGCAGGCGATAAAATATGAAAGAATCGGAGTTGCAAATTTGTGGGAATAAAAGTTGATGTTGTAATATGTTGTATGCTTTAATTGTTTTAAATATATTATTACTTATATTGATTAATATTATTAATTTAATATGTATATGTGTAAAATTAATGATATTATAATTTTAATTAAAAATTTTAAAATTTAAGAATTAATAATATAATTATATATATATATATATATATATACAATATATATATATATATATATTATTTATATTATTATTTAAAAAAATTTATAGATATATATATTTTATAAACTTTTTTCACGATCATCTCTAATCGATATCACATATATATTTGCTTTCAATATATGCATACGAATAAATAATCAAGCCGATTAATATGTAAATAAATTAATTGGATCATGTAACTAAATTAATACTTAAACGTATATTTTTTATAACTATTATTATAAACGTATATTATTTATTATAACTATTTTAAAATAATAATACAAATAACGCCATGAGTGTAATGAAATAATTAAGCAAAAAACATGTTATATAATTTAATATATACATATATAATATATATTTGTGTGTATGTGAAAACATATGTCGATCTCTTGTACTTACATATGCATTGTTGGAGAGTCTCAAAGATTGATGATTCGAAATGAAAAATATTATTCTCGTTTGTGACATAAGTTTGGAAAACTGTTACTTGACAAAAATATATGCGGGATTCCAAAGGACGGTGAAGGAAGATGATGCTCCCGTAATTTTCGTGGGGGTCATTATCACTGAGCGCACTTGCGCCCGAGGAAAGATTCTGAACGCAGCGTTCAGTACAGTTATAACGTCGGTACAAGGCTGACGTCCTTTAGCTCTTCTCGCGAGAGTTCGCACGATAACTCGTTGTACTTATTTTTTTTCCGAATAGTCACACACGTTGTATAATCATCTCGACAAAAGTTATAAACTTATAAGAAGCGAGAAAAAAAAATCGTGGAAAAATTTTATCGCAACTGATGAGACATCGAGTATTTTTTTTAATCATCAATCACATTAACGAGTCGTTAACAGTAATTGTTAATTATTCTGACGAATGCGTTATGTTTAAATCGACATAACTGTATTTACTTAATAACCCAGGTAGCAAAATTAGTCACTTTGACGTCATTTTGACGTAATTTGATGTTAAAATGACGTCAAAATGTCTTATTTTGCTATCTGGGAAGGTATTTGTTAACATATACAAGATTAAATCACGTGTGTGTTTATTATTTGTTTGTGTGTGTCGGATATAAAAATCTATACTCATCAACAGTGTTGTGCTTAGATGATTTTAAAATTAGCTAGATAAAGATGAGATAAAAATATGTAAATTCATCTTAGATAAGATAAAGATGATTTTATTTTAAATATATATAGATAAAAGATAAAATTATATGACGATGCATCTAGATAACTTCCAGATAATATTATTTTTAAAATCGCTTATGTAAACAGTTAAAAAATGTAATGTCAAATAAAAAAATGAAAATTATAGATATAAACATATATTTATAGTTTTATTTATAAGTTTTTATCGTTTACTGCTCAAGTTCTATTATTTAAAATATTTTCATGTGCTATGAAACTCTAAACCAAATTATTTGAATATTATGTTAGATAATTTAGTAAAGATAACACTTTTTTTATCTAAGATGCAGATATAGATAATACATTTTTTATTATCTATATAAAGATAAGATAACGCCAAAATTTCATCTAGATGATCATCTATATAATTTTCTTTAGATAACAGCAAACACTGCTCATCAATATCGCAAACTTTATTTATTTTGTGCACACTTCGTGATTTTTTTCAAAATTTGAATTATCTGATACAAGAGATTATTAAAGGTGCTTAAATATTTACTTATAGGAACATGGGGAAGGACAAGTGATTCAGAAGAAATTAAAAATATATTGTCAGCGATCAAAATGCGATTGTATAATCATTATGAGTTCGTGAAGACGTAAAGACGGTCGGGAAGATGTTGTGCTTGAAAAAACGAAGGACCTACAGTTTCACAGAGGGTGTTTGCGCGGAAATTCCGAGACGATCGAAAAAGGATAACAATAACTATGAGAGAGCCTTAAACATGGCTATTATGACACTACTGCGTAAGAACAGGTGAGTCATCCATCGTTTGTGATTAAAAAATCGCATGCAGAATTGCCGTAATTATTTTGTTTCCGGTGAAGATCTATGTGATGTGAATTATTTTTACACATACAACTTTTATCTATATACGGTTTAGCGCTGATTCGGTGGCAACAAAAATCCATATTAGAGTTGAAAATAGAATGCATACAATTTAGCTGGTTTTAAATTTGTAAGAGAGAAAACACAAAGTTCTAAAGTTTTATTTTGAAAAAAATCCTGCTTTATAATAAAATTGGAGAAAACGTCTCAAATAGATATATTTTTTAAAGAATTTTTGACATAAATAAAATTTAATTAAGATAATGGTTAAGGAATATAATATTTTATTTTATCTTTAACTCACTTCCTCATATATATATTATTCAATCTTTTGAATTTAGTAATTAAAAATGTATACATATATAATACATGTACATAATTTGATACATCATTTTTTCGTCTTTTTCTAAAAGAAAAAATCGATGGACCTATTTATTCTATATTAAGAAATGGAAATTTTTTAAAAATTATCATAGAGATTTCTACGTAAGATTTAAATTTAAGGGGGGAACTTAATAATTGAATCTCTTTTATCTTTTCTGTATATAAATCACGTTGTAATAAACATTATATTCTTATTATTATTAATAAACATCAGATTAAGTTAAGAGGTGCGTTTAAAAAAAAAAAACGCGAGTGCTTATAATATTTTTTTCAATTTCCCATAACTTATAAAATAAAATGGCCGGATTTAAAAATCACATTTATTTATTATAAAATAAAGTTTAAACGCTTTATACAGGATATTTCGAAACTATCGGATATTCTCTTAATAATAGATTCTCTGGCCAAATTGAGGATGATTTTTATGCAGTAAAAATGTTGAGATATCAATAATTACCGAGTTATAAATGATTGAAAAAGAAAAACTTTGTAAAGTTAAAAAGATTCACAAAATTACATTCTTTGATCAATTTCAGGTGGGCTTTACTTTAATAGAATTTTAATTTAAGACCTAATTACCAATAAATATATGATAGCAAAAATGGAAACTTGCAAAAAATGATGATCTCTCTCGATATTTTCGTTGAGAAAAAATCGTCTCTAAATTAGTCAGAGAATCTGTTATTAAAATGACATCCAGTAATTTTCGGACATGCTGTGTTATTCATATATGCTTCTTTTTATTTGTACTCTATACATTTAGCCTTAAAATCTCCACTTACGTTAATTGAAAATTGAGTAATTTTTATCCAAGTTATAAAATAATAATTAACGCTTGAATAATCGTCATGCTAATAATAGCGCAGTCAGGTGCGAATATCTTATTAATCTTTCAGTATTGATGCAAAATAATAAATATGAAAATATTTATATGATTCTATCTCTCGTTATTGAGCTCTTTGCACAATTAGAATAATCTCTAATTCTTTTAAGATTGTTAAATTTGTCATTGTGCAAAATGTGGCTACGAATAACTGTATTACAAGAAAACCGATTTAATTGGCGTCTTCTGCAACACTCAAAGGATATCTTGAGTCAGCAATAATTTATAGAATATGATATGCAACGGTTCTTGTACCTTAAAGCAAATAGAAAAAAAGCTTGTAACAATAGTGTAGCTATTGAAGCTATTGAAGACAAGAACGCAAAAGTTATAACTAATAAAATGTCTCTAAAAAAAAATAAAAACCCACAAAATAAAAAATATCTAAATTTGTATGCGTAACAAATAAAAACCCTATTAAACAATTGTTAAAGAATTAATTGTGAAAAAATAAATATGATATCGATACAACTAGTTAGTTATATAATATCAATTTGCAATCGATTTAAGGCTCCTATAATTCGTATCATTCGTATCCTATAAAGCGCATTTCGTACGATCTAAAGAGTTTAAAAGAAAATTTATTACTTTATGTAAATTTTTTTTAAGTTTCTCTTTCACATGAATATTAACGAACTGAAGACCAAAGTAATATATATAAACTTGATACCCCACTAATTAAGATGCGTGAATTTCATAAATTTATAGATTATTTCGCTATTTTTTTAGTAATAATTCGCAAGTTTAAATTTTAAATATATTATCTAGAAAAATAGAAAACAGTTTACAAAAAAAGTAAATGTCTATAAAATCAGATTAATACATATTTAAAATTAGATGAAAAAAATAACGGTATGTATCATGGGATCATAAATATAATACATGAGATCCCGGAATCCTCCACAAATTCCCGTTAGAGATATCTCCCATCGGTTTCAGCTGTCAGGGAAGATGCAACACACAATTAATGCAATCCCTATGTTATTAGAATAAAACAATCGATTGTTGATGAAATTAATCGAATTCATAATAGAGAAATAATGCATAATAAACATTGCGAATGATCATTGAACGTATAAAATATGATTCTGTCCTATCAAATCGATATAATATTAGTTAATATTAATTAATTAATATTAAATTAATTATTATTAGTTAATATTAATTAATTAATATTAAATTAATTATTATTAGTTATAATTATAATAAATACTAATTTAATAAGACTAATAGTTAATTAATAAATAAAATTAATAGCTTTTTACTGATATTTAAATTACATTAAATGTATATTGTATTAGCAGAAATATATCTGTTTTAATTTTTTTAGAATATATTTACAACTATATACGCGTCGAAAATGATTTTTCCAAACAAAAGCTGAAACTATGGCATAATTTCTCTAGTTTTTTTTAAAGATGATTTTGCGCGTCGAATGAAATAAATTTCGAAAGAAAAACTCGCAGCCTTGAGATTGTCGATAGCGAAAGGATAAAAGACGGCTAATAACTTTACGCAACGTAATTTTGCAATTATGATTCACGTTGTTTCCCTTGTCTATTCTACTATCTCTAACGGTAGCAAAATCTAATGACTGTATTCAAAACCGCCTTCTCAAAGGATAGTTCTGCACATGCATACACGCTTTAAATATGCAGGAACAATACCGTTGCTTAGCGATTGTATAATGACTCGCTGTAATTATTAATAAGAAAATGTAATATAACAAATCTCTCTTTGCTTTTCTCTTTTCCATCTTAATTATACAGACATTTAAATGTCTAAAAATGTCTAATTCTTCGCGTTTGTTTCAAATAATTAAATTAAATTAAATTAAACGTAAATAGGATAGTATAAAAGCTAAATTAAATACAACTATGATTAAATATAATTATATATAAACTATATAAAAATATGAGCTGTGTTTAAAAAATAAAAATTGTCAAAAAACGAAACTTAAAAGAACTTATTGCTCTCTCAAATTGTAGTATACATATATTTATTTTATTTTGTATGTGTATATATATATATATATATATATATATATATTTGTATTTTCTATATATGTATTGTGTATAATCATTATTAAAGTTTAGACATTTATACATACAATTTTTCGGATAAATTCTATTATTGATGAAAGAATTGGCAAGTGCATATATAAAAATCATAAAGTTGATAATAAACTTCAACCGTGTATTAAAGTTAAAATTATCTTATATCTGTTAAAAAAAAAGATAAAAAATGAATGACATTTTCTAAAAAGTTCTAATCATTAGCAGCGTTAATTGGAGTTTTTAAATGAATTTATGGGTATATGCATTTTTTTATGGGTTAAAGACATATTGCCACGTTTCTATAATGTATATGTATATATATATATATATATATATATATATATATATCTATAATAGAGATCCTAAATTATCGTATTTTATATATACATATAATACGATAATTATTGTAATACACATAATACGATAAACGAAATATACAGATAATATTATATAGCCAAAATTATGCAAAATTATACGTTATCCCTATATTGTTGATACACAGTATACACATAATAATACGTAATAACGATCATAAGATGGAAAGATTAAAGTAATGAAAAGCAACGTAATATAGCAACCGTTTAATTAACATTTAATTCATGCTCATGTTATTTAATGCTCACATATTTTAGAAAAATTTAAAACATCGGACAAAATCTAAGTATTTGACTCTATTGAAATAATTATCATCCGTAAGAATCGATAATTGAAGAATCGTATAATCAAACGATCATTTCTAATTTTTATCCCTGATGTTTCGATTTTTATTTGTTATAATGAATGATCGCGCTTTGATCAAGATTTATCGATCGTGACACAGTTTCGTCAGTTTATCAAAAATATCAACTAATCGTTAATTATGATAACCATATTAAATTATTTCCCGATACTTATCGCGATCGCGATTAGAAAAGGAATTCGATAGAGCGTTTTATACCATTACTTACATAACAAGGACGTGATATGTAACAATATCACGTTTTACTCCGTCAAGGCTGAACGTTATTGCTAATTCATTGTTGAAATATTTTACGCACTATGACATATATACATATATATATATATATATGCGAAATATTAAATTATATAAGAATTTTAAAATAAAGATTAATTATTGATTAAGGCTCCTGGCTCCTTTCCGACCATGTCGAAATCGTGACGTCAGAGGCGAGAAAACACACGCTAAAATTTTTTAGATGCCATTTCGAAATAAAAAAATATTTCGATGAAACAGCACTTCAGATGGCTTTAGCACACTCTTAAAAAACCCCGAAAACTATCCTTTCCCCTTTATAATCAATCAACAGCTGTAAAATGTAATATTATAAAGCCCAGTCCGTCTGGTCTTTGCGCATGCGCAGTCATTCCGCATGTCAAAGTCTGACATCTCGATCATTTTACAGATGTTGATTGATTATAAAGGGAAAAGGATAGTTTTCGAGGGTTTTTAAGAGTGTGCTAAAGCCATCTTAAGTGCTGTTTAATCGAAATATCTTTTCATTAAAAAATGGCATCTAAGAATTTTCAGCGTGTGCTTTCTCGCCTCTGACGTCACAATCCAATATGGCCGCGGTGAGCACCCAGGAGCCTTAAACAATTAATATATCATGGAATCTATTCTTATTTTAATTATTCGATCCTGCGATTTGATCGTTTTATTGCGCATCCCAAATCCGAAAATTTAGATCGTTAAAAAATCGAGCGATAAATAATCGGATGAAATATCATATTTTTTACTTTGATCACATTTTGCATAATATAATATAATATTATAATAATGTTATGCGAAATAATGTGTGGAATGTAGTGCGTAAACTATATATATAAGAGAGCATAAAATATTTCGGCAACGAATTATCAATGATATATTATTTGGCCTTGATGTCATCTAGAGCGCTATTGTTGATGTTCTTTGACTTTGTTTATCATTCATGCGCCGACACTCGAGTAATAAAATAGTGGGGGAATAATGTATATTGTCGAATTTTTTTTTTTAAACACAATCGCGATTATCGAAACATAATTTGCTACGATTATTACAATTTACGATTATTAAATTTTTATTAAATATTTACTTTTATTTTATTAAATATATTATATGCACTTTATTTTATTTTATTAAATATTATTTTATTTATTAAATATTATTCACTTTTATTTTCTTATTATATTATATTTATAATTATTGAACTTTTGATAATCGACATGAAACTGTATTACAACGATAAATCTTTATCAAAGCGCGATTATTCATATTATTAAAAATTTATTGCAAATAAAAATCGAAGCAATTAGGGATAAAAATTAGAAATTAGTGTTTCGATATGATTCTTCCATTATCGATTTTTACGGATAATATTATTTCTCTAATAAAATGCTTACTAGTCAAATATATTTTGTTCTTATAGTGTTCAAATATATTTTGTTCAATATAATTTAAATTTTATTAAAAAAGGACATAATATAATATTATTAAATCAATAATTGTTATATTGCGACTTTTTATTATTTTAATCTTTCGATCTTATGATTTTCTACGTAATATTATATTATATATATTATATAAAATATTATATAATACAATAACTCCTTCTCTCAACCGGTTTACCTTGATGTGAATTCAGTACTTGAATGGTTAATCCTTATTATGGTTTATCCAGCTTCTTTATCTATCTTTTCACATGTTAAATTTTTTAAAAAATTAAAATGTGGCCTTTGTAAATTTTGTATGCCTTCATAGAAAAAACTTGAGTACGAGATATTATGCTGCATATAGCAATAAAATACGTGGACGCTATTTTCAGGATATACATTGAGAAAAAAGTTATTAACTTGATTAAATTGTTCAACTAAATACTATTTTGTTAATTGAACATATAGAAGTATTTAAATTAAATACAACATATTAAATCCAACACATAACGTGTATTTGACTTAAATACTTATATATGTTCAATTAACAAAATAGTAATTAAAAATTTAATTGAACGATTTAGTCGAGTTAACAATTTTTTCAGTGTACATAAAAAATATTTGACAAATAAATGAAATATCGATGATATGTATATTAATATATCCCCTGAGAATACGAGATATAAAATATATATTATAAGAAATGTTGCAGAAATATCTTTATAGTATATTATTACGTATATTATTATTATTATTTAGTATAAGTATAAAATATTTGAATATGGGATAAAATTGTACACAAAATTTTTTTATATTTATTTATATTATTTATATATATTATATTATATTTATATATCAGAGAGCTTTTTCAATTTATTATGATTTATAATTGAAATTTTTTTTCCGGCTTATTTTTAAAAAATTTCTAGTATATTTTAAAATATATTATTAAGGAATGTTGCAGCAATATTTTTATAGTACATTATTATATTATTATTTAGTACAATAAGTGTAAAATATTAAAATATTTGAATATGTGTCTGGGATAAAATTGTATACAAAATTTTTTTATATCTATATATATTATTTATTATATATATTATATTATTATATTTAACATCAGAGAGCTTTTTCAATTTATTATTTAAATTTTTTTCCGGCTTATTTTAAAAAAATTTCTAGTATATTTTAAAATATATTAATAAGAAATATATATTAATAAGAAATGTTGCAGAAATATTTTTATAGTATATTATTATGTATATTATTATTATTTAGTATAATAAGTATAAAATATTTGAATATGGGATAAAATTGTATACAACATTTTTTTATATTTATTTATATTATTTATATATATTATATTATTATATTTAACATCAGAGAGCTTTTTTAATTTATTATTGAAATTTTTTTTCGGTTTGTTTTTTAAAAATTTCTAGTATATTTGAAAATATATTAATAAGAAATGTTGCAGCCATATTTTTCTAGTATATTTCTAGTATTATTACGTATATTATTACTATTATTTAGTACAATGTATAAAATATTAAAATATTTGAATATATGTGTCTGGGATAAAATTGTATACGAAATTTTTTTATATCTATATATATTATTTATTATATATATTATATTATTATATTTAACATCAGAGAGGATTTTCAATTTATTATTAAAATTTTTTTCCGGCTTATTTCAAAAAAATGTCTAATATATTTGTATATTACACACACAAGTTCTGTGTATAAAAATTTAAATACAATTTCGAGGGAAGCGTTTCTTATACATTCCAGCGTCGCATATGCCAATTGAGAATCATGCGGACGGCTGGCATCGAATCGAGCGAGCAGCTGATTTGTCATCAGCGCTGCTGGAAGAGCGTCGGCCTCGTCGCGCTACGCATGAGCGCGCCCGAGTTTAGCCGAACGGCGGCGTAGCCGGCCGAAGACGCACGACGGCTGGTCGGTCGCACGACAGAGTGAAGTGAGCGGAGAGCGGGCGAAAATTGCTGAAGTGTTCCGGCGCGAAAGCCGTTACCTGTCGGTCAGTCGCGGAGCGACAGTTTGCGCGTTGGTGCGCGGTTGTTCAGCCGAATTTCGGTAAACGCGCGCGTCTGATAAAAAGAAAGAAGAAGAAGTCGTTGCGATCGTTATTCGTGGATGTGCCCATTACAATGACGTCACGGCGCGTAATTAACGTTAAGGGGGAACGTTAAGAGTGTGTTATTGCGACCAGCTTGTCGTTTCGACATCGTTTTTCCTCCTGCCGGAAATGCGGCCGTTTAAAAACCGTCGTAATAATTATTATCGTTACGGAACAGTGGCTGTGATAAGACTGTGGAATTCGAACGGTGATCGAATCGCTCGCCGGAATATCGGAGTCGCTCGCGGATGATATAACAGTTATGAGATTCGATTTTTGAGGTGAGATTGCAAAATTTCAGTTGGAAAGATTAATTTTGAAATTATGACTTTTTTGATAATAAAAAAAGGATATATCGAGTATTTAAATATTTTTAAAAATATTGTTACGAAAGTGTGAAATATATTATATTGTTACACTTGGATGAAAAAATAAATATTATGATCACTTTTGCTACATAAATTTTATGATGGAGACAACGTGGCATTTACATTAATTAAGGAAACAAATCGTTTCCATTAAGCATCGTTCGCATTAAGAAAACACGATGGTAGATATATTGTTGAGTGTTTGATACATAAATGACCTTCAAATATATACATTTCGATGTGTAGACATATGTTTGTGAGGAGGATTTAAAGGGTGTCGTTATGATGTCATTGTGTGTGTGTGTGATCTTAGATCTTAGATCACATAAGAAATAGGATGGAATTTGATATAACTTATTATCTCGTTGTCGAACACGAGCTATTCATCAAGTCGCCAAGATAGCGCAAATAATATAATAAAATATGCTGGCTGTTGAGTGATATATATTATCGAGCCGATATTATTCAAGTCGTTTTACAATGCGCATTATGCGAAATAATAGTTGTTCTATTCTTTATATTGTATTCTGAAGATATTTAAGACTCATTTTTTTTGTTTTTAAATTTTAAAAAAATTCTTTATAATTTGCAGATTTTTTGCAGTTTTTATAAGATATATAATATTTATAAAATTGTTTTATCAAGATATTTTTTTCATTCCGAATGTCAAAAATAATTTAAGTAATTATATTATTTTAATAATAAATATAATATTTTTAATATATAAGAAAAGATTTTTTTTATTGTACTTTTTATACAATATAATATAATTTATATATCTTACATATATATATATTTTATAATATTGTATAATTTATATGATATATAAAAACAGATATTTTTTTATTTCACTTCTGTATACAATTTATACAAAGAATATATTATTTCAATTTGATTCACGTTTGCTCCAATAATTACAAAAGAATTGGGAGAATCTTATAATCTTTGTGGAACGCAATCTAAATTTTTTTATTACAATCATATCGTTCTTTCTTATTATATTATAAAGAAATATATCACTTATTTATTTATAAAATTTTTTGCAGTTTTTATAAGATATATATTATTTATAAAATTGTTTTATCAAGATATTTTTTTCATTCCGAATGTCAAAAATAATTGTTTAAGTAATTATATTATTTTAATAATAAATATAATATTTTTAATATATAAGAAAATATTTTTTTTATTGTATACTTTTTATACAATATAATATAATTTATATATCTTACATATATATATTTTATAATATTGTATAATTTATATGATATATAAAAACAGATATTTTTTTATTTCACTTCTGTATACAATTTATACAGAGAATATATTATTTTAATTCGATTCACGTTTGCTCCAATAATTACAAAAGAATTGGGAGAATCTTATAATCTTTGTGGAACGCAATCTAAATTTTTTTATTACAATCATATCGTTCTTTCTTATTATATTATAAAGAAATATATCACTTATTTATTTATAAAGATTTTTTGCAGTTTTTATAAGATATATAATATTTATAAAATTGTTTTATCAAGATATTTTTTTCATTCCGAATGTCAAAAATAATTTAAGTAATTATATTATTTTAATAATAAATATAATATTTTTAATATATAAGAAAAGATTTTTTTTATTGTATACTTTTTATACAATATAATATAATTTATATATCTTACATATATATATTTTATAATATTGTATAATTTATATGATATATAAAAACAGATATTTTTTTATTTCACTTCTGTATACAATTTATACAAAGAATATATTATTTCAATTTGATTCACGTTTGCTCCAATAATTACAAAAGAATTGGGAGAATCTTATAATCTTTGTGGAACGCAATCTAAATTTTTTTATTACAATCATATCGTTCTTTCTTATTATATTATAAAGAAATATATCACTTATTTATATTATAATATTGGCTTATATAAAAAAAAGAATGATATGGTTACGGTGTTTGCATTTATATTTTAATGCCATCACGCTAATGAATTACCAAATATCAAGTATGAATTTTAATTATTTATTGCTTTGCTTAATTCTTATGTGAGCTTTGAAATTATATTTGTCCAACATTGTGTAAAAATGATCATTTGCGGTTACGTTTAAAAGTAGTCGTTTGTCACACAGTTCGTTAATTCCGCGAAGATATTTAACAGTTCTGATGAGTACAAGACTCGTGAAGAATAATTACTACAATATTGTTATAATACTTTCACATTTACTATGCTTACAATTAGAGTATTTATCGTGATGCTGATACTTTGTATGTTTACACACATACACACATACACACGCAGGACATGCTGTGTATTTTCTATTTACATGAAATGTAAGTAGAAAAAAAAACAAACCTCGTTTTTGAAAATTTTGGTTTTTTTTCAGATATTTATATCTTTATATATAATTTAATATTTTTATATTTTTATTACAGCAAATTGATTTTACATTATTTTTAACTTTCTAAATGATAGATTTGAATAATAGATAATAAATTCGAATAAGTTTTAATTAGATGCATAATAAAAATTTTTGTGAATTATTATCTGTTATTCAAATCTATTATATCGAGTAATTTATGTAATTTGCCGCAAAAATTTTAATTAATCCATTACAATTACTTTTGAAAAAAATAAACTAAAAATATAAGAGTTTTAGTTTTTTATTATGTTAACAAAAAATATATTATTATATTAAAAAAAATAATGAAAAAGAAACAAAATTTTTAAGGAAAAAGCTACACTCTTGTTGAATAAGGGATAATAAGAAAAATTTTTTCTTTAGATCTCTTATTGAGAGGGATTTTAAGATCAAGATTATTTTTTTTAAATAGAAATATTTTAGTTTGCATCATTTTATAATATCGAAAGAAGTTCAGCGACTTATGACAATATGACCAAATAATCTTGAACATGATAAATTACATATTCGAAAAAAGACAAAAAAAATAAATAGAAAAGTAAAAAATTTGTCTTTTAACACAAGAATTTATTTTAGGATTTATTTAATAATTTATTATAAGATTTTAAAGGGGGGTATTTAAAATAATATCTCGCTTTAAGATACAACGATCACGATATCTTTTTGCACGCAATTGTTATGCAATATCTGATGTACATAAATTCCTTTTATATTTGTAAACAGAATATCAACGATCCTTTTGAAAGCAAGTGAGAACGAATTCTTAAGAATGTAATTCCATAACAGAAATGGAAAACGTAAAAAAAATAACTTATATTTTTCAAAAATATATTAAATTTATTATATTAATATTATTTATTCGAAAATGTATTAAAATCGATGGACATCGCATTTTGAATATTTTTTAAAATGAATTTTTGTGTTAAAAGACATAAATTTTTCACTTTTCTTTGAATATAATATGATCTCCATGTTTAAAATTATCTGAAAATCATTTATCATAAATTGTTGGATTTCTTTCGATGTTAGCCATAAAATAACGCAAACAAAAACGTATGGTTCTATTTCAAAATAATAATATTGATCTTAAAATTTCTTAAACAAGAAAAACTTTGTATCATCATAATATTACTCTCTCGAACAGTAAAAGTAGTATAGTGATATTTCTTGTTGAAAAACAAGTCGAAAAGTCTTAAACTATATTTGTGCGATGTGTGTGTGTGTGTGTTTATACATTCGTGCAAGATCCGTGTCTATTAACTTTAGAATAAAAGAAAAAATAAAGAACGCAGATGCGCAAACACACACACACACATATAAAAATTAATATTTGCCATAGTAAGGAAAAAACTTTATTTCAATAAAATATATGAAACATAGAAAATTAATTGTACTCATATTTAACGAAAATTAAAATGATGAAATAAAAGCATTAATATGAATATCAAAGCTCTAAGCCTTTCTATAATATATCATATTAATTAAAAAAATAATCTATATTTCTCGAACCTGCGAGAAAGTCTAAAAATTATGGGAATTGTTTATTAGCCTGTGGCTCTGATAATATAATATTAAAATTAGAACATTTTTAGTTGCTGCGTGCTCGATTAAAAATTATCTCAAATTTTAATTCATAAATCTATATCATATATCCAATCACAGATTTACATGGTTTCATTATTAAATTGCACATTATTCGTCGAAATATTTATATATACAAAGTGTAACAAAAATATTGCTCGTTTCGAGTAGAATACGTTTCTGAAGTAGCGGCCAACATTTTTGTTACACCCTATATATTGATACTCGAGATATAGAAATCGAGATATAGAGAATATTTGTGCGATTGCGGTCAACTCGGAAAAGATTTCTCGCCGACATTCTTTGCGCGACAATATACTCGCAATTCAAATATGTGACGTCATGCTTCAATTTAAACAACCTGTCGACTGATATCGCGCGCTTATCGGCGCCGCGTCTCTTTGTCTTTAAACCACAATTTTAATTTATAGTCGATAAACACACTCTGACTTTCAACGAGAAGATCGTATCGTACTTTTTCATCGCCATAATCTTATCGCCGTGCCATTAGAAAAACAATGTAATCAATTTTTATTGCATCTCTCCTCGATTCTGACTTCCGTAGCTAATTTTCGCAGAGTGCAATAAATGTCGACATTACGCGATTTTATTGCACGGTGATTACTAACACAAGACAAGCATCCACAAGAAAAATTACATAGTGAGTTTATTGCTATTTTAATATTTGATGACTAATGATCTAACATCATTTTTTAAATTATCTCACGATTACGGCTCTTATATTAAGTACACAGATGTGTTTTAAAATTGCTTGTCTATTGTGAAGATTAATATGAGGGTCACTGATAGACGCATGTGCGATTAAATTGATTTTATTTGCTGATTATTGCCGAATTGGGACTAAAACGTACAGAATAAATAATATTTAAGGCTCCTGGGTGCTCACCGCGGCCATATTGGAATCGTGACGTCAGAAGCGAGAAATAACACGTTGAGATGTTTTAGATGCCATTTCTAAATAAAAACATATTTGCATAAAATAACACGTAAGATCTCTTTAATACACTTCTAAAAAACGCCGAAAACTATTCTTTTCTTTTGACAGTCAATCAACAACCGTAAAATGATCGAGATATCAGACTTTGACATGCGGAATGACTGCGCATGTGCAAAGACCAGACGGACTGGGCCTCGTAATATTACATTTTACAGCTGTTGATTGATTATAAAGGGAAAAGGATAGTTTTCGGTGTTTTTTAGAAGTGTCTTAAAGAGATCTTAAGTGTTATTTTATGCAAATATGTTTTTATTTAGAAATGGCATCTAAAAATTTTTAGCGTGTGTTTTCTCGCCTCTGACGTCACGATTCCGACATGGTCGGCAAGGTACCAGGAGCCTTAACAAGAAAAAATTATTTACCTCTTACCGCGCTTGGCTTTTAACTGATTTTGTTAGCCCATTATTTGTGAATTAAAATTTTTTTTACAATATTCGTAATATTTACAATTATTATTTGTTGTAATTTTTTTATATTATTTTTACATTTTTGCCCTTTTTTACTTTTTCTAAAAAACAAATTTTTTAGAATTATATTGTTCTTTTTAATATTGAATGAAAGAAATTGTATATATACTATTTTAAAAAAATTACTTGAAGTTACTGTCATTTAATATTAAAATTAAAATTTGAGAGCTTTTTATTTTTTCGCTACTTATGTGGCTAAAAAATACATATTAAAAAAATAGGATATAAGATAAATATATAATAAAAATTGAGTTAAAGTGCTTTTTTCAGTGCTAATTTTGTATTTAAGTCTATCTCTATATCAATTAAAAGTAGCATATATTGAAGTAACTATCACAAAGTTTATGTTGGCGATATTTAATAAATTTTATATCGTGTGAGAGAGAATAATAATTATATTTATTAATTTTAAAATATTTCTCTCAATCTTTACGAAAATTAATTGTTTTAATTCTTATATTGAAAGGTACTTTAAAATATATATATATAAATATATTCTATAATATTTCAAAATATAAATATTTATCCAGCAAAATATTGTCTAAAAAATTATATATAAATATATATAATTATATATATACATATAGAGAATATATTATATAATTCTTTTTTATCTGCTTATTTATATAGAAAATAATTGAGAAACAGAAGAATAATAATTTTTGCATTGTCATTTAAAAAAAAATTTGCGATTAAATTATACAAATTTTTATATATAATTCTATATATAATTATATATATTTGTATAATTGTGTGTGTGTGTGTGTAAAACTATATTTATTGCAAGATTTAATCTAATCTCAACTTTAAAAAAATTTTTTTCTATAATGCGAAAATTATATATAATTCTTCTGTTTATCATTTAATTAATCTTCTTATTATCTTTTCTAAACAAAGAGTGTATAAAAGAAAAAAAATATACGGGATGACTCACAACCTTTGTTAATGTTTTAATAGCGTAAAGATAAAATGGAGTAAAACAATACGAAGGCTACAATAGATTTTTTAGTTACAATTTTAATTAACATTAATTAACATCACGTTAATCAGCTCGTCGCGATTTTTTCATCTTATGTCGCTTCAAATATTCGGTACAAAAAATCGCAATATAATCGCATATATCTATTGACAATGAGTGCGCTTATGCTTCTCTTTTTCTATGACGTAAAGCTATAGGATCGTATCGAGAACTAATAGTCTTTAATTAGACTCGCGTAATATACGTTTTCGCAATTGTCCCGCGGACATCCGTGTCTAAGGAAATACTTTATAGCTTTCGCAACAAGGATTTCACGTGCTTTCGTTTTCAAGGCGAATCGATGTATGTTACTTAGCCTAAGGAATACGTTCCTCTTTCATTTAATCGGTTTGTCTTTGCTTCACATATTGTATATGACATATAGGACATATTCTGAATACGAAATAATAATAGAAAATAATTATATTAATATTAATTAATTAATTTAATTATATATGTAGATATACATATGATGTAATATTGATAATAAATAAATAATAACGATAAAAAGTAATTTGTATACAAAATATTTGAAAAATAAAAATTTTATAAGTACGATCTTCTAAATGTAGAGAATATGAAATATTATTTATATTTTAAAGATTTTTTTGTATATTATTTTGTAAGTTATTACTTATTATATCCTTTCTAAACAAAACATACGCATAATATTATATTTTAATCTATTTCATAATAATTAAATAATAATAGGCTCGTATAAATTAACAAATTATTTGTTAATAAAATTATTTGGTAAAAATTATTTGGTAATAAAAAAACTATTTTATAATGCTTTAGAGTTTTTCAAAAATACACATGAAATTATTATAAAAAAATTTTTGTTAATATGAACTATTGTACATTTTAAATTTTACAATATGAACTATTTTTATTCTAATGCAACTGCGTGGCATATAAATTCGGTGATTATCGCTTATCGCTCTTTTCAGTTCGTCGTCTTTATTTCAAGCGCGCATATGTATGTGCGTTTGTGTTTGTAGTTTGCATGTGCATCAGGCATAAACGCGCTCATGAATGAATCTACATCTTTGCATTTTGCAATTTCCGATTACGAACTTAGAAAACACGAACTCAACCTCTTTTTCTCGCCTCTTACCGCGTCATGAAAGAACCACCCAATGATTTCCGCCCAAGTTTCTGCAATGCAAATACAAATGTTTCTCCAGGACTCGTTCATTCGCGCTCTTTCTTCAGTTTCTTTAATTTGCAATTTATATTTTTTTTTTATCATATTCCACACATGACGCAACATTTCTATATTGAAAGCAGACGATCGCAAATCAGTTTTAGTACAATCGAATGATATTTGAAACATATTAATACTAGAATTTGGTAATGAAGAGAATTAGAATTTTCTAATAAATGTACACTTGAAAAGTAGTAAAAAATTATGGAAGTTCAAGAATTGATATTTCAGTTAATAATTATGATATCGAGATGTTAAAAAAACAAAAATGAAGTCTGTAGTTTGAGAAAATTTTAGTGCCGATTACGTGGAATGATCAGTTTTACAAATGACAGAGTGAGAACCTGCAAAATTGACAAATGTAAAGTCCACTTTACTGAATTGCACGACGTGAATCAGTTGACGTAGTTCAATGGGATGAAAAGCACGTGAAAATTCAAATTTGCGCTTCTAAAATGCGCTTTGGCGCATTTTAAAGAGACAAAAAGACAAAGAGAAAAAGAAAAAAAAAAGGAAAAACACAGTAAGATTTCAAACAATGTGCCTTTTTTTTCTTATTTCTTATTTTTGTTTGTTTGTCTTTTTTTTTACGCGGGAAAATCCTCATGGATATCATATTCCATTTATCAATTTTGCAGGTTCTCACTCTGTTATTTGTCATTGCAAAATTAATTATTCCACGTAATCGGTACTAAAATTTCCTCAAACTACTGATTTCAAGCTTCATTTTCGTTTTTTAAACACCTCGATATCATAATTATTAGCCGAGTTATAAATTCTTGAACTTTAATAATTTTTTTACTACTTTTCAAGTGTACCGCTTTTTTTGGCCGAGTGTATACTTTTAAATAATATAATGGAAAATATAATAAAGAAACAATGAGAAAAGAATATTATTTTATTTTTAACATTTAAAAATGCAATAGTTCTCGTAATATTTTTAAACATGCATTTACTATTAATTTGCCTTGGCAAAATAATAATTCGGAACTATCTTTAATATTTTAATTATGTAGCTTTTTATTTTTTTTTATCAACATGGTAATATCTTTTGCAAAATAATTGCCCGTAATAAAATTACACATCAAGAGGCAAAACAATGCCTCATGTTTTATGACGCGCACGATAAAACAGTCCGATTACTATTCTATCAATCTTTCGATACGCAATCGAATTCTTCATGTAGCACATGATTGAGAAAACTGTATAAGTTATATTTGCGTATTTTGCAATCGTGCTACAGCACCGATATATATACATCAACTAACGGTATTTAGAACTCGAAGTTATGCATATGATGTAGTATCTTAGAAAATAAATGCAGCAAATCATATATATATGATTCTTTCATACGATATGTAATTTTCTTTCATCATTTAGAATAACATTGATTTGATAGGTAACCATATTAATTTTTCCAATTATTGTTCACGGAAAAACTTTATGTATTAACAATTTTTATACGTGTCAAAAATTTCACTTTTTCTTGTGACATCTCAACTTATATACATTATCGATATATGTATATGTATATGATGTTAGAAAACATGCTAATGGCTTTGTGAAAATATTAATAATTATAGAATTTAAATATGCTTTTTAGTTTTAGATATAGAAATGTATAATTTCACAGATAAACATATATTAATATAATTTTATTTTTCCTTTTTGATTAATAGAATTATCAATAAAATGTTAATATAAATACAATTTTTTTTTGCTGATTTTATTCATCAATTTGATAATCGTTTGTTTGTTTTTTTCTTTTAATAAAATTGTAGAAAAATAGCAATAGCTTTTATACAGATTGCATATAAACGAATAAAAATAAACAATTAATTTTATAACTTATTAAAAGAAAATTAATTTCTATATTGCTTGCATTAAGTTTTTCGAAAAATTATAGAATCTTTGTAAAATTTAAAAAAATTATTACACATTATTGTATATATTTTTATTTTTCTTTTTGATTGATATTATCAATAGAATATTAATAAGTATAAATTTTTTGGGTGGAAATTTTTTAGAATTTTTACTTATCAATTTGACATCGTTTGTTTTTTAATAAAAATAAAAAAAATAACAATAGCTCTTACATAAATTATAGCTCTAAAAATTATATTATTAATAAATTATATTATAATAATATTAAAAAATTAACTTTAATATTGGTATGTATAAATTTTTAAAATTACGGAATTAATCTGTCTTCGTAAAGTTTTAAGGCTTCTGGGTGCTCACCGCGGCCATATTAGAATCGTGACGTCAGAGGCGAGAAAACACACGCTATTTTTTTTTAGATGCCATTTCTAAATAAAAACATATTTGCATAAAATAACACTTAAGATCTCTTTAATATACTTCTAAAAAACGCCGAAAACCATTCTTTTCCCTTGACAGTCAATCAACAACCCTAAAATGATCGAGATATAAGACTTTGACGTGCGGAATGACTGCGCATGTGCAAAGACCAGACGGACTGGACCTCATAATATTACATTTTACAGCTGTTGATTGATTATAAAGGGAAAAGGATAGTTTTCGGCGTTTTTTAGAAGTGTATTAAAGAGATCTTAAGTGTTATTTTATGCAAATATGTTTTTATTTAGAAATGGCATCTAAAAAAAAATAGCGTGTATTTTCTCGCCTCTGACGTCACGATTCCGACATGGTCGGCAAGATACCAGGAGTCTTAAGATAGAAAATGACTAGATGCTCTGTGTTTGTAAGATACGCGTGTTGATTGGCTGTTGTCTTCTGGACTAATTTCCTAACAGCCATGTTGATTGGATCTCTGTATATATTTGTACAAAGGTCGATGACGTCGACGTTTCTTGAATGAAAATTTTTACAACGGAACTTTGCATCGTACTATCTCTGCTTATGAGACACAGATCAAAAATATAAAGATATCACTTTCCTGATATAATTTTGATTTAACGCGAGAGACGTAGAGCAGATATTTGAAATTTTTTATATCATCTTATTTTATTATATATTAGATATAATTTTATATGATATATAATTATTTTGGTTTAAACGCGAGAGACGCGTATTTGAAATTTTTTATATCAGCTTTTATTATAGAAAACATTAAAATATTCTCGTCAATATTTTATACTTCTTTATGCACATTCATAGATAAATTTTTATATTGTTTTACATATTAAAAAAGTTAAAAAAAGATTTTATAGCATAGATAATATTATCGCATATATATAAATATACATATAATTGCATCGAGAGTATAAAAACAAAAAGGAATTATTTTATATATAATTCTGGATGATGTTTATATATACAGATAATGTTAATACATATGTTTCTCTTTCATTTCCACAAATATTTTATGAATAAAACATTATATTATTTTGCTTGGTTATTCAACCCTGCGATTTAAATCTGCTGGATTTTTTAATAGAAAATATATCTTAAAAATTTTATATTATTTTTCAATTATAAGAATTATATGTACAGATTTACATTAGCAAATTCAAAATATTAATTGTTATAAAATGATTTAAACAACACCAAAGAGTTCACAATTTTAGAATACGATAAGATATGGAAGAACGTGAAAAACAAAAATTTATAATAAATTATTTATTATAAGTTATTTATAATATAAAATAATAAATTTATTATAAATTTCTGTTTTGCGCAATGTTGTAAAATATTATTAATTATTAATAATATTAATAATTAATAAATTAATATATTTTATGTTTGTTATATATATATTATTTTATATTTTATATATTTTATATATATTATTATATATATAGTTTTAGTACTACGTGTAAAAATTGCACACACGCATATGCGAAAGGCTCATCTTGTTCGTAAAATGGAATAAATTATCTTTAGCTCGACCTTGATCGCGCGCAAATCACATAGATGAACTCGCGTCGTATATAGCAACACATCGCAAAAGTAGTAGTTATATGTTGTTAACGGATGCGACTGGTATAGAATATAGATGACGATGATGATGACATGCCCCGTGATGATATGGCCTTTCCTCCTGGATCGGTTGGTCGATCGATCGATCGGTCGACTGAAAGAAGCAGAAAAAATGGAAAACACACCGGCGACATTGCAAGGTTGTAGATCGCGATGATGCAATTCATGACGAGACCTGCCGTTTTGTCGTGACTTGTAACGCCTAATAGCTGTTTATATTTCTCAGTGTCAAACGGATACGCCTTACAAGAGCTGTGTCTCGTCAGAGAATTTTGTTGTGGTATGCTTGATGACGATTTCAAAAATAATATCCATCTGGCAAGGTAATTTAACACTAATAAAAAAATAAAAATATTCTAATAAAAATAATAATTAATTAAAAGATATTCAATAATGCTACTTATAATATTAATATATATAACATTTTTTGATAGAATTTTTTTCTTGTCGCTAAATTTATACGCACTAGGATATTCCATTCAAGTTATTGGACATTAGTACAAAAATTTTGTAGATGGATTTTGTGTATAAATTTATTAGAAATTTTGAAAAAATTATCGCAGGAAGAAAATTATAATCATTAGGAGAATTATATGAATATATGTACAAAAATTTCGATAGAGAGCGAATTTGTGCTGAAAGAAAAGAAATTATAATATGATTAGGAGAATTATATAAATATGTACAAAAATTTCATATATTTATTTTTGCAACAACAGTTATAAAAAACTATCCAAATAATACTTAAGAAATAATCTGTTATTTTAATCGTAGGTTATGTATTAGTATAAGAAAGTTCTTAGAATTTTATCTAAATAAATCATTAAAAGGAGATAAACAAAAGTAAACAAATGATAAATAATTATCAATCAATTATGAATCAATTATGAATCAATTTCTGATTGTTGATTGTCTTAATAATATGAGAGTACTTTAAATTCAAATAAAAACATTTTATTATATAAGTTTATTTTTCTAAAAAAAAAAAAAAAAAAAAAAAAAGTTAACTTTGCATTTTAAAGTTGCTTTGCATTTAAATTCATATTTTCACCATTTACAATAAGATACTTATAATGTAATGAGTGTTTACCAGCAAATTATACACAGATGACATAGTATTAACACGTGTTCCAACTGTGCCACAGTGTCACACTTGGCAAAGTAAAAACCTAAATACAACCGTTAAACTTTCCCAGTGTTAATAATATTTTAAAAACTGTTGATGTTTTTATGCGATATTTATACTTTGCCTTGTTATTCTTGTATTTCTATTATCAAACACACATTGCAATAATACTTATTAAATATATTTAAAGTGAAGTTAATTTTACAAGAGTTTATAGATTATTAAGAATTAAAACTCCTCTTATATTTCTTGATCATTAATTATTATCATAATGATATACATTTTTTTTAGAAATATCTTTTGTCTTTGCTTTATTAAAAAAATATATAAATATTCGAAGTATGCGCAACATTAACAGCTGTAATACTGATTATACTAATAAGTACTCAGTGTTTGCTGTTATCTAAATAAAATTATATAGATGATCATCTAGATGAAATTTTGGCGTTATCTTATCTTTATATAGATAATTAAAAAATGTATTATCTATATCTGCATCTTAGATAAAAAACGTGTTATCTTTACTAAATTATCTAAAATAATATTCAGATAATTTGATTTAGAGTTTCATAGCACATGAAAATATTTTAAGTATAGTAGAACTTGAGCAGTAAACGATAAAACTTATAAATAAAAAACTATGAATATATTTTTATATCTCTTTTATAATTTCCATTTTTTTTATTTTACATTACATTTTTATTCATTTACATTTTTTAACTGTGTGTTTACATAAGCGATTTTAAAAATAATATTATCTGGAAGTTATCTAGATGAATCGTCATATAATTTTATCTTTTATCTAGATATTACTAGATTAAAACAAAATCATCCTCATCTTATCTAAGATGAATTTACATATTTTTATCTCATCTTTATCTAGCTAATTTTAAAATCATCTAAGCACAACACTGTAAGTACTATATATATGAAGGACTGTGCATGCGTACGTGCATGTACATACGTAATGTACAGTGAGTGTCAAAAGTTCCAAAATGAATCAAATGAATCAAATATCTCGAAAAATACGTGTTTCAGCAAAGAATGTTTTAAACAAATGTTTTAGGGTTAAAAAATGTATTAACAGATGAAAGTTATTTGACCTTCAAGAGTTTAAAGTCAACTTAAAAATTTTAATAAAAATATAGGAACGCCCATTTGTAAATTGTGAATTGTAAATTTCAAAATTCATAACTTGGAAAATATTAAACGAAAAAAAAATTATTTATTATAGTGTTTTGAAAATGTTTGTTGACGTCAGTTTAAAAAAAATGCAATAAAAAGTGGGGATTCCCCATATTTAAAATAATTTAAATGATCTTAATACAATCTAGAAAAGATTAAGCTAAAATTAGTATAAATAAATTTAAGAAATATTTTTATCGGCTCTCAGTATTTAATAAATATAATAAATAAATTAGAATTAATTTTCGTGCTTGGCTCTATTGGTCGTTTTAAAAAATCATATTTATTTATTATATTTATAAAATTAGTATTCTATGTTCTTTTTGAAACTAACAATAAGTAACTTTTGTTTGAAATATTAAAAAAAATTAAGTGGGACACTTTTTTCGCGCGTGCATGTGTGTGCATTCTGTAATTTCTGTCGTATGTAATACACCAGATGGTAGAAATGCCTTATACATGAATTTATCCATATGCCAGTCATAAATGCATTTTCTATATGTTCCGACATGTGCGATTAAATTAACATGTTGAAGCATTTCTGCGTTCCCGTGTATACTGTAGATTTACATAAATAGACTGAGCGCTTCCGTGTTGAAAGCTTAAAGCAACATTAGTAACAGAGGATAATAGAGAGAATAAGATGTTTTTTGTCCAATTTTGCAGTCGCTTGGAAAAAAGGAAAGACGAGAAGCGAGGTCGCCTCTCACTCTCACTCTCACTCTTCTTGCTTCCCTTATTGTATCTCATTTCCCCCTCTTGGAGATTATATGGCGGAGAAAACCATCTTACTTCTATTTTGCAATCTTATTGTCAGTTGTTGCAGAAGAATGTTTATTAGTTTATTATACAAGTCTATGATTCGCGCGTACCAATTTTTTAAAGACCTGTAACGCTTGACGAATTTGTTTGAGTGGTTAAAAATTAAAATAGGCGAGACATCGTAATTAATAAATGCAAGAGGCAGTAGAAAGATTTTATAAAAATCTATTAAACTAAGAACAACATTTCTTTTTTATTAAATAATTAAATTTTTATTAAATATTATTTAATTTTTATTAAATAATTTTTTTTATTAAATATTCTATTTATAAATATCTTTATAATTCACATCTCGCAAATTTATTAGTTGTCTTATATAACTATCTTGTATGTAGAGAAACCGTTCAATTGCCAATGTTATTTGCATGTTACTGATATCTATTGATTCGTAAATGTTTCTTTTACCACAAAAAAAAAAATATTAATGAAAATGTTCGTATTCTTCTCAATAATTTTTTTTTCAGTTATGAATTCTTTGACGAATTTAGAGCCATTAACAACAAGTTTAATTTTCTATATTTAAATCAAGACTGGATAAATTTATTATAGAAAGATTTATATAAAATTAAGTTTTATCCTGATAAAATAAACAGACTATTATTATTCTTATTCGAATTATTAAAGATTAGATGAGATGATTAAGATAATTCGACAAGAGAAACTAATGATTGACTTTTAGAGGATAAAGTTGATGGTCTTATAATTTTTTCAGATATTTAATTAATATAATATCATTATTTGTATAGAGATTCAATCTCTTTATCATACTTTGTTTAACGTCAGTACTGGCAGTAGACGGATTATAAAATGATAAAATATAAAATGATAAAAGAGATATATGACGTGATTATGTGAAAAATCTCTGAAAGGTCAAGTAGAAAGCGGAAGTAGCAAATCCCGTAAAGGAAAGTGACGCTTGTGAATGCCACGATAAATAATTCACCTCATCTCTCTTGAGTGAAACAATACTCGTCTCTTTTAGAAAAAAGATGAGCTCTTTTCTCTCTTTTCTTTCTCGCGCTCCGACCTTTGCCCTGTTCTTTAAAGAGATTAGATTAAAATCACTATTATTATCTATTTGTTTTATTGTTTTATTGTCTGTCCGTCTTCTGATTTACGTCTTAATGTCTTTCAGAACGTTTTCAGCACTTGACAAATATATCTAAACTATAAATATATCAAATGATGTTCATCTTAGACAGTTTTATGAATTATTGAATGTGTATCTTTATATAATATTTCGAAGATGATTTGAAAGGGGACTAAAACATTTAAATTCTAATTTATGAAAAACTTTTTAATATAATATATTCGTTTCGCTTCATTTATTATGTTTTAGCTTTTATTTGTCACTTCATTTCTTTCCTTTGTGTACATTAAAAAAAATTTGTTAACTTGACTAAATATTATTTTGTCAATAAAGAACATATGGAAATATTTAAATTAATTATAACATATTAAATCTAACAAAATGTATATATTTGACTTAAATACTAATATATGTTAAATTAACAAAATAGTAATTTAGTTGAAAGGTTTAGTCAAGTGAACAAATTTTGTTTTCAGTGTATTTATGTGATATTATACACATATAAACATATATATGTGTGTATGTATCTTGATTTATTTATTATTGTCGCAGTTTATTATTTTTACATGTATAATCTCTGCTAAAGTACTAGTAATATTGGATATCTTATATTGACACATGTATATATGCTTACAATTTTATGTATGTCGCATCCTACTTTAGAATCACATGCCCTACATAACACGTTAATATCGCTTAATGGCTTTTAATGTATCCGACGGTGATCAAAAAAGTTGATTATCGAAGTCAGGTATTATAAATCGTGAATTACGATTACCTAGTTTGCTGTTCCAGATATTTATGATCGACAAGTAATGATATTTTAAATTCTAAATATATATAAAGTTTAGTTTGTGATATCTTATATAACATTTGTTATTATTTTATCTAATTATTTAATAATATTTTGCAAATGTTGGCGCAACAACTGTAGATGTAACAGAATATTTTAATTATTAATTATTTATTAAATATATTAATATATTCTTTTACATTAAAATTCATATTATTATTTTACATTAAATTTTACATTAATTTAATCTTTGTAAGCAAATAAAATACAATTTCCTTAATTTTTACTATAAAATAAGGTTTTCTTGCTTTACCAAAATTTTGTCAATCAAAATGTAGAAAATTTTAATATTGGATAATTTATATGAATATTTTTTATGCATATTTATATCATAAAGATTTTTTAGCACGTGAGTCAGCATCTTAAAAATATCACATTTGTCTATTATATTATCTGTGAGATGTTTTACAAATATTTTTTTATTAAAAAAATAAAATTATGATTTTTGATTATAATCTTACGAAAAAATTCCGCCTTTTTTCTTGAATTCTCAATTTCTAATTATGTTTACATATTCGTCGCTTTTTCTTACACGAGAAAATGTAGCATATTCGCATATTGCCGATTCATTCGTTGCAACCATTCTTGAAAAGAATCCATTCTCATGAGAGTCGTAACAATCGTGTGAACTCGCTGTTTGTGAAAAATATAACAGAGACAAAAAAAGTGCTCGATCTGATTTCTATTAAATGCCGGCAAGGTATGCGACAGGACGGATGCAGCGCGAGAAAGTTAGCGAAACTTAGCAACGTCGCGAGAAAATTTGGGAACGAAGATCGAAGAAGAAAAAAATTACAGAAAAAATTATAAAATTTTTTAATATTTTTATTCTTGTAAATTAATTTAATTGAAATATATATCCTTTTGTTGTGTATCTGCAGAAAAAGAGGAGAATGTAAAAATTTATTGTGGAGAAATTGAGATAGTTGTGTATTTTTAAATATTATATAATTTTCTTTTGAAATATTTCAAGTTTATGTACATTCGCGCCATTAAATTTCATGTATGAAAAAGTAGGAAAAAAATCTGTTATACCAGGTGTCCCATTTTAAAGGACCCACTCAAATATCTCATTGTCAGAAACACTGCGTTAAATCGAAAAATGTTTCCTACAAAAGTTGTAGGGTTTCGAGGGGGACATAACATAGTAATATTTATTTGACCTTGGGCGGCGTCTCTAAGGTTAGTGAAGGTTAACCTTAAGTGAAGGTGAGAATGAATTTTGAAGAAAATAAAAAAATGCTTCGGATAAAAGTTGTTCAAATTAATTAGTAGAAAAAGATGTTATAATAAAAAATATGGGTTTCCATTTAAAAAATTTATTCTCACCTTCACTTGACTTTGGAGACGCCGCCCAAGGTCATATGAATATTACTATGTTATGTCCCCCTCGAAATCCTACAACTTTTGTAGGAAACATTTTTTGATTTAACGCAGTGTTTCTGAGATATTTGAGTGGGTCCTTTAAAATGGGACACCCGGTATAATGTAATATATGTCTATACAATAATTTTTTTTATATTAAGAAAAAAAAGAAAAATACAAAAAGTATTGTTCTTGTGAGATAGATAAGTCAAGTTTATTTCCGAAGTACACACAATATTTTAAAATGTTCATTATTATATGATATAATGATCAAAAGTTACAATTATTATATCATACGAAATTTATTCCCATCAAATTATGCGCGTTTTGTATTCTTAATAAATTATGCTCGGCTATTTTCGTATATTAAATTTACTTAAAATGTACCTTAAATGCACCTTTTTTGGAATTTCCTGCAAAAACTAATATTGCAATTTCATATTATTATACGCTCAACTCAATCGTCTGTTTCTATAATCATATCTTTTAAATTGCAAAAATATGAAGAGAGTTATGAAATTATATATTATATAAAATTCGGATTATTTTACATACCGCAGCAAAATACACAGTATTCTCAAATTTTTTTTAAAGAAAAAAATTTGTTAATTTTATATTTTACTAATTAAATTGAAGTAATGATAACGACAAGAACATGCTTTCTTTTTCAATAGGCGAAAGTTACATCTAATTAAATAAAATCTAATGCAATAATTAAATGAGCACATTACTTCCTCAACGCATTACACAGTATTTTGCATAAGTATATGTATGCGTCTACATGTACATGTGTATATTACATGAACATACTGATTATGATCCGTTACGAGCCATAGACCATAAAATTGAAAAGTAAATTAAGAAGCTTAACGAACATTAAAGAGAAAATAATTGCAGAACTTCTTAGAATAAGTTTTACATGTACTTTAAACAGAAAGAAGCTAATGTTTAATACAAAGCTTCAAATATACATTTAAAAAGATTTTTATGTATATATACATATATATTAAAATGTGTAACTATAAATTTAAATAATTAAATAATAAAAAGAAGTCTACTCCATTTAAAAACCAATGTATAGAAAAGTTTTACATTTTATCTCATCTAAAAAATAGTTATACAGAAATGTATTGTTTTGATGTATATTTTATGGCTTAATAAATAAATCTATACATTTTTTACAAAAATAATAATGCATAATACAATTGTGTATTTTACTAAACATTTGTGTATATATGTTTTGACATAATTATAGATGCAAAATATATATACATATATATATCATATAAGATATACTTTTTTATATGTATAAAACATATTTTTTTTCTGTTTAATTGTTATTTTTTATATAAAAAAATTTTAATTTGTTAAGAGATTATTTTATATTTCTATGTTAATATATTTGTAGCATAATTAATATGCATATGTAAAAGAGTTATATTAATTTTTAAAATAATAAGTATAGATTCATAAAACAATTCATAAAGTTTGTTTATTATTGCGCATGCTTTTGCAATAGCATAATTATACGTAACTGAATTTTATTCGCTAAATAACAATTTCAATTATAAAATATATTTTATTTCAGGAGCAGAGAGGAGAGATCATCCAGCATGGTTCTTACTGTGACGGAGGACACTCCGGCGGATATGCTGGCCGGAAGTATGGAGCTTCTGGTCCAACTGCCTCACGATCATCGTCATACACAGAGGCTTACAGTGTTAAGAAGGTACGTTTACAAAAATTAAATTATATTTACGAATTAAACAATCAAACACAACGACATTCTTATTAACAATATTTCTTTGAAACAAAATTCAAGAACAAAATCTGTTATTAGTTCTTATATTTTTTAAATTAATTTTATTACCCTAAATATAATTTATTGCCCTAAAAGAATTACACATGTAAACAAAATATTAATAATATTAATAATTGATGAACATTAATTGTTATTAATGAAAATTATAAATGAAAAAATATATTATCAAAAATTGATATAGAATATCAACACATATATGATACATAATAATTATTTTAATTTCTTTTGTGTCGACTCTTTTCATATATGTATATTAGAAAAAAAATATAAATTTAATTTTTATAAAACAAAAATGATTATACTGTGGAAAAGTCTCTCTCTCTCCCTCTTCTTCTCTCACTTTTATATCTTCTTGTTTTTTCTTTTTTGTCTTTTGTCTCTCTCTTTCTCTTTTCCTAATCATATGTACGCATACAAGTAAATTGATAAAACATATATAGATGTATATACGTTTAAGTTGGAAATTAGTCACTAAAAAATACAGACGGTGTATACATATAATATGTATCTGATATTAAAAAGTTACTATAGAATTATACAATATATTATTATTTAATACTACATTATAATGCAATTATGAGATAAATAAAGAGATAGATCGATAAACAGATAAGTATATAGATAGATAGAAAGATAGACAGATATTAGGTAGATAGACGGACAGATATATAGATAAATAGATAAATAGATAGATAGATAGATAGATAGCTAAATGGAGAGAAAAAGGAAGAGGAAGAGAAGGAAAGAAGAAAAGAAAAAAAGAGAAAAAAAGGGAAAGGGAAATGAAGAGAAAGAAGAGAGATAGGAGAGAGAGAAATAAAAAGATAAAGCCTGGGCTGATGTTATTATGAAATATAGCTGAATAAAAACCAAAATCGTGGTCTTCTTGACTATATTTTCTTGTTCATATTATGTAAGTGCAGTAATTAAGGAAAACTAAAGTATTAAGAATTGTGTGATATCGAAATTTATAGGTTTGTGTACTAAGTAAGGAAATAGGATGACTGCTTATCTTGTTATAACGTCGTTCTGTTATCGCGATTTCATCGCTATTTCTTTCGAGAAACTAGTTCATCGATTTAAAATTAAGTTACAATAATTTCAAACTTAAATTCAAATTTAAGTTGCGTCAAATGGACTGCTTAGATTATTTTATTGACAATTTTCGATTGTTTCGAACCTAATAAAAGCTTTGACGAAGAAACGTTCTTTCATTTATTTAATTTAATTTTTTCAAAATTAAAAAATATTTTAGGAACCATTTCATGCATATATAGCGTAAAAATGATTTTTATTATAAATTGCAAATCTAGCAGAGATCATTTTTTTGCCGTAATTTCTAATTAGCTAATGTTCGTCAAAATAATATAAATTTGAAGAAGGGAGAAAAAATGTATAGAATTATGTATAGATTTATGTTTACATAATTAAATATGGGCAATTTTATTTACTTTTTCAAATTTTAATTTTTCGAAAAAAAAATTATTTTCTTATATAAGGGCATTGTATTAATTTCTACTCTCTATAAATTTTATAATACCTGATAATTATTATTGGCAATGGATTAACAACTTAATTGTATTTAAGATTCGATTTAGCCTATGTATTAATATTTATATATATTCCTACAACGAATTATACGTCTTCACACGACCTTCCCTTGTTCCGTTACCAATTTCTATATTCTTCGTATATTTTTCGATAAAATAATTCTGCATTTGTACTTTGACGAGGTGACTATTATAATACGCACTTATAAAAAATATTATAATAACATATAAACGCAACTGAATGAATCAATGTGCTTTAAGAAAAAGGATTGCACTAAATATTCCGCGTAATTAGAATTTTTTAATGCTGTACTTTTGTGACAGACTATGTATATACATATATACATATAGTGAGTTTAATTAGAATTACTTATATATAAGTGATTCTAATTAAATCAAAGAAAAAGATCGCGAATTGATGTGTGTTTCTGTTGAAAATGACCAATATATATATATATATATATATATATATATATACTAGGGTGGTCGTTATATGGGTTTTTTCAGAATTTTAATGTTGGATAGTCGTAAATCGGCTTTAAATGTGAAAAAAAAAATCTCTAATTTTTTCAGATTTTTATTTTGAGTCCTGAGTCTCCCTGTTGGCACGTAATTTTCATTTTCATTTAAAAAATATTTATTTAAGTTAGTTCTAATCTAAAATAGCGACATTTTATGAAATACGTTTCATTGCCGTGAAAATATTATTTTACGGAGTAATCAATATATCGATTAATTTATTATTTTCCATTGATTTTTTTTGTTGAAGATATAATTTTTTTTTGTATTCTTTTTTAATACAGCTTATTTTCTTGTATTGGTAGTCCTGATGATACATTGGGCTTTTGTTTTAGGTATTTCACATGAGAGCTTAATATCTTAACACCACAGTTCTGCAGCTGCTTCTGTCATCAATTTTTTTTCTGTTATCAATTTTTTTCTAAAAAAAAAAAAAATTATCGAAAATTTGCGCTTAATCATTGAGCACTGGAATGGAATTCCCTACACATCTTTTTCCTATATAATCGAAAATAACGACGATTTAAAGTTCAATGAAGATTCAAAAAAATATAAGATACGTCGTTATATTGCTTGAAAAATGGATAAAAAATAATTAACTGAATTAAAAACACCCACGACTCGTGTGGAATAGCCCATATACGATTTTTGACTATCTTTTATGAAAAATTGAATAATTTTGTTCACTACTTTTGCAGCTGACTCCATCTAGAACTGAAGTAAATTAGTATTTTTTTCAAATTATTAAAAAATATATAAATAATATTTAAATAACATATAAATTAATAAATAAATGAATTGATATAAGAATATAACATAACACACAACTCGAGTGAAATACCCCGTATACAATTTCATGCTATACCTCACGGCAGCGAAACTTATTTAAATCAGGTTTGTTGATTCTATTTTTAATCTAAAAATTACTTAAATTGGTATTTTTTTAAATGGAAAAAATCCACGTGCAAACAAGGAGACTCAGAGCTGAAAATAAAAATCTGAAAAAATTAGAGAATTATTTTTTCTACATTTGGAGCTGATTTATGACCATCCAACATGATCTTCCATTTAACGACCACCCTAATATATACACATACACACAGTTCAATGTTTTGAATTTTTAAATTATTTTTCATATTTGTAACACACACACACACACACACATTATACATATACATATATATAATACTTGATTTGTTTCTAGCGTATTTGTAGACGCAGATTATATACATATTTTTGTCACCTTCGAAAATGTTATTGTGAACAAATATTGACGAAAAATAATAAGGAGATTCGAGACATTAAACAGATTTGAACTGTGTATATTTATCATTTTCAACCGAAACATACATCTATTCGCGACCTTTTTCTTTTATTTAATTAGAATCACTTCTCGCGTGATTGGAAACACATCTTTTCTCCGTAAAACACGATCGGTGATAGTAAAAAAGGGACATCATATCGACGATGGAAGTACCAGAGCACTGGATAATGAGATATTATAATCTGAAAACTGCATTTGCAGAATGCAACGCTTGTGATACAAAATTTAAAATTGTAAGTATGAAAGAACCTAAAAAACACATTACTAAAGAACATATAATTCCGCGAGTTGGAAGCTGGAAGCGTGTGATGTGGAATGTTTTTTACATAACAAGAGACAAAAACGCAAAGTGTAAAATATGTGAAGCCACATATGATAATGTGTCACATAGTGCTTTGAAGCGAATGATACATCATTTAACAATCCATGTGCAGCGACAAAATAGAGCACAAAATAGACATGTTAACGAGTGGCTAGAGAATACTAGAAACTATCAACTAATTACAGTTGATCACGTTAATAAAAAAGAATGCCAACATTGTTTTAAGAAGTATAGAATAAACGTACGGAAATCAACTTTATTTGGGCATTTGATCAAATTTCATAACATTACTCCTCCAGAAACAATAGAATTTAGATATAGAAGATGAATAATGGCTGAGAAATGGTAAATTTTAGCAGTATAAGTTTTATGATTGATAAAATATTACTGTTTTTTATTTCTTTTCAATTACTTGCATGCACTTTTATGAAAAATAAGCACATTAAATTCAAATTAACACTTTTATCATAAATATTATAAATATTCGAATCAACTGTATAGCATACATTTATATTTTAAAAGCATTATGTATAAATGTTTAAATATCAATCTTGTTTAGTTAATCTTATACTTAAATATGATAATTATCGATTTATAATTCAAATAAAAATATATATATTTATATAAGCAAAGATCTTTTTGGATCCGGAAAATATTTAGACTTGTATTCTTGAGTTCTCTCGAATATATGAATCAGATGAAGTTTAATAGTAACAATTTGGATCTGTTAATTAAACAACGCACATAATTAAAGAAGAACTTTGTAACATTGATTATTCCAAATTTTTAAATTAATTTAATCATTTTGTATGTAAATATAGATTAACAAGTCGTGAAGGTTAAAGGTTCGACAACATAGACGCAAGTTTCGAAAGAAATACTGAAGACAATACATTATTATGAACATTAACAGTTATAACAGCATTTTTTGTTGTAATGACAAATCGTCTCCCGAACAAACTAAGCATTGGAAAATAAGACAAAAAAGAACTGGCATATTTGACAAATTTATCGCTTTATCATTATAATATATAGCGTAAATAAATTTTAGAATAGAATTATATCAAATCAACTGCAAACTTATATTTTTTAAATTATTTCTTAATTAAACATTATTACACAGACATTAATAAATGTCTTTATCTAGATATCCGTCATTTTTTAATAAATTATATATAACATTTTGTATAATTTATAATTATATATTCTACAAATATCCATCATTTTTAAATGTATTTAATATCTTGTATAATCTATAATTATATAATCAAATATATGTACAAATATAATATGTAGGGTGAAATAATCTTACAACTGTATCAAAATATCTGCAATATATTTTGTTAACTGTATTTTCTAATTAAGCATCGCCACACGTTAAAAAATATCTTTTATCTAGATATCCATCATTTTTTATGTATTGTATATAATAATTATATTTTATACAACATATTTTTTATATAACATATACCATATTTTATATAGCATATGTGTATAACATATTATATAATATGTTATATATAATATTATGTATATTATATATAACATATTTTATATATATATATATATATATATATATATATATATATAATGTCTAATGTACAATTACATTTTCTACAGAAATAATTTTAACAAAATGTACTAATAATGTATATACATATTTTTATAAAAATTAAATTTTAATTTGTTTAATATGTGTTCTTATGCGATGCTATAAATGTAAGAAGAGAAATATAAAGTTTATACGTTGTCATTAATAAAATAATATTTTACATAAGCATAGTAATGTATCTTGTGCTAATACCAAGCAGTTGCTATATCAAGCAATTCATACAATTTGCAATAGTATCAGTTGGACGTTAATGACTTAAATAATCTCAAATAAGTGAAAAAATTATGGAGTTTTAAATAATAGATAAACAAAATAAAAGATAAATAATAGATAAACAATCGTTTGCTTTTGTCTCTTGTACATTTAGCATACAAAATTAATTATATTTTTGTGCAAACACATATTCTGTTAACTATCTATTTAAAGAATTGCCAAAAATAAATAATTTTTTTATATTTTTTATAGTATATATATTTCTAATTTTTTATATATTTTACATATATTACATAATTAATGAGAGAGAGAAAAATATGAATTTATTATAGATTCTAAAAATAATTTTAGATATAGAATAATCGTAAGAATGATGATTTCTAACGAAGTATTATCAAAAATGTTTTCGCCTGACAAATTTCCGCGTTTATAATTTGTTGACACGTTTTACATGCATTAAATGTGATAAAAATAATATGATATTAATGTATGAATAAAATAAATGGCATTATTAAATAAGTACATGACAGTATACATTTTTAATTTATTTAATAAACAGACAAGTCTGTTATGTAATATTTGATTAATAATTGATATTTTAATCATAAATCAGCATAATTTTTGTTTATGTTTTTTTTTTGTTATAAATAACCTTGTCGTTTACGCTAATCATTTTGACAGAAGTAATATTTGCTAAATCAAAGATATCCTTCAGAAATTTGAAAAGTTTCTAACAGTCGCATCTATAATAATATTTATGATTATAAAATTGTTTTCTATTCGTTGGAATTATAATATTTTATATATTATATAATTCAAAACTTAATGCATACATTAATTCTTTTTGAATTAAGTTTAATTTATTTATCTAATAATGTTTGTAAAAACAATTGAAAAAAATAAAAATAAAATAATGAAAAATATAAAACTTGCGCATTGATGGAAACTTTTTGAACTTTTCGGAAAGATATTGTGACAAATTAATGTAACTGTCATTATGCCAATACGTTCTTGAATAAAAAAGATTGTTAATATAATTATTTAAATTGTTTACAGCACACCGATGATGGACCTTCTGGTGCAGATCGCGACGGCTCATAAATTGTCAGCTTCGAATTACACATTACAAGCGATCGGTGAACATGGATTAGTTCTATCTCATCATCCAAATACTCCTATAGGAGTATTGGACGTTCTTCAGGTAATTTAAATTACATAGATTTTATATAAGTATATAAAAAAAATTAAATATATTAAATATCTTTTATATAATTTTATATAAAGATAATTTATTTCTCTCTGCTTACAAGCTTATATAATCTGTTTAGTGGTTCATAAAAATCATATAAAAATCTAGAGACAATTAATTTATATTATCAAAGCTTAATTTTAAAAAATATTTGAGTCTTTTTGTTTTTTTATTTGTCTATTTTATTTATACTACATGTGACTATAAAAAATGTTTTAAATAATCTTGCATATTGTGATTTTTTTTGCAACATTGCACATATGCAATCACGGAGATTAATTATTAAAATTGCGTCCTCGAGATGTCATTGTCAGTAATAATCTTAGAAATATTATAAGCATCGTGTAATAAAAAGTAATTGATTAAAATTATAATCACAATCAGTCGTCGTGTTTTTTTTTTTTTCCCATTCGATCGGGTCGATAATTGTACATGAGTAAAAGTCAGTTGTGATCATAGACTCGCATAAATTGAAGTCATCACTTGTTGATTTGCTATCCGGGCGGCAACCGGTGTCATTAATGAGCCTAACAATTTTCCAGCATATATTGCATGAATTTCTATGCGAGAATTTCCACGCACTTTCTAACGACAATTCTTTGATGCTCGCTTATTGCTTTGCGTGTTAGATTAACCCTTTCGCGCGTCAATTCCCAGTTCCAATCGTTATACTTTCTCTCCCGGGACGCAAGAGTTTAAATAGAATTCCTACTATGAATTCTATGTATTCACTTTTACTAGATTCTGTAAAATAAGTGCAAAAATGTCAAATATGTAGTAGTTTTTTTTACTAAAATATATATTTAGAAAAGTATGACATAAATAATTATCGAAACACTTTCAGAAATAAAAATATATATTTATTGTATATAAATTATATATTAAATTTATTATTTTCCACATGTAAAAAAAATATGGAAAATAATAATTTATATATGGAAAGATGAAAATATATTTTGTCTTATATTAATTAAGCACATCCTGTATAAATATATATAAATTCATAATTTTCTTATATAAAAAAATAAGTATAGTATTAAATATGAACTTATATAAATATATAATGTCATATTTTTATATGTCGTAATAAAGTAATTTACTTTTACATAACTTTTATAACTAAAATATATAGTCAATAAAATTCACGATTAAGAAAAAACGGTTTCTATTTTATTCCAGGTTAAATTACTTCCTAAGCAAGGCATGTGTGTGCCACGTAAAACAAAGCAAGCTAATCAACCTTTTGAACCGACATTCAGATTGCAGGTAAAATGCAATACAAACATATAACTTTTCAATTAAAGTATTAGCTTGATTCAACTATTTTATTCATACGAACTCAATTTTATTACATATGTATAATGTATGTTTTTTTTTTATTACAGTCATACATTTTCTATCACTTTTACATATATTTCTAAATGTTAATTTATTTTTTAAAATTGCATATAATATATATTTATTTTATCGTTTTTATTTATAAAAATTTTATGATTAAAATTTATATAAGAAATCAAAATTTAAGAAAAATAATATTTATAATATCTAAAAATATATTTGAAAAAATATGTATGTGTGTGTGTGTGTGTGTGTGTAATTTTGTGTATCTCATTGTATATACGAGCAATTTTAAAATTACTGAAACCAATCAAAAGTATATAAAAATAATAATCTTTTACAAGATATTTTAGATAATCTTTTATAAAATATATTAATTTTATTGTGTTTGAGCAATATTATATATAAATATTATATACCTATATATAATATTTTATATATGTCATTTTTGAATAAAAATTTCTGCTTGTTATAACTTTAAAACAATTTTCGAAAAACTTGAAATTGCAAAATAGGAAATTTTTAGATTACATTTTTCCTTATATATTTTACACACGAGCACAATTTAGTCTTTAAACAAATTATCTTAAAAGTTAAAAATTTAATGAAAATTGCAGGAATGTACAATGTTATTTTCAAGCAGACTATAGCAAATAGAAGCATTTTGATTTGTACTTTCTCGATTTACCGACAAATGTTGAAAGTGAATGAGAAACACGCTTGCATCCTCTGACTTCTATATAAAGATCTCATTTAAAACCAGTTGCAAACATAGAATATAACGCAACACGAATACAATAAAGTAATGCAACGCGCGATAACTTGATAATCGCCGCAGGTGCATCTGCCGAGAAATCAACTGTATGTATCGAGGGTCAGTCCGAAGATGAACCTTGGAGAAATTCTAGATGAAGTGTGTCGCGAAAAGAATCTGGACAAAAATAATTACGAACTTCGTCATCCAGGTGAGCATTTGCACATCTTAATCATATAAATTTCGTAAAATTGTATGAATAAATTTTGAGAAAGTAAATTCGCAGAAAGATATATATATATATATATAATTTGATAAGCAGAAAAATCTTTTATTAGTGAAAAATCTTTTATTTAAGCAGTGAAATATCGAATTAAATATTTTTATTTAACTATGTAATTTTATAATTGTATATTCAAATATTTAAATTTTTCGGGCCATTAAGAATATTAAACCATAATAATAGTGCATAAATTTTAAAGAAATTTTTAAATTCAATTTTTAATTAATTTAATTTTCAATTTAATTTTTAATTTATTTTTTTTCTTGAGACTAAATAATTAGTCAAATTTTTACAATTTTTATTATATGTATAAACAATTTTGTATGTATAAATTTATATGTGTCGATTATTACAGTTTTATATCTACATGCTGATCAGTATGTTTCGGTACGGCTTCGGAAGCCAAATGATTCATGTACATGTATATGTATATTACATATAGTATATATTATCCAATCTAATTTTCTGGAAATGCTTTTCGCATTATATGCCGAGATGAAAGTCTTCGTTTGATTTCTTCTTTCAATTTTTCAGCGATTCTTGCTCATACTCATTTTCGTAAACTATTTAAGTTTCATCATAGTATGCGCAATGCTTATGTCTCGCAATCAAAGTAATAAAAATAAATATATTCAATATAGCATTACATGCACATGACTTTAAAATTCAGGAGCTTTTATATATATTTTATAAAAATTAAAATATTTTCAGTAGTTTTAGAGAGAGAGAGAGAGAGTAATTAGAAAATAATATATTATTATACAATAGATTTTTTTCCGAAATTTTATGATTATATTATATACGATATGACTATAATATATCCTTCTTGATCTATAAATTTTTGTAAAAAAAATTGTTTTTAAATGTGTAGACAAATTAATGAAATGAAATTAATAAATATTTATTGTCTAAATAATTTAATAATTTTGTGAGAAGATTCTTAACTTTATATCAATTTATGAAGCTATTTTTATTGCTACTGATCTTCGATTTTGATTTAAAAGTTAGGAACTTTTATATATTTTATAAATATAACAATATTTCTTTTGAGAGTAATTAAAAAATAATATATTATTATAGATTTTCTAAATTTTTTGATCATATTAAATACATACGTAGTATATTCTTAAATGGTCTATAAATTTTTTGTGGGAAAAGAATAAAAAAAGAAATATGTAGAAAAATTAATAACATTAAATTAATAAATATTTATTGTATAACAATTTAATAATTATGCATATCAGAGGACTCTCAATTTATAAAGCTATTTCCATCGCTACTGATCTCCACTTTTGACGAGACACTGTGCACATCATGACGCACAAACCGTGCACGAGATATTTCAGTTAGCTAGTTACAGGTTGGCTGCCAAGATTACTATCTCAATGTTGCCAGCAGGCTCCCGCAACACTTGTTATTCCTAGCCGTTAGGTAGGCTCTGCTTTTCCTCTTCTCATCTTCACGTTCGTCCCGTGGAAGAACGAACGTAAACGCCGGCTTACCCGGCTTCATGCTCTCGCTCGCGTACGTTTTATAATTGATCCGAGCTGCGCGAGGGGAGCGAAGAATGCAATTCCAGTTCCTCGCATACCACCAGGTGCATTCACGCTCCCGGTCGAGGAGAGAACGCTACGACGTGAGCCTGTGCTCCTGCGAGAACACAAACGAGGGATATAGCCAGTGTTGTGCTTAGATGATTTCAAAATTAGCTATTATATTAGATAAAGATGAGATCAAAATATGTAAGTTTATCTTAGGTAAGATGGAGATGATTTTGTTTAAAATCATTTATATCTAGATAAAAGATAAAATTATATGGCGATTCATCTAGATGAACTTCCGGATAATATTATTTTTTGAGCGCTTATATGTAAACACAGTTGTAAAAAAAAATGTAAGTTATAAAAGGGATATATAAAAATATATTTATATTTTTATTTGTAAATTTTTATGTGCTATGACTCTAAGAACCAAATTATCTGAACATTATTCTAGATAATTTAGTAAAGATAACACTTTTTTTCATCTATAAGATGTAGATATAGATAATACATATTTTTATTATTATCTATATAAAGATAAGATGATGCAAAATTTTTATCTAGATAATCATCTATATAATTTTATTTAGATAACAACAAATACTGGATATACCTGAAAAATCGCGAGTATTCTTCCGAGTTCCGTCATTCAAAAATTATTTTTTTACTCAGTCAAAGTAACTTTATCTTTATTTGCGATTCTGCAGATTATTCTGGAAGATAATTACTGAATATTGTAATAATAAATTGAAATGGCTCTGATATAAATACAAAATTAGGTATGAAAAGGGTTAATAAGAGCCTCTAAGTATTTTAAACAGTTCGGTTCTTTCTTATTTGGACCATCTTTAGCAGGTTGACTCAGAAAAACTTGGGTTTCCTGATCTCGATATACAAAAATAGTAGACTTCTTATTAGCCCTTTTCATATCTGATTTTATTATTGATATTATAAGTTGTTATATTATTGTCAGATTTTAATGTAAAGAGATCCTTTCTCTTTGTAAATGTTTTAAGAATGCGTAGAGGTAGAATGTAAATGCGTAAGATACTCTATATAGCCAATATCATACATACATATACATACAAAAAAATTGAAACATTTTTCTTTTAATGAATTTCAGAATTTCTTCAATGTTCAACACAAGAATTTGTTTTTTAAGAGCTCTAGATAATAATATTTTTATTTCTGAAAAAATAAATTCTCTTATTAAATATTGAATCTGCTCTGAGAATTACTAAAGAAATATTGCATTTTTTTAAAAAGTATTCTTTAAGTAGTCGCTTATCTGCGACTTTATCATTTTCTTTTTTAGAAACGAAAACATGACAAATTGAATTTTATTTTGTGAATTATCTATTTTATTTTGAATTGCAAAAATGCGAAAATTTTTACATAAATTTTTTTATAGTATAAAACTTGAAGAACTGAAAGTTTAATAAATTTTAGATAGTTTTAATGTTAAAATATATTCAAAGTATATTTTTATTTGTATTACATTTTTTTGAAAACTTGTTTTTTGTATTTAATACTTTCTAAAAATATATAATGCATGGATGTCATATAATATGATATATATAATTTATACAAGGATGTTATATATATAATTTACACATATAAAATTTTATATATTACATATATAAAATTTATATTTATTTTATGTGCAATTCTATATATACTATATAAGAAATTAAACTAAATGTATTTATAATATTTTATATATAGTTAAATTAGTATAAAAATTTCTGGGTGACTGTCGTGATGTTCTTTTTTATTGACATAACTTCACCTCGTTCGTTCCTCATTTTATGGATATACATGTACTTAACCGTTACTTGGATGCTGCTGGTGATCTTTTTGGATAGCTCGTTGATTTCCAGTTTCTTCATCAGCTCTTTCGTAGAGTGTAGTTTACGCTCAATGTGAGAGCGATATCCTGTTTATCCTGCAACTCGCACATCGTCGGTCGGATCTTCTTTTCCATTAACTTTTTTTATTCGAGTTAAGTATCAGAGAACGTGATCGAATTCACGATTTTCGATTGTGCCATCGGCACTTCTCCAAGTCCATTTCCTCTTCCGGGGTTTTTCATGCAGAAGATTATTCTCCTTCATGCATAAAATTATTCTTATACGCAATACAAAATTATTATGATGCTAATATTATTATGCAAAAAAAAGAAAATTGAAAATTATATATTTAATTCAACTAATGTATTAATTTGCGAGAAAAAATTTCAGTTATTTTCTACATTATTTGTGAACTATATATTAGATTATACATCCTTCAGACTTGTAAATTCTAATCGGCATTTGATCTCAAATGTGTATTCAGAATTTTAACAGTGTCTGTTTTTTTTTATCGCAGCTAACCTGGAGGAGACGTTGGACTTGTCGCTATCGCTGCAGGACTATCATCTGCAGGAAGTGACTCTTTACGCGAAACAGGGCAAGAGTCTGGGTCCGACGTTAAGTACCCAGGACATAATGGCCCTGCAGAGGCAAGAGGAGCGACGCCGACAGCAGACCAAGCAAAGTGTGTTTGGCTTTATATTCAAAAAATCCAAGGAGAGCTCACTTAGTACGGATAGTCTCGGGGCTCGCAGCGTTTCGCCAGCCAGAAGTGACGAAACAGCGAGAAGCGCTAGTCCCCTTCAGCCGCCGATTCGACCGCAGAGGAAGAGGAGACCAGCCCCGAAACCGCCGACGTTTGCCTTACCTGGTGTTCAAGATTCATCTGGAGACAGCGGCAAGGATAAGACCATGATCAATCATAGTCGTAACAGTAGCGACAGTTCTGGTTACCATGAGGCCTCTGTGCTCAGCGATCATCCGGACTCGGCCGCGAGGCTACCGGAAACCCTGCCGAGGAGGAGCAAAGCTCCAGGTATGTCCAATGCGTCCAGAAAGCTGGCGCAAACCTCACAGTCCAGCAAGAGCTTGAGCAATCTGGTGACGCTCAGTCGGGGGATCAGCAACACTTCCCTCAGCTCCACCGGTGAGATTTGGTCACGTATAAGCCGAATAAAATAGCCGAATAATATAAAATACTTGTGAACATATATATACGAGAAGCTGCTTTCTACAACATTTTGATCAATGCGACTTACTTTGCTTGCACAGGTTTTCGAAAGAAGAGAGTTGCACCTTCCCCGCCGACGACCAGACCAGTTTCATCGGCTATTTCCACGCAGGCGTTAGAACGCATCGTCGATTCCGAGGCATCGTCGACGTCCGATAAGAATCCTTCGAAACCGTCATCGGACATTGGTGCGCCAACGAAAACTAGCTCCGACATCGAGTTTCTTCAAGCTAATTCCGACATCGGCATCAGCTCGCAGTCCATGCTCGAGTTGGACCGCAAATCAAAGTCGGAAGTCGCGACGTATAAATTTGACGACAACATTCAGAAGAATCGTGTCGCTAAAACGAATGTCGAGGCGCGTTCTGAAACCGATTCGGTCGATCGTAAGCTTGCTAAAGCCGATGTGGATGCGATCGCTCCTGTAGAAGTTGCCCCAAAAGTAGAGCAAGCTAGAGTAGCAACGAAAAGAGGTAAGTTAGCCAGCTTCATTGCTTTGCTCCTTAATTTCAAAGCGCGAGGTCCTTCGGGATAGTCACATCAAAGCGAAGATTTAGGTATGAATGATAAAATGTCACATCCTAAAAAGTATAGATTTTCGATATTGAAGAGGAACAGATTAAATATCGTTACTCAAAGATACCCCTTGCAATATGATTATATAGATACTAAAACTTTGTAAATGATGTTTGTTCAAAATATTCCAAGACATCGATTTTATTAGAATCTATCGCTCATTTTACGAAATTAGGTAGAATAAACATGGTGAAGTACTATACAAAGTTTAGAATTTCTAACAAAAATCGAAAATCTTGTAATTTCTTGGAACAATTCGCGGAAAACAACTTGTCTCCTCCGACTTTAGATATTTGCGAGATCTCCACGAAGCTATTAGACATCCAAATAGTATCCAGGTCCCATACTCAGTGACATTATAAATCATACCGAGAATAGATTAGAGGAGAGAAAGTTAAGCATTTTGCGACCAGCACCGCAAATTTTATTTGGTTGGCCATCAAATAAGTCGAGAATCAAATAAAAACTGGAATTGCTTTTTGATCCAATTAAATTCGATTCTCGAAAGTAAAGTTGACGAAAACTTGTTTAAAATTTAATATACATAATGGATTAATTAAGAATAAATTAAAAAAATTTTTTTTCGAACATTGTCTTGCTTCAACACTTTTTTAATTTCCTTAAATATTGTGGTAATTAATTTTTAAATTAAAAACTCGAATTATTAAAATAAAAAATTTTCAAAAATATATTATATTTAATAAATATTACTTTCGTCAACTTTAACCATGCTATATATATTGTTTATTTGCACTTTCTCAATACGCTATTTTGAATTTATTTCAATTTTATTTAAAATTTTATATTTATATATTTGTATATGCATCAAAAGAATTTGGAATCACTTAATTTCTTGAGTTGCAAATTAAATTATAAATTAAATATTGTGATAATTAATTAAAGAATTTAAATTAAAGAAAAAATTTTTCTTTTTATTACTCTTTTCTTTCATGAAAATTTTTATGAAACAATAAGAATGATACATTTTTTTATTTGAAAAGTGAAGTGATTCCCGATATTTTTGTCTACGCATAAAAATATATAAGATTTTGTAAACACGCGATTTTGCACTGAGACTCAGTTTTTGCACATCTCCAATGGGATTTACGTCTAGATAATGTATTTTTCTTGTACTTTAATCAGTTCGCTTGTTTGTATCATATATTTTGCCAGCTTATATTTTCGGTGACGGTTATTTTTTTTCTTTCTTTATCCACTAGTTGGAGAACCTGTACCCCTTCCCACGCCTCGAAAGGTTAATACGTGTAAGATTAGCGCTCCAAAGGCACCTAAGCGTAAAGTGGTTCCGCCCCTGGCACCGCCAAGAACCTTGAACACGAAACGCGATCGTACAAACAGTCTATCACGTGAACCTGCAAACTCTGAACATGTCGTAAACAAAGCACATCGTTGCACTTGGAATACTGAAGACACATTATCATTGGATGAAGATGACGTTACACACATTAAGCGAGAAAGGACACATTCGAAGTCGAAAGTTGATTCTACACCTTCAATTGAAGATCAGATAACAATCCAAGAAGAAGAGATATCAAAAATCGATGATATTACAATTGAAAATGATATATCTTTGAAATCAAATCAAGATTCAAATCATAAAATAAATGGCAATTTTGAATTGCACAACTCTAACTGTATGGAATCAATCCTTATTCATCCAGAAGCTCATTTTGAAGATAAATCTTTGAACGAGAATAAATTCAGTAAAGAGGAAAGAATATCAGACAATGTAGAGGATCATGAATCATTAAAGAGCCAACATTCAAGTAATGAAGAAAATAGACTATCTTCTGATTCCATAGAGTCGGAAGAAAATGTATCAGAAAAGGAACTTGAACGTAATGTCATTTCTACAGAAGAAGAGAATAATACTTTACACCAAGATTACAAGATACAGTCTGAAAATATAGCTTCACGTGATGAAAGTGAGAATCAACGTGATAACTCAAATATATTATCGAACGATGATTCTCTGAACAAAGGTGTGAGCGAACTGGATCATCAGTCTGCTTGCGAAAGACCACTTAGAGCGCCGAGGAAAAGAATTTCTTCAAATAAGATCGAAGGAGACATCGAGGCAGCGAAATATATTCATCCCAAAGATGCGACAAGCGAGACAGAAGTGAAGAGTAATTTTGAAAGAAAAGAAGATACATGCACGGTCATCTCTACCATACCAAAGTGCGATCATTTCGGTGTCGTTAGAGAAGATGATACCTCAAATAGTACAAAATATAGCACTGCGGAAAATCTCCATGAATTATGTCAAACTGATCAAAGCGAGGAATCAAACAACGGTATGAAGACTGCTAAAAGGACAAAGGTGATTCGAAGCCAGTCCAAGTCGGAGGACTTTGAGATGGATACCTTGAAGAGACAGAAGCGATATCTCACCTCGCCTCAAGAGGACATTGCTCATGCTTTGAATTTAAATTTCTCCGCTCGGAATTCATCAGTATCTTCCCGAAAAGAGCAGGAGGAAATTAACGCAGAATATTGCGATGATCGTGCAAGAGATGAGGATGTAAATAAGAGAGAATCGCACGATGGATTAATCACAGGTGCATGTCATTATATTACTAACATTCTATTTTAAGCTTCTTGTTATCCTTCACGAGTTTTTACTTTTTCTTAGTTTTGTGTCCTGCGTATCATTTTGAAATTGTATGTATATATAATGTATGTGTATATACAAGGTGTTGAAAAATAGTTCAAAAATAGATTCGAATAAAAAATGCTTAATAAACGTCGAAAAATTAAAATTCTGGAATAATTCGAGGAGATTTTTCGGTTTTACAATTAGTAAAGATCGAATAATTTGCTTGTTTCTATAACTATATTGAAGTTATTTAATATATTATGTAATATATTATTTAATATATTATATAATAATTATATATATAATTATTAAATTATTTAATATATATAAATTATGATCTAATTATATATTTATATTAAATATATTTAATATAATTTAATTATTTATTTATATTAAATATATTTAATATAATCTAATTATATATTTATATTAAATATATTAAATATAATTTAATATATTCGAAAATTTTTCTTAATTTGTCAAGTCGAATTCAGAAAAATAGCCCATTGTCAATTGAATATTAGGATCTCCTCATTGTTTGTGCTGGTTATCCTATCCTATCGATATGTGTGAACGTGTGCTATCCGGATGTGTGAACTTAACGGGATCCTCCCGTCAAGTTTGCTGCTACCTTTACATTTGTTTTTCTTATTGCAACAGTTTGTCACATCGATGTTACTTTCTTCAATCTTTTATTTTACTCTATTCAATGTGTTCTTGGCCCTCTTTCACCACTTTCTTCCAGAACTCAACTGCGCTTCTTTTATGCACGCATGCAAATTATAAATATTTATTTTGTAATCATCTTATATTGTAATAATTGTAATATATGTAAGATATGAAGCAGAAGAAGTCACGCGCGCATATCTATATATATAAATTTTTTTTCATTTATTTTTAAATTCTATTATTAATCTTGTAAATTTATCTGAGAGATTTTTAAAATAAAACAATTAATTTAAATATCTAAAAGTTAGGGAAAACGGAATTAATTGAGAGTCAGATACGATAAATGAACTACAAATTCTTTTTTTTTTCCAATGTGATTTATTAATTGTTATATTCGTACGTTTTCATCTCGTATTTAAACTATTATTAGTAACTGTCAAAAAATAAATAAAAATACACAGTAAAGCATGGAAACGTAAAAAGATAAAAAATTTGCATAAAAAAAATACGTAAGATTAAATAAAAATAAATAAATAAATAAAAATACATACATACGGTGATCTTCAGGAATCATTACGACGGATAAGCGCACTAAAGACTTCCGGTTCTAGTCGTTAAGCAAGGAATTACACGGCACTAATTGTCCGGAAGCATCATATAATGTCCAAACAATTGACAGATTATTGCGTAAGCTGGAGAATAGAATGAAACGTTAAAGAAAAAATTAAACCGAAGTTTCCTTACGAGCTCTTATCCTCAGATATACATACATTATGTGCTATACAATTTTCTTCTAATTAATAAGTTTATCAACTAATAACAATATTTGGAAATCGAGATATTTTTAAGAATATTGAATTTGTCTGCATATATTGATATTTTTAAATTCTATGATTTATGTAAATTATATTTTCATGTTTGTTCAATTAATCATACTTAGTATTTTTTGTTTCATATAAATATTGTATAAGATTGCTATGTAATCATCATCTTTATAAAAAATCATGCTAACTCTATTTAATATTAAAATATATCTTAACTTCAATGTTTTTTGTTTTCTATTTGTGAATTATTGTCATAATTTTTTACATCTTTATTATAATATATTAACTTTGAATTCGTTTTTCCCGATTTCTTTCGTATTGCTTCAGAATTAATTTTTAGATTGCAATAAATAATTTTTATAAGAACGTAGCTATAATTTTTTTTAAGTATAAGAAAAGATCAGCACAATATTTGGCTAATTCTTTATTCTGTTTATATTTGCGATAGCTAACCAAGATGTCCCATCTACAACCGATATCCTGCTGCAGAAGGTATCGGATACCTTATCAAATGTGCTACCGGCCTCTTCGTCTCTAGAATCAGAAACATCGTTGCCGCTGAAGACGAGTTATACAACCGCGTCCATCCAAACAAACGTTATTCTCAACGATTCCACGAGGAAACCAGAACCCATCGGTATCGAGGACGAGTCAAACGAGACCTACAAGTCGTGTATCGACCTTTCAGAAGCTACTTTGAGCGCTAGCACGCCAAATATAACTGCTGGTTCGCAAGAGAATACATCTGACTACGTGTCAGCGCTAAACGAGGATTTGGAGTCGATCAGCGATTGGAAGTATCAGCTTCCGACTCCGCCAAGTGCCTTTCGTGATTCATCTTCGCCTATCTTGGACGATTATGATACGATCACGCTGGGATCGGTGAGTGCCTTCAAGGAACCCGAGCTAGTAAGCTCGGTTTCGGAGTCAGCTGATGTTACAGATAATAGCAATAGAAATGCAATAGAAGCGAATTTCGGTCAGGAAGCTTTAAGTGAAGGAACGAACTTCGTGCTCGATAAGCGAATAAGCAGCGAATCCATCATTTCCCACAAAACTCCTAATCCAGCTAATTTGGATTTGCGGAAAGAAATGATCTCGGAACTGGAGAACAAAATAGAGACCGGTACGTTAACGCAAACTACCAATAAGGATTTCGATCGAAAAAATAATATGGATAGCTTATCCGCGCCGAAGATCGCGCCTGTAGACAACACTTTGTCCAACTTCACGATCACCACCTATACCAAACAGAATAGCCTAGACATTTTCGAAGAGTTCGAGGAACCCAGCGATTATGCGAAGAGAAATTCGGATAACAGATTTGTTAAAGTGTTCGCCACCCTGCCGAGGAACAACGCAGAGAGTTACGATAAGAAAGATACGACCAAGAGTACGCATTTAATTAACGATCTATCGCGCGACAAGAAGAAGAAGATGACGACGAAGGCTGATGAGTCGAACCTTGATTGTAAAACAGAACCAAAGATTCGCGATCAAAGCGAGTTTGATCCTCATAGATTGCGGTCTCTCAATAACGCAACCAACGAAAAGATTAATATTCAGCGATCCAAGAGTTATATATCGATATCCAGCAACGCCAAGTATCAGACGGAAACGCAGCAGAAGATCGACGAGAGAAAGTACGAGCCGGAAGTTGAACCGAAGGTTACCGAAGGTATAAGAAAGTCTACGAGCATCACAGACTTGAATGTCGACGTATTACAAGGCAACGAGAAGTTCTCGCAATGGAGAGATAACATATTGAAACAACAGAAGGAGCCTAGCAAAGAGAAGCAATTACAATCATTACAGGTAATTTTACGGTTAAATAGGATAGATTCAACTTGTTATAGGCATTTGAAATAAGTTGTATATTTTATTTTGAGAATTTATATATTTTAAGTTTATTTATTTTAAGAATTTTAAATAAATTGCGAAAAATATGCATACAATATATAGCAAATTACAGAAACTATTAACCATTTTTATTATTTTATTATCTTCTATTGTATCATAAATATTAATATAATTGCTGTTAATGATGTAATCTATTAAAGAAATGTTTCTACCTCGGTTTCTACTAAAATTATTATATACAATAATTATATTTAAGTTTATATATAATAATATTATATTTATAATAATTGAATAATTAATGATTTTGATGATGAAATTAATGATGTGATATTTGAATTTTGTCAACATATTATTAAAAAAAAAATTATTTTTGACTTTTAGGTGCTGAAAAGTATTTTACCGCAGTTGAAAAATGCTCAACAAGCGGAGGAAAATATGTCCAAAGAACGCAGTAGTGCATTATTAACCGAAAAGAAGTGAGTATTTCTTACAAAAATAATGTCTTTTTTTATTTTTTCATAAATATTAAATATGTTGTGTAAAACAATTCAAAAGAAGAAAAAAAAACGTCTTCTTTGATAAGAATTTTTTCACATATTTGGGCTTAAAATAATCTTTTGAACTCGTAATTTGATTTCTTCAATTTCGAATGAATATATTGTTGACAATCGTAAATATATGAATAAATTATTTTAAACAAAAGTTTTATGATTTTTAAAATTCTGTTTAGATTTTTAAAAAAATATTATTTTTCAAAATATTTTCATTTCTTATTAGTAATTTTTCAAATGTCAAATTTTTTATAAGCATACAAATTAAAAAACGTTTAACACCACACAGTTTTATTCATATATGATAACATCGTATTATCAAATTGTTACAATTCTGAATTTTCTTATTAGATCAATATACATATATATACATTCCAGTCTTATATGTTTAAAAAATACAACATATTTATGAAAATTTATTCTTTCTGTTAAAGAGATATTTTCTTTAAATCACATAAAATGATACATACAACAAAAAATAACAAAAAATATCTTATATATTATATATATATATATATATATATTATTGAGAAATAATCATAAGATGATAAGATAATTAATATTATAGAACAACAATAATTAGCATTAGAATGATAAATAATGTTTCGATTTCTTTAAGATACTTTTTATATAAAAAAAAAAAATATATATATATGTATATATAATTATAGACACTGTTACATATATTTTATAATAAAATTATTTTCTAACAGATACGAGCCTGAATCCAACGAATCACGAGATTCAGAACCGGAATGTAAAGAATCGTCGAAGGAAAAAAATATGAAACGTTACGTTTATACTGGTCCACCTGCGATCAGTCTGGGCAGTTGGTCGGAGAGACCCAGCATCAATGTTCAAATCAAAATGGACACCGATTATAAACTAGGAAGAAATAATAATAATACAAATGACAGCAAACCTAACATTAATGTTAATAACGGCACAAGAAATGAGAAGGATATCGCGAACTACGACAGCGATGTCAATAAGAATAAAATCGCTAATCACAAGATTAAAATCAATTCTTCGGCGAATAAAAATAATCCTGACGAGAGAGAACTCACGAGGAAGCTAATCGCGCATACAACAGCGTCCGGTTTCAAGGCACCGACGTCGAATCGAGTTAACGTGCTCGATTCGACGAAGAACAAAGATAGACCCTTCGTGATGGGAGTCGAGCTGAAGAAGACCTTCATCGAGACGCCGAAGGAAATGTCGAAGTATAATAGTGAGAACGAAAACGACACCTCGAGAAATGTCAAAGAATTGACAAACACATTCGGTCAGCATATGAATTTTAAGCAGAAACCCAAACGCGTTAGTATCAATAGACACTCGGCGAACTATGATACGCAGTTGGATCAGATAGAGAGAATAGCGAAACCGAATGTCAAGCAAAATGGTCGCGCCAAGTTCGCGAAGGCATCTTCCAATCAGGACGACGTTTCCTCCAAACGTCACTCTTGGACGCCCGATATTCAGGAGAATTCACAAACGAAAAGGTACACGTCTGTCGTGGGTATAAATGAGACGAGTCAAAACTTTAGGCCACACAGTGAAACAACATTTCTCAGATGTAATTTCAACAACGTTGTAAAGATCAATCCACCGATGCCCGTCGTAAAGGGATTCAAGATACCCATTACCGACTCCAAAACGAATAATAATCAGATAAATCGTAAAGAATTAACAATCGATGGCTCAAATCAGAGCGTGCAACCTCCTAAGCTTCCAACGATGCCAGTGATAACTGGAGTGACGCTGAAAAATGCCAACCCAAAGCCCAATTCGGTTCAATTAGATTCTAGGGATACGCTGTTGGAGTCCATCAGGAATTTCAGACGTGAAAAGTTGAAAAATGTAAGTACATTGATGTAAATTAAAGAGAAAGGAAAATATTTAGCAACAAATAGTGTTTACTCGATATAAAATGAATTAATTATTATGAAATAACTGTTTTTTGTTTCAGATTGCAGAGAGATATTAATTTTTCACGCTATTAGCTAAACTTATAAAGCAATTTGGATGCAGAGAAGAATCTGTTTGATACAAAAATATTCCGAGATTTCTAAGAGTGTCTTTTCTTTTCTTTTTTCTGATTAAATATAAATTTATATTATTTGTTTTCAGATCATTGAATGTGAAAACTATATTTTTTTGTTTACAAAAAAATGTGAAAATAATTTTGAAAAAATTTCTATTTAATCCTAAAATATTACTAAAGGTTCTTTTTTCTGAAATGCAGAATACTGAAAGATTCGATAATTTATTAATTTTTTTTCTCTGTATAATTGCTTGATGGTATTGCTTTCATGTACACACATGTTATTAATATTTAACATTAAAAATGCTGATTATTAGATTAATTCTCTAAAATTACTACAAAAATATGCATTATTGCAATATTTTCTACTTAGACTGTAGAAACTGTTATTACTAAAATTTCGTAATAGTCCTAATAGAATTTACAATTTTGCAATGTAAAAGTGTAAAATCAACATCAGTTTAAGTTTGCAAATAAGACAGAAATATTTTGTCTGCAATTCCAGTTAATAATTTATTAATAGTTATTATTTTCGTTTTTTGAAGTATTTTGGAATTAATAAAAAAAAAAAAACATTTGAATGGCATTTTAGTAGTATATTAAGTTGATTTATGCGGCTAGAAGTCATATATAACATATATAAAAATGAAATATATTTCGAAACATGTTTACACACAGACTCATATATTTAATACACACATATATACACTATATATATTATATATTTGTATAAATATGAGAAAAGGAGATATTTATGTTGCGTCATTTAACGTGGAAAGAAAACTAATAAATATGTCCTCATGATATTAATAATTGATATTGCAAATTGATCGAGTTATATTTTATCATGTATACTTTTTCAAGTTATACTCTCTCTTTCAATAGAAATAACTAAATAGAACTAAAATCCGATTATGGTTCCACGTTAAGCACATGTAAATACGATATATAAAAAGCTACAACAACCAAAACTTTGTTGCGAGACGATAGAAGATGTACATAGTATTCAAAATGTATTCGATATTGAATACTTGATCGTAAAAGAGGACGGAAAACACTTATTTTATTTACTTGAATAGTCATCAACACGATTGCTCATTAATTAACATAAAGAGAGAAGGAGGAAGTTAAATTAGTTATCTTTAATTCAGTAGAACTGTTTGATTTTTAGCTTTATTGAGATGTATACTTATGAAAAATAGAATAATACCTAAATTAATCGCGAACATGCAGATATCGATATAAATACTAATAGCGATTTAATGTGCGAAATATTAATGTCTAATTTTCGCGATTAATTATAAGTTTCTATCAACGGGACCAAAGGTGATATCTTATTTTATCTATCGTATAACACTAATTTAGAATTGTGTAGAGAATGCGTTACTGTGCTAAATTCGAAATAGTCTTTTAAATCTGGTCAATTGAGTTATATCGAAATGAATTGGACTTAATGGTATAAATTTATATAATTACTTAGAAGGATGTATTATATATTTAGAAACATATTGAGCAATTTATTTTCCTCCATAAATATATATATATATTGTATCGATATAACAAACGATTGTATCTTGGCATAAAGTGTAAAGTATATTTAAATATAAATTAGTATTTGTTTGCATTACATACCTGTAAAATTTTTTATGTTTTCTTTACAGCATGATTATCCAGTAAGCCAAATGTGCAGCAAATTAGCATCATAACTGTGTCTGCATTCATTATTTTGCTTATGATTATGTCAACAGGCTCTATTATAGTTCTGTTGAATATGTCGACATAAGTGAAATTAACAGATTATGTTAACAGCTTTCAAATTTGTAACTTTTTTCCTCATAAAAATGTATAGTAAACACTTTGGAAAATCTGTTGAAATAGACTCTATCTTTCAAAAGAATAAGAATATCGGATTTGGTTTATAGGAAAAGCAATATTTATTATCATAAATATTTAATTATTATCAATAAATGCTTTATTTATCAATTAAATATTTTATTATAATTTATTCACAATAAAAATAAGCTTTGTTAAGAGACTTATTGCTTTAGCTGTTTATTTTCTTTTTTTTTTACGCCGAAAAGAGTTCTTGGGAAACCATGCTGGATAATTGTCGATATGGTTGCTGTACTTTTCGCGTCTTTTCGGATGTCATCCGCACACGATCGACGAACGATGTCACGTATCCGCAAATTTTTGTCTATTATTGATATATTCGTTAATTATACGCGTTTTATCACAGCTTTTGTCGCATCAATCAAATATTTGCCGAAAGCAGAGATTGGTATAATATCATCAATTAATTAATAATCATAAAAATGGACTGCTAAAATTATTTCGTTGACAATTTTCGATTGTTGAGAATCTAATAAAAACTTTTACGAAGAAACGTTCTTTCATTTATTTAATTTAATTTTTTCAAAATTGAAAAATATTTTAGGAACCATTTCATGCATATATAGCGTAAAAATGATTTTTATTATAAATTGCAAATCTAACAAAGATGGTTTTTTTTTCCGTAATTGACATTTTCTAATTAGCTAATGTTCGTCAAAATAATATATAAATTTGAAGAAGTGAGAAAGAATGTATCTAATTATGTATAGATTTATGCTTACATAATTAAATATGGGCAATTTTATTTACTTTTTTAAATTTTAATTTTTTGAAAAAAATTATTCTTTTATATATGGGCATTATATTAGTTTATACTCTGTATAAATTTTATAATACCTGATAATTATTATTGGCAATGGATTAACAACTTAATCGTATTTAAGATTCGATTTAGCCTATGTATTAATATTTATATATATTCCTACAACGAATTATACGTCTTCACACGACCTTCCCTTGTTCCGTTACCAATTTCTATATTCTTCGTATATTTTTCGATAAAATAATTCTGCATTTGTACTTTGACGAGGTGACTATTATAATACGCACTTATAAAAAATATTATAATAACATGTAAACGCAATTGAATGAATCAATGTGCTTTAAGAAAAAGGATTGCACTAAATATTCCGCGTAATTAGAATTTTTTAATGCTGTACTTTTGTGACAGACTATGTATATACATATATACATATAGTGAGTTTAATTAGAATTACTTATATAAAGTGATTCTAATTAAATCAAAGAAAAAGATCGCGAATTGATGTGTGTTTCTGTTGAAAATGACCAATATATATATATATATGTATACATATACACAGTTCAATGTTTTGAATTTTTTAATTATTTTTCATATTTGTAACACACACACATTATACATATACATATATATAATACTTGATTTGTTTTTAGCGTATTTGTAGACGCAAATTATATATATATTTTTGTCACTTCCAAAATGTTATTGTGAACAAATATTGACGATAAATAATAAGGAGATTTGAGACATTAAACAGATTTGAACTGTGTACATTTTCAACCGAAACATACATCTATTCGCGATCGTTTTCTTTTATTTAGTTAGAATCACTTCTCGCGTGATTGGAAACGCATCTTCTCTCCCTAAAACACGATCGGTGATAGTAAAAAAGGGACATCATATCGACGATGGAAGTACCAGAGCACTGGATAATGAGATATTATAATCTGAAAACTGCATTTGCAGAATGCAACGCTTGTGAAAGAATATTTCGAATTGTAACTATAACAGATTTTCAAGAACACATTAATGCTCATCTCGCTTCGCGAGAAGCTGAAGCTGGAATCTGGAGGCTTGTGATTTGGCTTTTTTTCTACATAACAATAGATAATAACGCAAGGTGTTATTCATGTGGTATCACAAATAATAATGTGTCTTTGATGGGAATGAAAGAACATTTATTATACCATGTGCGGCGATCACAAAATAGACAGGTTGACGAGTGGCTAGCGAATAACTATCAACTAATTACACGTAATAAAAAGAAATGCCAACACTGTCTTAAGGAATATACTAAAAACGTACTGAAATCAAATTTATTTGCGCATTTGATCAATTTTCATAACTTTATTCCTCCAGAAACAATACAATTTAGAAGATGAATAATGGCTGAGTAATGGTAAGTTTTAGCAGTATAAGTTTTATGATTGATAAAATATTACTGTTTTTTTATATCTTCTCAATTACTTGCATGCACTTTTATGAAAAATAAGGACATTAAATTCAAATGTTAACACTTTCATCATAAATATTATAAATATTCGAATCAACTGTATAGCACACATTTATATTTCAAAAGTATTATGTATAAATGTCTAAATATCAATCTTGTTTAGTTAATCTTATACTTAAATATGATAATTATCGATTTATAATTCGAATATAATCACTAATTTAAAAATGTATATATTTATATAAGCAAGCATCTTTTTTTATCCGGAAAATATTTAGACCTGTATTCTCGAGTTCTCTCGAATATACATATGAATCAGATGAAGTTTAATAGTAACAATTTGGATCTGTTAATTAAACAACGCACATAATTAAAGAAGAACTTTGTAACATTGATTATTCCAAATTTTTAAATTAATTTAATCATTTTGTATGTAAATATAGATTAACAAGTCGTGAAGGTTAAAGGTTCGACAACATGGACGCAAGTTTCGAAAGAAATACTGAAGATAATGCATTATTATGAACATTAACAATTATAACAGCATTTTTTGTTGTAATGACAAATCGTCTCCCGAACAAACTAAGCATTGGAAAATAAGACAAAAAAAACTGGAATTTTTGACAAATTTATCGCTTTATCATATAATATATAGCGTAAATGAATCTTAGAATAGAATTATATCAAATCAACTGCAAACTTATATTTTTTAAATTATTTCTTAATTAAACATTATTACACATACATTAATAAATGTCTTTATCTAGATATCCGTCATTTTTTAATAAATTATATATAACATTTTGTATAATTTATAATTATATATTCTACAGATATCCATCATTTTTAAATGTATTTAATCTTGTAATCTATAATTATATAATCAAATATATGTACTAATATATAATATGTAGGATGAAATGATCTTACAACTGTATCAAAATATCTGCAATATATTTTGTTAACTGTATTTTCTAATTAAGCATCGCCACACGTTAAAAAATATCTTTTATCTAGATATCCATCATTTTTTATGTATTGTATATAATAATTATATACTTATATTAATAATCATAAAAATGGACTTCTAAAATTATTTCGTTGACAATTTTCGATTGTTGAGAATCTAATAAAAACTTTTACGAAGAAACGTTCTTTCATTTATTTAATTTAATTTTTTCAAAATTAAAAAATATTTTAGGAACCATTTCATGCATATATAGCGTAAAAATGATTTTTATTATAAATTGCAAATCTAACAAAGATGGTTTTTTTGCCGTAATTGACATTTCCTAATTAGCTAATGTTCGTCAAAATAATATATAAATTTGAAGAAGTGAGAAAAAATATATATAATCATGTATAGATTTATGCTTACATAATTAAATATGGGCAATTTATTTTACTTTAAAAAATTTTAAATTTCTGAAAAAAATATTATTTTTCTATATATGAGTATTATATTAGTTTATACTCTGTAAATTTTATAATACCTGATAATTATTATTGGCAATGGATTAACAACTTAATCGTATTTAAGATTCGATTTAGCCTATGTATTAATATTTATATATATTCCTACAACGAATTATACGTTTTCACACGACCTTCCCTTGTTCCGTTACCAATTTTTATATTCTTCGTATATTTTTCGGTAAAATAATTCTGCATTTGTACTTTGACGAGGTGACTATTAATACGCACTTATAAAAAATATTATAATAACACATAAACGCAACTGAATGAATCAATGTGCTTTTAGAGGAAGGATTTTAGAGGATCGATGTGCTTTTAGCGGAAATATTCCGCGCAATTAGAAATTTTTAATGCTGCACTTTTGTGACAGACCATGTATATACGTATATACATATAGTGAGTCTAATTAGAATTACTTATATATAAGTTAAGATTCTAATTAAATAAAAGAAGAAGGTCGCGAATAGATGTATGTTTCTGTTGAAAATGACCAATATATGTATGTATACATATACCCAGTTTAAATCTGTTCAATGTTTTGCATTTTTTAATTATTTTTCATATTTGTAACACACACATATTATACATATACATATATATAATACTTGATTTAACTGTAACATATTTGTAGACGCAGATTATATACATATTTTTGTTATCTCCAAAATGTTATTGTGAACAAATATTGACAAAAAATAATAAGGAAATTCGAGACGTTAAACAGATTTGAACTGTGTATATTTATCATTTTCAACCGAAACATACATCTATTATATTCGCGATCGTTTTCTTTTATTTAGTTAGAATCACTTCTCGCGTGATTGTAAACACATCTTCTCTCCGTAAAACACGATTGGTGATAGTAAAGGAAACATCATATCAACGATGGCAGACGAGAACTGGATAATGAGATATTATCAAATGAAGGGTTCACGTGCAAAATGCAAAAATTGTTCTAAAAAATATCAAATTGTAAGTGTAACACAGCTTAAACAACACATTATTGAATATCATCCAGACATTCAAATAGATGGAAGCTGGAAGCGTTTGTTGTGGAGCATTTTTTACATAACAGAAGATAACGTAAAATGTTGCTTATGTGGTAAAACACATAGTGTGATAAATAATGCTTTGACGCGAATGAAAGATCATTTCATACATGTCCATGCGCAGCAATTAGAAAATACACATGTTGACGAGTGGATAGAGAATAACTATGAAACAATTACAGTTGATCACCATAATAAAAAAAAATGCCAACACTGTCTTAAGGAATATACTAAAAACGTACTGAAATCAATTTTATTTGCGCATTTGATCAATTTTCATAACTTTATTCCCCCAGAAACAATACAATTTAGAAGATGAATAATGGCTGAGTAATGGTAAGTTTTCGCAGTATAAGTTTTATGATTGATAAAATATTACTGTTTTTTTATATCTTCTCAATTACTTGCATGCACTTTTATGAAAAATAAGGACATAAATTCAAATGTTAACACTTTTATCATAAATATTATAAATATTCGAATCAACTGTATAGCACACATTTATATTTCAAAAGTATTATGTATAAATGTCTAAATATCAATCTTGTTTAGTTAATCTTATACTTAAATATGATAATTATCGATTTATAATTCGAATATAATCACTAATTTAAAAATGTATATATTTATATAAGCAAGCATCTTTTTTTATCCGGAAAATATTTAGACCTGTATTCTCGAGTTCTCTCGAATATATGAATCAGATGAAGTTTAATAGTAACAATTTGGATCTGTTAATTAAACAACGCACATAATTAAAGAAGAACTTTGTAACATTGATTATTTCAAATTTTTAAATTAATTTACTCATTTTGTATGTAAATATAGATTAACAAATCGTGAAGATTAAAGATTCGACAACATGGACACAGGTTTCGAAAGAAATACTGAGGATAATGCATTATTATGGACATCAACAGTTATAACAGCATTTCTTGTTGTAATGACTTAAATCGTCTCCCGAACAAACTAAGCATTGGAAAATAAGACAAAAAAGAACTGGCATATTTGACAAATTTATCGCTTTATCATTATAATATATAGCGTAAATAATCTTAGAATAGAATTATATCAAATTAACTGCAAACTTATATTTTTAAAATTATTTCTTAATTAATCATCATCACACATACATTAATAAATGTCTTTATCTAGATATCCGTCATTTTTTAATAAATTATATATAACATTTTGTATAATTTATAATTATATATTCTACAGATATCCATCATTTTTTAATGTATTTAATATCTTGTATAATCTATAATTATATAATCAAATATATGTATAAATATAATATGTAGGGTGAAATGATCTTACAACTGTATCAAAATATCTGCAATATATTTTGTTAATTGTATTTTCTAATTAAGCATCGCCACACATTAATAAATGTCTTTTATCTAGATATCTATCATTTGTGTTATGTATTTTATATAATAATTATATTTTATATAACATATTTTATATAACATATGTGTATAACATATTTTATATATTTATGTATATTATATATAACATATTTTATATATATATATATATATATATATATATATAATATATATATATAATGTCTAATGTACAATTACATATTCTACAGAAATAATTTTAACAAAATGTACTAATAATGTATATACATATTTTTATAAAAATTAAATTTTAATTTGTTCAAATAAAAATGTGTTCTTATGCGATGCTATAAATGTAATAAGAGAAATATGAAGTTTATACATTGTCTCATGAATAAAATAATATTTTACATAAGTATAGTAATGTATCTTGTGCTGATATCAATCAGTTGCTATATCAAGCAATTCCACACATTCATGCAATTTGCAATAGTAATCAGTAAAACGTTAATGACTTAAATAATCTCAAATAAGTGAAAAAATTATGGAGCTTTAAATAATAGATGAACAAAATAAAAGATAAATAATAGATAAACAATCGTTTGCTTTTGTCTCTTGTACATTTAGCATACAAAATTAATTATATTTCTGTGCAAACACATATTCTGTTAACTATCTATTTAAAGAATTGCCAAAAATAAATAATTTTTTTATATTTTTTATAGTATATATATTTCTAATTTCTTATATATATTATATATATTACAATAATTAATGAGAGAGAGAAAAACATGAATTTATTATAGATCCTAAGAATAATCTTCGATATAGAATAATTGTAAGAATGGTAATCTCTAAAAAAGTATTAATAACAATAATGTTTTCTTGAGAAAAATTTCTGCGTTTATAATTTGTTGACACGTCTCACATGTATTAAATGTGATAAAAGTAATATGGTAATAATGTATGAATAAAATAAATGGCATTATTAAATAAGTACATGACAGTATACATTTTTAATTTATTTAATAAACAGACAATAAGTCTGTAATATTTGATTAATAATTGATATTCCGCAAAATATTTGTTTTTGTTTGTTTTATTATAAGTTATCTTGTGGTTTGCGCTAATCATTTTGGCAGAAGTAATATTTGCTAAAGATATTTTTCAGAAATTTGAAAAGTTTCTAACAGTCGCATCTATAATAATGTTTATAATTATAAAATTGTTTTCTATTCGTTGGAATTATAATATTTTATTAATTATATAATTAAAAACTTAATGCTACATTAATTCTTTTTTATCTAATAATGCTTGTGAAAAAATTGAAAAAAATAAAAATAAATTAATAAAAAATATAAAACTTGCGCATTGATGGAAACTTTTTGAACTTTTTAAAAAGATATTATGACAAATTAATGTAACAGTCATTACGCCAATACGTGCTTGAATAAAAAAGATTGTTAATATAATTATTTAAATTGTTTACAGCACACCGATGATGGACCTTCTGGTGTAGATCGCGACGGCTCATAAACTGTCAGCTTTGAATTACACATTACAAGCAATCGGTGAACATGGATTAGTTCTATCTCATCATCCAAACACTTCTATAGGAGTATTGGACGTTCTTAAGGTAATTTAAATTACATAGATTTTATATAAGTATATAAAAAACATTAAATATATTAAATATATATGTAAGCCTGCTGATTTTAAGCATAACTTTCTTGTTGCGGTCAACGAATCTGTCTTTAGTTATATATGTCAAATTTGTGTAACAAGCTCCTGCTTTATTTGCAATAAATATTCTTGCTAGAAAACTTTTCTTAATATCGAGAATTTACAAAAATTAGAATTTTTGTATTTTATTAAAAAATTAATTAATATTTGCATTTGATTGAACATATTGATTAATTTTCAAATTTTTTATCTGATTATGAGCTCTAATTGCAAAGAATTCTCAACTCTCTTAAAATTAAATGTCTTAACTCTCTTAAAAAATAATATGCCGATTTATCATCTTTCTTTAATAATTGTTTAACGTGATTAAAGTTCATATTTTTAATAAATGTGTTAACACACAAATACATATAAAAACAATTTGTTTCAACGTTATTTCACATGAAATATATTTAACATTTCAAGGTAAGATAAAAAAGAAAAAGCCGCGCATATATGTCAGTGATAACATCGAAAGTGAATTTGTGTTACAGAATATAAGTTTTAATCAAAGATGATAATCCATATGATGATAAGATCATGATAAAATAAAAAAATAAAGACGGAGAAAATATTATTACAGATATAATAGCGATATAATAGTGATAAAAGTAATAATTCTGCGAAATCCATTATATAAGCCTTTATTTGGATCGATCCATCGCGTGCATTCTAGCATTATCTGATCATTAGAAATGTATATTACGGCATAATAAAGACATATTACGCCTATATATACATTAATAATACAAACGAACATTTATTAAAACAGATAAGGCTAATTATAATGCGATAAAAGCGATAAGAAAAAAATAATTTTTATTGTCTCTCCCTTTCCATTTGCCTAGATTGTTATAAAATCCTTTGAAAAAAAAATCATAAAAGTGATTGTGTGAGAAATGTCACAACCACGATCTGTAAAAGCGAGATCCACATTCGCGATAAAAATAAATCATCGTTATTACTTTGTCGGTCCCGCCTCGTAAAGAGACTTATTGCTTTAGCTTTTTATTTTTTTTTTTTATTTCCTTTTACGCAGGAAAGACAGTTCTTGCGAAACCATGCTGGAAAATTGTCGATGGTTGCTGTACTTTTCGCGTTTTTCCGGATGTCATCCGCACACGATCGACGAACGATCTCGCGTATCCGCGAATTTTCGTCTATTGTTGATCTATTCGTTAATTATGTGCGGTTTATATGGCGTCTTGTCATATTATGCGTTGGGTTTTAGGAACAATTGCGACCAAAATAAAGTAACCATAGGCTGCACTTTGCTGCGGATAAATCGGTATAATCGGTGTCTTTACATGATCGTTACGATATTATTGTCGTGTTTAAGGCATAAGAAATTCGAACGTGCCCTGACTGTCTCTCGGAAATTCGACGATTTAGTACCACGTCATAATAATTATCCTGTTGATAATAAGCGAATGAATTGTTATAAACAATGGTTCATTATGTTAGCGATCCCCCTCGCTTGGTTCTCGGTCAGTATGTTGACGACGTTGGTTGTACCTCTGAATCAATCAAATTTGCACACGTTTGTGTCGCTAGTTATATTGCGAATTACGTTCTCGATGGAGATTGTGAAATTTTGCTTCATATACGACGCGTTGTATCGCAGATTTTGTCGCCTCAATGGATTATGTCGCAAATTGACTGGTATATTTTATATCATATCGATCGATTAATAATAAACTTAATTAAGACTGAATTAACTTTAAAATATTCATTACGATGATGAAATAGTAATTTTCTAATTATTCGTAAAATTAATGCAAATTAATTATTATTAATAAATAAATATTTGTTAATAAATATTTTTAATAAATATTTAATAATTTTAAATTTACAACAATTAATTATAAGTACGTTTATGAAAATGTTTAAAATGTGCATGTTCAAAAAATTGAGGTAACATCTGAATAGAATGGATATATACTTTAAACCTTTTAACAAAGGCGCATTTTCTCTACTAAAATGAATTTCAATTGAAATTTGTACTTATATGTTTTTCCATTCATTAATCATAAATTTGAAGTGAAATTTCCAAAATTTAATAATAATGGGTCTAATATGGCCACTAGCGGATCCTGACGTCGATAATGGGAGGGGTTTTGCAAAATTATTTTATTTAATATTTTTGGTTTCATGATTAGCTTTTATTCTAGGATCAACGACGTCGATAGCTCTTTAATGTTTGTTTTTCTTTATTTATATTTTTTAAACAAATTCAGCAAAACTTTCTTTTAATTTGCAAAGAGGGGGGTTACTCCCCCCCCCCCCCCAGGATCCGCCAGTGTATATATATATATATATATATTATATAGATATAAAGAATTTCTCGCCTAATTATTTTCATGCAACGAAATTATCTCATCATTTCGTCCTATGTCTGACTTAATCTAAACTTAACTCCTTGAATGCGTAATGAGTATAATTTACAGTGTATATTATACATACATATTGTATACATATATTATATAGATATAAAAAATTTCGTCTAATTATTTTTGTGCAACGAAATTATCTCATCATTTCGTCCTATGTCTGACTTAATCTAAACTTAACTCCTTGAATGCGTAATGAGTATAATTTACAGTGTATCTTATACTTTTATATATATATGTATATTATATATATATATATATATATATACAATATATATATAAAATATATATATATATAAAAGTATAAGATACACTGTAAATTATACTCATTGCGTATTCAAGGAGTTAAGTTTAAATTAAGTCAGACATAGGACGAAATAATGAGATAATTTCGTTGCACGAATATAATTAGGCGAAATTCTTTATATCTATATAATATATACAATATGTATGTATAAGATACACTGTAAATTATACTCATTACGCATTCAAGGAATTAAGTTTAGATTAAGTCAGACATAGGACGAAATGATGAGATAATTTTGTTGTACGAAAATAATTAGGCGAATTCTTTGTATCTATGTAATATATATTATATAAATATAATATATATTATATAGATATAATATATATTAGATATATATTATATAGATATAAAGAATTTCACCTGATTATTTTAGTGCAATGAAATTATCTCATCATTTCGTCCTATGTCTGACTTAATCTAAACTTAACTCCTTGAATGCGTAATGAGTATAATTTACAGTGTATCTTATACTTATATATATACACTAGCGGATCCTGACGTCGATAGCTCTTTAATGTTTGTTTTTCTTTATTTATATTTTTTAAACAAATTCAGCAAAACTGTTTCTTTTAATTTGCAAGGGGGGGGGGGTTTAACCCCAAAACCCCTCCCCAAGATCCGTCAGTGAATATGGCGAATGAATTATAAATCTTTTTATTTCAGCTCAAGTTAAGCTTGTGATCGATTTTCGAGATGCTAAATTCAAATTTTTAAAAATTAAAAATGGCCAAATTAAGCTTTTGCGAGTTTTTTTTTAATTATAAAGCTATATACAATAAATTTTTCAAAATTTAAAATGATTGATAAGCAAAATAAATTGTTTTTTTCCTAATAAAATAACGCTTATTTTAATATTTTTCTACAATCAAAATTTTTGTTTTCAACAATCAGTATATAAAAAAATTATAATATTATAGGTACAGTAAGATATGGTTAACATTTCTTTAAATTTTCAGTTTTCTAGTCTTATTAGTCTAAATTCATCGACTAAATTAATTTTAATAAAATCTCGTTTTTTATCTGAAAATGTTTATAATTAAGAGTATATTAACTGATTAAATTAATAAAAATATAATTCTAAAAATAATAATATTAATTAAAATATAATTCTAAAAATAATAATATAAATAATAATATTCTATAAATAAATTCTAACAAGTTATATTAAATAAATTATATACCTACATATATGTAGCTAAGTCTGATAAAAATATTAAAAAAAAATAAGAAAGTAAGAGTGGAACGTTTTATTGATTCACAAATAGAGTTAAGCAGTCTTACCATAGTATTATTTTCGTAATAATATAATTTCAACAGTCTGTTAAATTTTTTACAGGAGTGGCCACCAGCATTGATATCGGCGAATCTATGACGCATATTAATAGTCTTACAATCCCGAATCTTCAGCGGTTGCACAGCTGTTTGACTGATGCAACAAATCATTTTAATTCTTATTATGGTCCGCAGTTGCTCTGCTGGATCGGATTCATGTTACTGGACATTATAGCGTATGTCTTCGACATTTTTTATGAATCGAAGAATGCAGTGTTGATTTGCATCGAATGTATAGTACTATTCTATTTGTCACTTCAAGTCATTTCTATAAGCCGCATCTGTAATTTAACATGCGATGAGGTATGAATATGTTATATATTCTCTCTGACGAGCTATATATTATATACATATACATATAGAGAAATGACCTTTTTAATATCAACATGAAATTATTTTTTATTTTCTTTATTAAAAAAATTTTTTATTTATTTTATTAATATTTTTAAAATTTTATTATTAATTATAAATATATTTTAGGCGAACGGACTGGCCGGGATGATATTTTTAACGAAAACTCGCGCATTCAAACACATCGACTTTTCGACTGTAAGTAATCAAATAAATATTATACAGAGTAGGCTATTTTATAATGCATCGCTTTCCTTTTATTTAAAATTATTTCGTTTATCTTTTTTATCTTAGAAAAACATAGAATAAAAGACGATGTTACTGACGTATTAAGTAGAGATATTCATTTATATTTGATTAAATACAATATACGATCGCGATAATATTAAAGTGTTTTAATTTATATTTAGTTTCTTCTTATTGCTGTATAAAATCTAAAAATAAAATAGAAAAAAATCAAAATCTTTTCTTCAATTAATATAGTTGTGGCGAAACCCAATTGCATTTAATATTTAATATTGATAATTTAATATTGATTATTTTCAAATCATGTGAAGTGAAAAATAAGATTACAAAGCATTTAATCTAAATCGTAAAATAATAATAGTATTTTGAAAAAGAATAATTAGGAAATAAGAATAATACTTTCAGTTTTAAGTTTTATTTTCTAAAAATAAAGAAAAATTAAATATCACCCATTTAATATCCATAATACCCATTTGACACATAATTTCTATCTGTCACATGTATTTACTATCTATACAACTAAAAGACATAAATAATGTAAAAGATATATTATTTTAAAATTTTATATACTTATGCCGATGTAGACTAGATTAATTAAGTATATTAGCTTAAACAATTTGAAAAAGATAATATATTTTATCTAAGATATAGAGATGAAAATAATACTTTGATAACTTAGACAAAAATATAAGCAATTGTTTCATCCAAAATGATTAATCTAAATGATTAATTTGTATAAGAATATTGAATGCTACAATAATATGACCGTGATATAACTGTGCCATCATATATATTGCACACAAATTTTTAATCATTTTTACTTATTTAATAATTGAGAGACATGTAATTAACATTTTAAGCTTATAACCAAGTAAATGTTATAAATAAATGTTTTTGCTACATTTTTTCTGTTTTTAGGAAGTGATCGAATTGGCAGTACGTCTTCAAGTCTATCCGTTACGTATTAGAGTCTGCGGTTTGTTTAATTTGGATAACCGTCTTGCATTCTCGGTAATTCATATTTTTCTATAATCTATTGATTACTAAATTTATATAAATATTAGAGCTATTATAAACATCAGCGTTTCTTGTCGGTTTTGCAGAAAAACTAAAAATCAAATTTTGACTATTTAAAGGCTTAATCGGATGTAATTAAAAAATGATTTTTAATTATCCAAAAATTTTTAAATTTTAGGAAGCTAAAAAATTGAATCTTATTGGAAATTGATCGAATAGGAATAATTGCTTTATTTTCTTTTATGCATCGAATGCATTGTTTACATCAAATTACTTCCATCTGTTTATGATTTGTTACATATCTGTTTACTCATAGCTAATTTTTATTTTTAATAATACAATAATATAAAAATATTACTTGAATATTAAGTAAAATTGGGAAGATTATAAATTGGAGAAATTATCCGGATTAATTAATTTAATCAAACTTATTTATTCGGTTTATAATAAAAGTTATTCATGTTTTATTAAATAAAAATTCAGATAGAAAATAGGGTAATTATAAGATACAATATAATAAGAGTCCATTTTATCTATCTCTTATTAGCACATTTTCTACCTGAATTTTTGTATTTCTATAATAGAGTCTTTTCGTTTTGTTATTTGTTTACTAAACAATGTAGTAATAAATCGAAAATAGATTTGCGAAAGATATCGCTTTCTCAAAACAATTTAAAAATTAATTTTTAAATAATGTGATTATCCAATGCTTTGTAAAATCTACTTATTAATATATATATATACATATTTATTTATTTATTTATTGTTATGTAGGCATTTGGCGTTATACTGATGTATGTGGTCCTAGCTTCATCTATTCATTGAACTTGGAAGACAACTTTAAATGGACCAGTGTGAGAAATAAATAATTTTAAAAAACCTCTGTGTGTGCGTTTAGTGGACAAATTTTAACTCCGTTTAAATTTTAATAGAATTATATTAATTACAGGATGTGACTAAAGTCCCTGGAAGGCTAAATATTTTGAAAATAAAGCCTTTACAAGAAAAATGTTTTAAACAAAAGATTAATAGCTTCAAGTGATGCATTGAATTATTTTAACTTTATTTTAACTTTATTTTAACTTTATTTTGTGCATTATTTTGTGAAGACCGTTTGAAGATTGTCTTGAATTTTTTTAATGGAAATCATATTTTATTGCATATTGTGTATTTATAGCTGATGTCAAAATGTATTTAAAATAATATAATTATATCTCTCTTTTCCATCAACTTTCTATTGTTAGTTATAAATGTTAAGTTTGTGTATCAAGCTATACTTTGCTAAATTCAACCCCAAAATTTAACCAACTTAACCATCTAATTTTTTCAAGTTTTATTTGCAATAAATAATTTTGCTACATTTTTTAATATTATTATAGAATTTTATTAAAAAAATTAAATATTTAATTCGATTGAACATATTAACTATATTCGATAATACTCCTTCAAATTTTTTATCTTTGAGTTCTAATTGCAAAGAATTCTCAACTCTCTTAAAATCAAATGTATATAATATATAATATGCTAATTTATCTTATTTCTCTAATAATTGCTTAAAATTATTAAAGTTCATATTTTTATTATCTAATAAATATATATAAAAATAATTTGTTTTAATATTATTCTACATGAAATATATTTAATATTTCAAGGTAAGATAAAACAAAAAGCTGCGCATATATCAGTGAAAATATTGAAATTGCATTTTGTTTTACGGAATACGAGTTTTAATCAAAGATGATAATCCATATAATAATATTCCAGATAATTATCCACATGATAAAACCATAACGATAAAATAGAAAAATGGAGACAAAGAAAATATTATTATTACAGATAATAAATAATGATAAAAGTAATAATTGCTTTGCGAAATTCATTGTAAGTCTGTATTAGGGTCGATCAATTGCTTTCTAACATTATCTGATTGTTATAAATGTATAAAATGACATAATCGACATATTATGCATATGTTAACATTAATAATAGAAACAAACATTTATTAAGATAGATAAGGTTAATTGTAAAATAATAATAAGCAAAGAAAAAAATAATTTTTATTGTCTCTCTTTTTCCAATCGCTTGGATTGTCGACAAATCCTTTAAAAGAAAAAAAATTATTAACACAATTTTGAGAAACTTCACAATCGCTATCTGTAAAAGAGAGATCTACATAAGATAAATATAAATAATTTATATTACTTTGGTATTTATAATAATTAGAATGACTTAATATTGCTGATAGATTGTAATTATAAAAATTGTTTTTGCTCAAATTAGCTTTTGCGAATTTTTTGGATTACTAATTTTAAATCTAAAATCAAATTTTCAAAATTTAAAAGACCGATTAAGCAAAATAAATTGCAATTTTTTTAAAAGATAAAAAAAGATAAAAGAAACACATTTTTAAATATTTTCATACAGTCAAGATTTTTTCTCAACAATCTGTATATAAAAAATTGTCAATATATCATAACATTATACAATAAGATACGGTTAACATTTCTTCAAGTTTTCAGTTTTCTAGCTTCATTAATTTACGAACAATCAAATTAATTTTTACAAAACCTCATTTTTTTATTTTAAAATGCATAGAATTGAGAGTATATTAATAACTTAATGAAAATTATTCTAAAAACGATAGTTTAAATTCTTTGTCCAGTGTAAATTATATCAATATACAATGTACATATATACACATGTTTATTTAAATGTAATAAAAACATTTCAATAAGTGAGGGGAAGAAAAAAACGTATGCTTATGATGTAAATAATATAAAATGATAAAAATAAATAAAATATTATTTTTTATTTATATAATACATATAATAAAAATACTAATAATATATATTATTAGTATTTTTAATTATATAATTGTTCAAAAATGTTTTTTTATTAAATAAAAACACGCAATATATACAATTATTTAGTACATATACACACATATATATGTACTTGATTTGGTTTAGCGTATTTGTAGACGCAAATTATGTATACAAATTTTTATCACCTCCAAATTGTTATTGTGAACAAATATTGATGAAAAATAATAAGGAAATTAAAGACATTAAACATATTTAAACTGTGTATATTTGCCATTTTCAACAGAAACAGACATCTATTCGCGATCTTTTTTCTTTATTTAGTTAGAATTACTTCTCGCGCGGAAACTCATCTTTTCGTAAAACACAATTAGTGATAGTAAAGGGAACATCACATCTCATATCGACGATGGCAATACCACAGCACTGGATAATGAGATATTTTATAATGGTAAATGTACGTGCAGAATGCAAAATTTGTGGTGAAAAACATCGAATACTTGAAAACTTACAACTTTTAAAACAACACATAATTGATCGACATCTAAATAATTGGCACAAACTTAATCCGCAAGAACAAAACTGGCAGCAGTTATTGTTCCATTTCTTCTACATAACACAAAATAATACCGCAAATTGTCGCTTATGTGTTACTATGTATCCTGTGCGAAAAAGTGCTCTGAGACGAATAGAAGAACATTTTATATACCGTCATGTGCATTACCAGAATAAAACTGTCTACGCGTGGCTAGCGCAACACATTAAAATAACTAGACTTAAGGGGAATGGGAAGGCCATAGAAAGAATATGTATATATTGCCGTAAAATATATCTTGAAGGCACATACTATTCAACTTTATTTGCACATTTGGTCTTTCGCCATAACTTAGTTCCTCCAGAAACATAAATATTTAAAAGTGAAATATAGTGATGGCAAATTTTAACAGTAAGTTTTACGATTAATAAAATATTACTGTTTTTTATTTCTTTTCTCAATTACTTGCATGCATTTTTATGAACAATAAACACAAATTCAAATGTTAGCAATTTTATTATAAATTAATATTATAAATATAAATAATCGAATGTTAAATAGCATACATTTGTATTTTAAAAGCATTATGTATAAGTTTCTAAATATCAACTTTGTTTAGCTAATCTCATACTTAAATATGTCACATGTTGTCATTTATAATTTAAATGTAATCACTAATTTAAAAATGTATATATTTATATAAATAAGGATGTCGAGATAAGAATTTTTAAGTCCAAAAAATATTTAGGAGATTGTATTCTCGAGTTCTCTCGAGAATATATAAATATTAAGATGAAGTTTAATAGTAATAATTTGAATCTTTATAAATTAAATAATGTACATAAAGAAGAACTTTGTAATATTAATTATTCCAAATTTTTTTTGACTGATTTACTTTTGTATGTAAATGTAGGTTAAGAAGTCGTTAATTAAGGTTTAACAACATGAACGCAGATTTCAAAAGAAATACGGAGGATAATGCATTATCATGGACAATAATTTTTGTTATAATGACCCGAACGAACTAAACATTGGAAAATAAGACAAAAACTGGCATTTTTGACACATTTATCGTCTTATCATATTATAATACACAGCGTAAATGATCTTATTGTTAGAATTATATCAAATTAACTGCAGTATGTTATTTTAATTATTTCTTAATTAAGCATCATCACACATTAAATGTCTTTATCTAGATATCCATCATTTTTTATGTATTTTATATTTTGTATAATCTATAATTATACATTCAATTATATATATACAAATATAATATATATGTATATAGCGTGAAATGATCTTATAACTGTATCAAATTATCTGCAAATATATATTGTGTTAACTATTATTTAATTAGCATGGCCACACATTTAAAAATGTCTTTATCTAGATATCCATCATTCTTTTATGTATTTTATATAACATATGTATAACATATTTTATATAAATATGCAAGTATATTATATAACATATCTTATATGTGTATAATCTATAATTACGTGTTCTACAGAAAAAATTTTAACACAATGTAATAATAACGATGCACTAATAAGGAAATGTACTAATAATGTATATAAGTTTTTTTATAAATAAAATTTTAGTTTTTTCAAATAAAAATATGTGTTCTTATGCGATGCTGTAAACGTAAGAAGAGAAATATATAGTTGATACATTGTCATTAATAAAATAGTATTATACATAAGCATAATAATACATCTTGTGCTACATCAAGTAGTTGTTATATCAAGCCATTGCATACATTCATACAATTTGCAATAATTTCAGTTTTGACTTAAATAATTCCAAAAAACTGTAAAAATTAAAGAGCCTCTGATAATTAATCGTTTGCTTTTGTCTTTTTCATTATTTAACATACAAATTAATTATATCTATATGCAGACACATATTCTCTTAACTATCTATTTATTAAGGATTGCCAAAAATAAATAATTTATTATAAATTTTTTATAGTACATATATTCCTAATTTTTTTATATATGTATTTTACTTATATTTCGTGTTAAATGGAAGAAAGAAAAATATAAATTTATTTTAGATTTTGTAAGAATTTAATACTCTTCTAAAAGAGTATTAAACCAAAATATTTTCGCGAGAAAGATTTTTGTGTTTATACATAATTTCTTGATATGTCCGATGCATTGAAAGTGATAATAGTGATATAAAATTAGTGCAATCTTATGAATAAAATAAATAAAATAAAATAAAATAAATATAAATAAAATAAATATCATTATTAAATAAATATGATAGCATATGTTTTTAATTTATTTAATACACATACAAGTCTATTATATAATAACTGATTAAAAATTGATATTTCGTATTTTTGTCTTTTTTGTTAGCCTAGTGATTTACACTAATTATTTTGACAGAAGTAATATCTGCTAAGTCAAACATATCTTTCAGAAATTTGGAAAGTGTCGAACATTCGCATCTATTGTAATATTTATGATTATAAATTTTTTTTCAAATTGTTTTCTACTCGGTGTAATTATTGGTTAACCTTTAATCGTAAAACTTATTAAAACGTTAGGCAAGTTTAGATTGTGTATCAATATTTAAGTTTCTACAACGAATTATACTTTTTCCCACGACCTTCCTTTATTCTATTACCAATTTCTATATTTTTCGTATATTTTTCGTTAAAATCATTTTTTATTAATACTTATATAGAAGTGCACGATCTAAGATACAGAGCAGATATCAGCAAGATCGAGTAAAGGTAATAAGATTAATTGTGAGATTATATTACATCAAAAAACAATAAAGCATTATTGATATTTGTGTTAATTATTATCAAATTTATCGAATACAGAAAGAAAATATAATTTCGTTGTACTTTCGGAAATGGCGACACCTAAAAGGTAAGGGAAACGGCGATGAATTAAATTTCATTTTTTATTTTCCCACTTTGGAATTATTTTTGCACAATGAATAGAAATATGTATAACGAATAAAATCATAAATTCAAATATGTAGGCTGTTTATCACAAATATTAAATATTTGAGTTAATTTATTGTTAGCTAATATAATATTAAAGTACAAATATGCAAGGTTATAAAAAGATATGTGATAAGTAATTAAATTTAATTATATAAATATATAAATTTAACCAATAACGTAACAATGAAATTATTACATAATAAAGCAAGAGTCAAATTCTTAAAGGAAATGCATTCAATGTCTTTCAAATAAGTAATTAAAATGATTAAACTTATCACACATTTAATTTAATTAAATGTGTAAAATTATATAAATACTTAAATGGGACCAATATCGTAAAAATGAATTTAATACATAATAAAGCAAGAGTCAAATTCTTAAAGGAAATGCAATGAATGTCTTTCAAATAATTAATTAAAATGATTACCCTTATCACACATCTAATTTAATTAAATTATATAAATATTTAAATGGAACTAATATCGTAAAAATGAATATATTACATAATGAAGCACGAGTCAAATTCTTGATGAAAATGCATTCAATGTCTTTCAAATAAGTAATTAAAATGATTAAACTTGTCACACATTTAATTTAATTAAATGAGTAAAAGTATATAAATATTTAAATGGGACCAATATCTTAAAGTGAATTTATTACATAATGAAGCACGAGTCAAATACTTAATGAAAATGCATTCAATGACTTTCAAATAAGTAATTAAAATGATTAAACTTATCACTCATCTAATTTAATTAAATTATATAAATATTTAAATGGGACCATAATCGTAAAAGGAAAATTATTATATAATAAGGGAAGAGTCAAATTCTTGATGAAAATGCATTCAATGTCTTTCAAATAAGTAATTAGAATGATTAAACTTATCACACATCTAATTTAATGAAATTATAAAAATATTTATATAGGACCACTATCGTAAAAAGGAAATTATTACATAATGAAACACAAATTCTCGCTGAAAAGGCATTCAATGTCTTTCAAATAAGTAATTAAAATGATTAAACTTATCACACATTTAATTTAATTAAATGTGTAAAATTATATAAATATTTAAATGGGACCAATATCGTAAAAATGAATTTATTACATAATAAAGCAAGAGTCAAATTCTTAAAGGAAATGCAATCAATGTCTTTCAAATAAGTAATTAAAATGTTTAAACTTATCACACATCTAATTTTATTAAATTATATAAATATTTTAATGGAACCAATATCGTAAAAATGAATTTATTACATAATGAAGCACGAGTCAAATACTTAATGAAAATGCATTCAATGACTTTCAAATAAGTAATTAAAATGATTATACTTATCACACATTTACTTTAATTAAATGAGTAAAATTATATTAATATTTAAATGGGACCAATATCGTAAAAATGAAATTATCACATAATGAAGCACGAGCCATATTCTTGATGAAAATGCATTCAATGTCTTTCAAATAAGTAATTAAAATGATTAAACTTATCACACATCTAATTTTAATAAATTATATAAATATTTAAATGGGACCAATATCGTAAAAATGAATTTATTACATAATGAAGCACGAGTCACATTCTTGATGAAAATGCATTCACTGTCTTTCAAATAAGTAATTAAAATGATTAAGCTTATCACACATTTAATTTAATTAAATGAGTAAAATTATATAAATATTTAAATGGGACCAATATCGTAAAAATGAATGTATTACATAATGAAGCACGAGTCAAATTCTTGATGAAATTGCATTCAATGTCTTTCAAATGAGTAATTAAAATGATTAAACTTATCACACATTTAATTTAATTAAATGTGTAAAATTATATAAATATTTAAATGGGACCAATATCGTAAAAATGAATTTATTACATAATAAAGCAAGAGTCAAATTCTTAAAGGAAATGCAATCAATGTCTTTCAAATAAGTAATTAAAATGATTACCCTTATCACACATCTAATTTAATTAAATTATATAAATATTTAAATGGAACTAATATCGTAAAAATGAATATATTACATAATGAAGCACGAGTCAAATTATTAATGAAAATGCATTCAATATCTTTCAAATAATTAATTACAATGATTAAACTTATCACACATTTATTTTAATTAAATGAGTAAAATTATATAAATATTTAAATGGGACCAATATCTTAAAGTGAATTTATTACATAATGAAGCACGAGTCAAATACTTAATGAAAATGCATTCAATGTCTTTCAAATAAGTAATTAAAATGATTAAACTTATCACACATTTAATTTAATTAAATGAGTAAAACTATATAAATATTTAAATGGGACCAATATCGTAAAAGTGAATTTATTACATAATGAAGCACGAGTCAAATACTTAATGAAAATGCATTCAATGACTTTCAAATAAGTAATTAAAATGATTAAACTTATCACTCATCTAATTTAATTAAATTATATAAATATTTAAATGGGACCAATATCGTAAAAATGAATTTATTACATAATAAAGCAAGAGTCAAATTCTTAAAGGAAATGCAATCAATGTCTTTCAAATAAGTAATTAAAATGTTTAAACTTATCACACATCTAATTTTATTAAATTATATAAATATTTTAATGGAACCAATATCGTAAAAATGAATTTATTACATAATGAAGCACGAGTCAAATACTTAATGAAAATGCATTCAATGACTTTCAAATAAGTAATTAAAATGATTATACTTATCACACATTTACTTTAATTAAATGAGTAAAATTATATTAATATTTAAATGGGACCAATATCGTAAAAATGAAATTATCACATAATGAAGCACGAGCCATATTCTTGATGAAAATGCATTCAATGTCTTTCAAATAAGTAATTAAAATGATTAAACTTATCACACATTTAATTTAATTAAATGTGTAAAATTATATAAATATTTAAATGGGACCAATATCGTAAAAATGAATGTATTACATAATGAAGCACGAGTCAAATTCTTGATGAAAATGCATTCAATGTCTTTCAAATAAGTAATTAAAATGATTAAACTTATCACACATCTAATTTTAATAAATTATATAAATATTTAAATGGGACCAATATCGTAAAAATAAATGTATTACATAATGAAGAACGAGTCAAATTCTTGATGAAAATGCATTCAATGTCTTTCAAATAAGTAATTAAAATGATTAAGCTTATCACACATTTAATTTAATTAAATGAGTAAAATTATATAAATATTTAAATGGGACCAATATCGTAAAAATGAATGTATTACATAATGAAGCACGAGTCAAATTCTTGATGAAATTGCATTCAATGTCTTTCAAATGAGTAATTAAAATGATTAAACTTATCACACATTTAATTTAATTAAATGTGTAAAATTATATAAATATTTAAATGGGACCAATATCGTAAAAATGAATTTATTACATAATAAAGCAAGAGTCAAATTCTTAAAGGAAATGCAATCAATGTCTTTCAAATAAGTAATTAAAATGATTACCCTTATCACACATCTAATTTAATTAAATTATATAAATATTTAAATGGAACTAATATCGTAAAAATGAATGTATTACATAATGAAGCACGAGTCAAATTCTTGATGAAATTGCATTCAATGTCTTTCAAATAAGTAATTAGAATGATTAAACTTATCACACATCTAATTTAATTAAATTATATAAATATTTAAATGGGACCAATATCGTAAAAATGAATTTATTACATAATGAAGCACGAGTCAAATTCTTGATGAAAATGCATTCAATGTCTTTCAAATAAGTAATTAAAATGATTAAACTTATCACACATCTAATTTTATTAAATTATATAAATATTTTAATGGAACCAATATCGTAAAAATGAATTTATTACATAATGAAGCACGAGTCAAATACTTAATGAAAATGCATTCAATGACTTTCAAATAAGTAATTAAAATGATTATACTTATCACACATTTACTTTAATTAAATGAGTAAAATTATATTAATATTTAAATGGGACCAATATCGTAAAAATGAAATTATCACATAATGAAGCACGAGCCATATTCTTGATGAAAATGCATTCAATGTCTTTCAAATAAGTAATTAAAATGATTAAACTTATCACACATTTAATTTAATTAAATGTGTAAAATTATATAAATATTTAAATGGGACCAATATCGTAAAAATGAATGTATTACATAATGAAGCACGAGTCAAATTCTTGATGAAAATGCATTCAATGTCTTTCAAATAAGTAATTAAAATGATTAAACTTATCACACATCTAATTTTAATAAATTATATAAATATTTAAATGGGACCAATATCGTAAAAATAAATGTATTACATAATGAAGAACGAGTCAAATTCTTGATGAAAATGCATTCAATGTCTTTCAAATAAGTAATTAAAATGATTAAGCTTATCACACATTTAATTTAATTAAATGAGTAAAATTATATAAATATTTAAATGGGACCAATATCGTAAAAATGAATGTATTACATAATGAAGCACGAGTCAAATTCTTGATGAAATTGCATTCAATGTCTTTCAAATGAGTAATTAAAATGATTAAACTTATCACACATTTAATTTAATTAAATGTGTAAAATTATATAAATATTTAAATGGGACCAATATCGTAAAAATGAATTTATTACATAATAAAGCAAGAGTCAAATTCTTAAAGGAAATGCAATCAATGTCTTTCAAATAAGTAATTAAAATGATTACCCTTATCACACATCTAATTTAATTAAATTATATAAATATTTAAATGGAACTAATATCGTAAAAATGAATGTATTACATAATGAAGCACGAGTCAAATTCTTGATGAAATTGCATTCAATGTCTTTCAAATAAGTAATTAGAATGATTAAACTTATCACACATCTAATTTAATTAAATTATATAAATATTTAAATGGGACCAATATCGTAAAAATGAATTTATTACATAATGAAGCACGAGTCAAATTCTTGATGAAAATGCATTCAATGTCTTTCAAATAAGTAATTAAAATGATTAAACTTATCACACATCTAATTTTATTAAATTATATAAATATTTTAATGGAACCAATATAGTAAAAATGAATTTATTACATAATGAAGCACGAGTCAAATACTTAAAGGAAATGCATTCAATGTCTTTCAAATAAGTAATTAGAATGATTAAACTTATCACACATCTAATTTAATTAAATTATATAAATATTTAAATGGGACCGATATCGTAAATATGAATTTATTGCATAATGAAGCACGAGAAAAATTCTTAAAGGAAATGCAATCAATGTCTTTCAAAGAACTAATAAAATGATTAAACTTATCACACATCTAATTTAATTAAATTATATAAATATTTAAATTGGACAACTATCGTAAAAATGAAATTATTATATAATAAGAGAAGAGTCAAATTCTTGATGAAAATGCATTCAATGTCTTTCAAATAAGTAATTAGAATGATGAAACTTATAACACATCTAATTTAATTAAATGTGTAAAATTATATAAATATTTAAATTGGACAACTATCGTAAAAATGAAATTATTATATAATAAGAGAAGAGTCAAATTCTTGATGAAAATGCATTCAATGTCTTTCAAATAAGTAATTAAAATGATTAACCTTATCACACATCTAATTTAATTTAATTTTATAAATATTTAAATGGAACCAATATCGTAAAAATGAATTTATTACATAATGAAGCACGAGTCAAATACTTAATGAAAATGCATTCAATGACTTTCAAATAAGTAATTAAAATGATTATACTTATCACACATTTACTTTAATTAAATAAGTAAAATTATATAAATATTTAAATGGGACCAATATCGTAAAAATGAAATTATCACATAATGAAGCACGAGTCAAATTCTTGATGAAATTGCATTCAATGTCTTTCAAATAAGTAATTAGAATGATTAAAATTATCACACATCTAATTTAATTAAATTATATAAATATTTAAATGGAACTAATATCGTAAAAATGAATATATTACATAATGAAGCACGAGTCAAATACTTAATGAAAATGCATTCAATGTCTTTCAAATAAGTAATTAGAATGATTAAACTTATCACACATCTAATTTAATTAAATTATATAAATATTTATATAGGACCACTATCGTAAAAAGGAAATTATTACATAATGAAACACAAATTCTCGCTGAAAAGGCATTCAATGTCTTTCAAATAAGTAATTAGAATGATTATACTTATCACACATCTAATTTAATTTAATTATATAAATATTGAAATGGGACCACTATCGTAAAAATGAAATTATTAAATAATGAAAGAAGAGTCAAATTCTTAATGAAAATGCATTCAATGTCTTTCCAATAAGTAATTAAAATGATTGAAATGATCTTAAATCTCAGTTATTAAAATTGTATAAATGTATAAATGGAACCAATATCGTAAAAATGAATTTATTACATAATGAAGCACGAGTCAAATTCTTGATGAAAATGCATTCAATGTCTTTCAAATAAGTAATTAAAATGATTAAACTTATCACACATCTAATTTTATTAAATTATATAAATATTTTAATGGAACCAATATAGTAAAAATGAATTTATTACATAATGAAGCACGAGTCAAATACTTAAAGGAAATGCATTCAATGTCTTTCAAATAAGTAATTAGAATGATTAAACTTATCACACATCTAATTTAATTAAATTATATAAATATTTAAATGGGACCGATATCGTAAATATGAATTTATTGCATAATGAAGCACGAGAAAAATTCTTAAAGGAAATGCAATCAATGTCTTTCAAAGAACTAATAAAATGATTAAACTTATCACACATCTAATTTAATTAAATTATATAAATATTTAAATTGGACAACTATCGTAAAAATGAAATTATTATATAATAAGAGAAGAGTCAAATTCTTGATGAAAATGCATTCAATGTCTTTCAAATAAGTAATTAGAATGATGAAACTTATAACACATCTAATTTAATTAAATGTGTAAAATTATATAAATATTTAAATTGGACAACTATCGTAAAAATGAAATTATTATATAATAAGAGAAGAGTCAAATTCTTGATGAAAATGCATTCAATGTCTTTCAAATAAGTAATTAAAATGATTAACCTTATCACACATCTAATTTAATTTAATTTTATAAATATTTAAATGGAACCAATATCGTAAAAATGAATTTATTACATAATGAAGCACGAGTCAAATACTTAATGAAAATGCATTCAATGACTTTCAAATAAGTAATTAAAATGATTATACTTATCACACATTTACTTTAATTAAATAAGTAAAATTATATAAATATTTAAATGGGACCAATATCGTAAAAATGAAATTATCACATAATGAAGCACGAGTCAAATTCTTGATGAAATTGCATTCAATGTCTTTCAAATAAGTAATTAGAATGATTAAAATTATCACACATCTAATTTAATTAAATTATATAAATATTTAAATGGAACTAATATCGTAAAAATGAATATATTACATAATGAAGCACGAGTCAAATACTTAATGAAAATGCATTCAATGTCTTTCAAATAAGTAATTAGAATGATTAAACTTATCACACATCTAATTTAATTAAATTATATAAATATTTATATAGGACCACTATCGTAAAAAGGAAATTATTACATAATGAAACACAAATTCTCGCTGAAAAGGCATTCAATGTCTTTCAAATAAGTAATTAGAATGATTATACTTATCACACATCTAATTTAATTTAATTATATAAATATTGAAATGGGACCACTATCGTAAAAATGAAATTATTAAATAATGAAAGAAGAGTCAAATTCTTAATGAAAATGCATTCAATGTCTTTCCAATAAGTAATTAAAATGATTGAAATGATCTTAAATCTCAGTTATTAAAATTGTATAAATGTATAAATGGAACCAATATCGTAAAAATGAATTTATTACATAATGAAGCAAGAGTTAAATTCTTCATGAAAATGCATTCAATGTCTTTCAAAGAACTAATAAAATGATTAAACTTATCACACATCTAATTTAATTAAATTATATAAATATTTAAATTGGACAACTATCGTAAAAATGAAATTATTATATAATAAGAGAAGAGTCAAATTCTTGATGAAAATGCATTCAATGTCTTTCAAATAAGTAATTAGAATGATGAAACTTATAACACATCTAATTTAATTAAATGTGTAAAATTATATAAATACTTAAATGGGACCAATATCGTAAAAATGAATTTATTACATAATAAAGCAAGAGTCAAATTCTTAAAGGAAATGCAATCAATGTCTTTCAAATAATGAATTAAAATGATTACATATTTAATTTTATTAAATTATATAAATATTTAAATGGGATCAATAACGTAAAAATGAAATTATTACATAATGAAGCAAGAGTCAAATTCTTGATGAAAATGCATTCAATGTCTTTCAAATAATTAATTAAAATGATTAAATTTATCACACATTTAATTTAAATAAATGTGTAAAATTATATAAATATTTAAATTGAACCAATATCATTACAATGAAATTATTACATAATGAAGCAAAAGTCAAATTCTTGATGAAAATGCATTCAATGTCTTTCAAATAAGTAATTAGAATGATTAAACTTATCACACATCTAATTTAATTAAATTATATAAATATTTAAATGGGACCAATATCGTAAAAATGAATATATTACATAATGAAGCACGAGTCAAATTCTTGATGAAAATGCATTCAATGTCTTTCAAATAAGTAATTAAAATGATTAAACTTGTCACACATCTAATTCTATTAAATTATATAAATATTTTAATGGAACCAATATCGTAAAAATGAAATTATCATATAATGAAGCACGAGTCACATTCTTGATGAAAATGCATTCACTGTCTTTCAAATAAGTAATTAAAATGATTAAGCTTATCACACATTTAATTTAATTAAATGAGTAAAATTATATAAATATTTAAATGGGACCAATATCGTAAAAATGAATGTATTACATAATGAAGCACGAGTCAAATTCTTGATGAAATTGCATTCAATGTCTTTCAAATAAGTAATTAAAATGATTATACTTATCACACATTTACTTTAATTAAATGAGTAAAATTATATAAATATTTAAATGGGACCAATATCGTAAAAATGAAATTATCACATAATGAAGCACGAGCCATATTCTTGATGAAAATGCATTCAATGTCTTTCAAATAAGTAATTAAAATGATTAAACTTATCACACATTTAATTTAATTAAATGTGTAAAATTATATAAATATTTAAATGGGACCAATATCGTAAAAATGAATGTATTACATAATGAAGCACGAGTCAAATTCTTGATGAAAATGCATTCAATGTCTTTCAAATAAGTAATTAAAATGATTAAACTTATCACACATCTAATTTTATTAAATTATATAAATATTTTAATGGAACTAATAACGTAAAAATGAATTTATTACATAATGAAGCACGAGTCAAATTCTTGATGAAAATGCATTCAATGACTTTCAAATAAGTAATTAAAATGATTAAACTTATCACTCATCTAATTTAATTAAATTATATAAATATTTAAATGGGACCATTATCGTAAAAGGAAAATTATTATATAATAAGGGAAGAGTCAAATTCTTGATGAAAATGCATTCAATGTCTTTCAAATAAGTAATTAGAATGATTAAACTTATCACACATCTAATTTAATTAAATTATATAAATATTTATATAGGACCACTATCGTAAAAAGGAAATTATTACATAATGAAACACAAATTCTCGCTGAAAAGGCATTCAATGTCTTTCAAATAAGTAATTAAAATGATTAAACTTATCACACATTTAATTTAATTAAATGTGTAAAATTATATAAATATTTAAATGGGACCAATATCGTAAAAATGAATTTATTACATAATAAAGCAAGAGTCAAATCCTTAAAGGAAATGCAATCAATGTCTTTCAAATAAGGAATTAAAATGTTTAAACTTATCACACATCTAATTTTATTAAATTATATAAATATTTTAATGGAACCAATATCGTAAAAATGAATTTATTACATAATGAAGCACGAGTCAAATACTTAATGAAAATGCATTCAATGACTTTCAAATAAGTAATTAAAATGATTATACTTATCACACATTTACTTTAATTAAATGAGTAAAATTATATAAATATTTAAATGGGACCAATATCGTAAAAATGAAATTATCACATAATGAAGCACGAGTCAAATTCTTGATGAAAATGCATTCAATGTCTTTCAAATAAGTATTTAAAATGATTAAACTTATCACACATCTAATTTTATTAAATTATATAAATATTTTAATGGAACCAATATAGTAAAAATGAATTTATTACATAATGAAGCACGAGTCAAATTCTTAATGAAAATGCATTCAATGTCTTTCAAATAATTAATTAAAATGATTAAACTTATCACACGTTTAATTTAATTAAATGTGTAAAATTATATAAATATTTAAATGGGACCAATATCGTAAAAATAAATTTATTACATAATGAAGCAAGAGTCAAATTCTTAATGGAAATGCATTCAATATCTTTCAAATAATTAATTACAATGATTAAACTTATCACACATTTATTTTAATTAAATGAGTAAAATTATATAAATATTTAAATGGGACCAATATCGTAAAAATGAATGTATTACATAATGAAGAACGAGTCAAATTCTTGATGAAAATGCATTCAATGTCTTTCAAATAAGTAATTAAAATGATTAAACTTATCACACATCTAATTTTATTAAATTATATAAATATTTTAATGGAACCAATATAGTAAAAATGAATTTATGACATAATGAAGCACGAGTCAAATTCTTAATGAAAATGCATTCAATGTCTTTCAAATAATTAATTAAAATGATTAAACTTATCACACGTTTAATTTAATTAAATGTGTAAAATTATATAAATATTTAAATGGGACCAATATCGTAAAAATGAATTTATTAATGAAGCAATAATGAAGCAAGAGTCAAATTCTTAATGAAAATGCATTCAATATCTTTCAAATAATTATTTACAATGATTAAACTTATCACACATTTATTTTAATTAAATGAGTAAAATTATATAAATATTTAAATGGGACCAATATCGTAAAAATGAATGTATTACATAATGAAGAACGAGTCAAATTCTTGATGAAAATGCATTCAATGTCTTTCAAATAAGTAATTAAAATGATTAAACTTATCACACATTTAATTTAATTAAATGTGTAAAATTATATAAATATTTAAATGGGACCAATATCGTAAAAATGAATTTATTACATAATAAAGCAAGAGTCAAATTCTTAAAGGAAATGCATTCAATGTCTTTCAAATAAGTAATTAAAATGTTTAAACTTATCACACATCTAATTTAATTAAATTATATAAATATTTATATGGGACCACTATCGTAAAAAGGAAATTATTACATAATGAAACACAAATTCTCGCTGAAAAGGCATTCAATGTCTTTCAAATAAGTAATTAAAATAATTAAACTTATCACACATTTAATTTAATTAAATGTGTAAAATTATATAAATATTTAAATGGGACCAATATCGTAAAAATGAATGTATTACATAATGAAGCACGAGTCAAATTCTTAATGAAAATGCATTCAATGTCTTTCCAATAAGTAATTAAAATGATTGAAATGATCTTAAATCTCAGTTATTAAAATTGTATAAATGTATAAATGGAACCAATATCGTAAAAATTAATTTATTACATAATGAAGCAAGAGTTAAATTCTTCATGAAAATGCATTCAATGTCTTTCAAAGAACTAATAAAATGATTAAACTTATCACACATCTAATTTAATTAAATTATATAAATATTTAAATTGGACCACTATCGTAAAAATGAAATTATTATATAATAAGAGAAGAGTCAAATTCTTGATGAAAATGCATTCAATGTCTTTCAAATAAGTAATTAGAATGATGAAACTTATAACACATCTAATTTAATTAAATGTGTAAAATTATATAAATATTTAAATGGGACCAATATCGTAAAAATGAAATTATTACATAATGAAGCACGAGTCAAATTCTTAATGAAAATGCATTCAATATCTTTCAAATAAATAATTAGAATGATTAAACTTATCACACATCTAATTTAATTAAATTTTATAAATATCTAAATGGGACCACTATCGTTAAAATGAAATTATTATATAATAAAGGAAGAGTCAAATTTTTAATAAAAATGCATTCAATGTCTTTCAAATAAGTAATTAAAATGGTTGAATAAACTTAGATCTCAGTTAATTTAATTATATAAATATTTAAATAGAACCAATATCGTAAAAATGAATTTATTACATAATGAAGCACGAGTTAAATTCTAAATGAAAATGCATTCAATATCTTTCAAATATATAATTAAAATGATTAAACTTGTCACACTTCTAATTTAATTAAATTATATAAATATTTGAATGGGACCAATATCGTAAAAATGAAATTATTACATAATAAAGGAAGAGTCAAATTCTTAATGAAAATGCATTCAATGTCTTTCAAATAAGTAATTAAAATGATTGAAATGATCTTAGATCTCAGTTATTTAAATTTATAAATATATAAATGGAACCAATATCGTAAAAATAAAGTTATTACATAATAAAGCACGAGTCAAATTCAAAATGAAAATGCATTCAATGTTTTTCAAATAAGTAATTAAAATGACCTGAACATCTGCTCTTAAAAATGCGATTGTATATATATTTGAATAATTTTAATTCATATTTTTTTAGTTTTTCATTAGTTTTATATAGTTATACAAATATAATATAATAATTATATATATTGTTATCATTTAGGTATACTTTAATCTATTTTACTAAGTGTTACATCGAAAAAAAATTTATTATAATTTCATTGAATATTATTGTTGAATTTAATGTGAAAAAATTATCGTTATAAAAAAAAATGTACAAAGTTCTTTTTTTAAATATTTATATTAGATAAAATTAATTTCATAAAAATGTGATAATATGATGTAAATAATATGTTATAATATTTTAAACTCGAATATTTTATGACAGAAATCAGCTGATAACTGTCAAAAATAATTATGACATTATTTAAAACATATATTATTATTTTAATTTTTTTAACATATTATTAGTTTAAAATTTAAATAAATCGTTAATTTGCTAATTAAAATTTAAAATAATATTATGTTATAAAAATTAAAATAGTAATATATGTTGTAAATAATATTTTATAGTGCCTTAGCTGCTGTTAATATTTTTTGACAGAAATCAGCTGATAGTTTTCAAAAATAACAATCGAATTTTAAGTATTATATTATATTATTTAATACATATTATTATTTGAATTTTTATAACATATTATTTTAAAATTTAATTAACAAATTTTGCTTAATTAATATTTTTTGATAGAAATCAGCTGATTAAAGTGTTAATTTGTTTATTAATTTTTTAAATAATATGTTTTAAATAATATGTTATAATATTTTTGACAGTTATCAGCTGATTTCTATCAAAAAAAAATATTAATCAAGAAGAAGGTATTATAACATATTATTTACAACATAATACTATGTTAATTATATTACTATTAAATATATTACTATTTTTACCATATTATTATTTTAAAATTTAATTATCAAATTAATGCTTTAATCAGCTGATTTCTGTGAAAAAATATTAATCAAGTTTATACAAACTTTATTTTATTTTTTTTTAAATATTCTTTTTAACAAAAAATCGAAGAATGGCGCGCGCGTAGCGCGCGATTGTGTTGTTCTAGTAACTAGTATATAAAATCGAAGAATGCGCGTAGCGCGCACTTGTTTTTTTCCGGTGTTTAAAAAAAGACGTGTCATAACTTGAAGTTATGATAATTAAATCGCGACATTAAACAATCAAAAAAATTAATCATTGCACCTAATAATTAAAACTTGTTAAAAAAGATGAAGAAAGAAAGAGCGCATTTAAATATATGAGAAAACATGAATAAAATAATTCTCACTTCGATAATAGAAAATATTTAAAAAAGACTATATAAATTATCTTTTTTTTTTTAAATTGAAATATTCATCCTAATTAATTGTGTGTTTATTCATTTTGAGGTAACGGATAGTAACTATCTACAATCTACAGTCTACAATCTACATTCTAAATCTACATCTCTACAATCAAATATTTATGAAACCGTTACCTCGTAATAAAATAAGAGTTTATCACTTACCAATCGATGTTCAACAGCAGAGGAGATAACTGCATCGAAGCTACGTTGATCTGTAACATACAAATAGAATATAAATTATAACAGCGTTTTAAATAATTATTATCTAATTAGTATTTTAATATCTAATTAGTATTTTACACATTAAATTTTATATTCGACGCGTACAATATCAGTAGATAGGTATATATAATTGAATAATTTTATAAATTTTGTAAAGATTATTTTTTTAAATATAAAAAACTTTTATAATATTTATACATATAGAGTTATTTCTCTCTAATTTTCCTTTATTTAAATTATTCAATATATAAATAGAATTATATAATATCTATGCGTAAAAAAATACGTGATTTATAACAAGTCAAATATTATACATATACATCATATTATATAAATATCATATAAATAATAAACACTCACCACAAAGTTGCTCCGCCGGTGCCTGATGCCTCCTAGTCCTGCTCCTCCTCTCAGGTCAGATTGATCAGGATTGTCCAATAATTCAAGTCAAAGTCTGCTGATTGATGATAACGCGCGATACTTTGAACGACACTCCCGCACTTAAACGCGCGATACTTTGAACGACACTCCCGCACTTGAACGCGCGACACTATCGTCCGATTGTGTCTTATTGTTAGACGGTCGTGTTGCCGATCATATCGCTCAATTTTATGGCGATGTCAAGCACACCATATGTGCTTCATTAGTAATAACTGTCATTTCTTAATAATTACTATTCTATAATATCGATAACACCCCCCTTTAATGAAAATTATAATAAATTAATATTATATATAAAAGGAATTTTTGTACGTTCTTTGTTATGAATCCGCGAAAATTCGATAATCAATTTTAATATATTCGCGGTTTGCAGTTTATTTCCGAATTACACGATAGCGCAATCGATGAATCACAAAAGTAAAAAGAAATAAAATAAAATAACATAATTCGTACTAAAAATTTTAAGATATTATCATGAATTTTTCTGCAAATTTTATATCACTATTACTTTTTCTTTTAGTCCAAAATTATTATATATTCTCAAAATATCCGCAAAATATCTGATATGTGATATATTTTAAAATATAACTTTATTTTAACTAATGTAAACTCAAATGATCAATCAACATAAATGAATGGATTACAAAATATATAATATAAAATCTGTACATTATAATAATAAGTAATTATAATTATTTAATCATTTAAAATTTATAATCACACATACAATTAATATAATTGTTAGTATGTTCTTTTAAAATAAATTAGATTGAATATATTATGTATTACTATATAAAATGTTCCTTTTCCTTTTCTTAAACTGTAATTCTTAAACTGTATTCATAATCTTTATTATACTTTTAATCTTTAATAACCCATTCATTTTAAGGTAACGGAACTATCTACAAAATCTACAGTCTATACACAAGCTACAATCTAAATCTACACATTTCCACACAATCTAATCTCTACAAAACCGTTACCTTTTGTAATAAAATAATTTTTCACTCACCGGTCGATGCACAATAGCGGAGTTAACTGCATTGAAGCTACGTTGATCTGTAACATATAAATAAAATTCAAATTATAGAACTGCTCAAAATAATTAATACTTAAAAAAATTATTATTTTGTATGCATTAAATTTTATATTCGATGCATACAAATAATAAACAGCAATATAATTAAAAAAATTTATAAATTTTTATTTAATAATAATTGAATTAATAATAAATACTTACACAATAGTTGCTCCGCTGGTGCCCGACGTCTTTCCCAGACCTCCTCCTCCTCTCAGATTGTCAAGATCATCAGTCGTCAGTTACGTTGATCTGTAACATACAATTAAAATTCAAATTGTAGTAGCGACAAAAATAATTAATATTTTAGAAAATTATTACTGTACGCATTGGATTTTATTTTCCATGCCTACAATAGAGAGCAAGTAGAAATATAGTTGAATAATTTTTTAATTTTTATTTAATTTATAATTTTTATTTAATTTACAATTATTAAATTTTTATTTAATTTATAATTATTTTTTATTTGATTTATAATAATTTTATTATTTTATTTTATTTTATTTTATAAATTTTTATTTAGTAATTGAACTAAATAAAGTCTTAATAAACTAAATAAATACTCACTCCATGATTGTTCGACTGGTGCCCAATGTCTCCCAGACCTCCTCCTCTCAGATTTTCAAGACAGTCAGTTATGTTGATCTGTAACATATAAATAAAATTCAAATTGTAGCAGCACACAAAATATATAAATATTCAGATGGGACCAATATCGTAAATATGATTTTATTACATAATGAAGCAAGTGTCAAATTCTGAATGAAAATGCATTCAATGTTATTCAAATAAGTAATTAAAATGATTAAATTTATCAAACATCTAATTTAATTAAATTATATAAATATTCAGATGGGACCAATATAGTAAAAATGAAATTATTACATAATGAAGCAAGAGTCAAATTCTTAATAAAAATGCATTCAATGTCTTTCAAATAAGTAATTAAGATGATTGAAATAATCTTAGATCTCAGTTAATTAAATTATATAAATATTTAAATAGAACCAATATCGTAAAAATGAATTTATTACATAATAAAGCACGAGTTAAATTCTAAATAAAAATGCATTCAATGTCTTTCAAATATATAATTAAAATGATTAAATTGATCAAACATCTAATTTAATTAAATTATATAAATATTCAGATGGGACCAATATAGTAAAAATGAAATTATTACATAATGAAGCAAGAGTCAAATTATTAATAAAAATGCATTCAATGTCTTTCAAATAAGTAATTAAGATGATTGAAATAATCTTAGATCTCAGTTAATTAAATTATATAAATATTTAAATAGAACCAATATCGTAAAAATGAATTTATTACATAATAAAGCACGAGTTAAATTCTAAATGAAAATGCATTCAATGTCTTTCAAATATATAATTAAAATGATTAAATTGATCAAATATCTAATTTAATTAAATTATATAAATATTCATGTGGGACCAATATCGTAAAAATGAAATTATTACATAATGAAGTAAGAGTCAAATTCTTAATGAAAATGCATTTAATGTCTTTCAAATAAGTAATTAAAATGATTAAACTTATCACACATCTCATTTAATTAAATTCCATAGAATCGTTTTCATTAGAGACTTTTTAGAAGTCATTAAAATATTCATGAGATTGTTAATACGAATGCTTATTGAAAATATATATAATGCATAATTTAAATTTCTTTCTGAGCTAATTTAAAAAATAGATTTTTTTAACCAATGTTATATTATTGCGTTTTTTGAAAAAAAAAAAAAAAAAAAAAAAAAAGAATAACTTTAAGATATTTATGAAATTTTTAATGCGAGTGCTTATCGAAAATATTATAAATTTAAATATATGTATATATGTATAATGTAAATTTATTTCTGAGCTAATCTCAAAAATCAATTTATATCCTAAACAATATTATGTTATTATTATATTAGCGGTTTTTATGTGCTGGCTAATATATATTTCAAATAAATGGCGATGATATAAATTCGATGATAGGTATAATTAGTTAAATAAAATCAATTTACTCACCGGTCGTTGAAACGCGGTTATATTTTCGTTGATTGTTGCGTCGCTTCGGAAAGTCGTTCCTATAAATAATATTATATTATTATTATATGAGCGATTTTCATATGCTAGCTATATATTTCAGGTAAATGACAATGATATAATCAGGTAAATAAAGTCAATTTGCTCACCAGTCGTTGAAACGCTGCCATATTCTCGTTGATTGTTGCGTCGTTTCGGAAATCGTTCGCCGAGATGCATTTCCATCGACCAGGCATTACAGATTTCGATTTCCCGCATTAAATAATACGATAGAACGATCACCCGTTACTTTGTACGGCATTCTCGACACCGATTGCACGCACTACGCACCGGATTGCATAAATAACAACGGATAAATAACGACGATATATAACCATCCGCCACTTTCGATATTCGCGATATGTAGTGAAGTAGTACGCTGTGACGTAGTACATCGTGACGTAGTGCAACACTTTGTGCGGCGCGAACTTCACGCGGTTCGCGCGCGACACAATCATCTGAAAACGATAAATTATGTATTGATTAAATATCTCACATCCAAAATATAGTTTTCCCAAAGCACAAAAGCTTGAACGCGATGCGATTCGTACAAATAAATGACGCCAAATGATACATACCTCTTAATAAATAGAATGTTCAATGAGATCGATCGATTCGGAGAAAAAGCGGCTAAGCGGCGTAGCCCGGCGGATGCAGACTGTCGTAGGTTGATTAACCGTGATCGCACGAGTTAATTAATACTTCCTGCTAATTGCCCGTGGCACGATTCAATACTCCCAACATTCGTTTGTACGCGGAATTCATTCTTAACGGGAAAAACGCGTGAAAAATGCGGAGCCGATTGAGCGCGATACCGTGACTAGCGCGAGGACGCGAGGGACGAAGGACGTGACGTAGTAACTACGTATGTCGACACTCAGCGCGCCGCGCGCCAAATTCAAAAACCATTATAGGCTGTAACTATAGTACTTGAACCATCGTCTAAATTATTACTGTGTATTTAAATTTATATTATATACGATTCAATATTTCGATTTCGTAATCACGGCGATTGTAATTTCAAGTGTGTCACTTATATGTGTGTGTACGGAACCTGACATTCATACATATTAATTTCAAATTTCGAAAAACTGATTAAAGATATTAATCGCAATTGAATGTATTAAGTAAAATTCCAATGATCGTCCATCAATATTTCATGCAATTGTGAATATCGTAATGTATCATGCTCGTTATCAATTAAACAGATTGTACTTATAATTAATATCTAATTTGTAGGCTGGTATGATGATGGTACCATCATATTGTGCAGATAATGTACTGTTGAAATATATAAAAGAATAATTTTTGGCTCGTTTTAAAATATTGAAATCTGAAATTTTTAAACCGCGGACCCCATACGGCGCGAATTCATTTTATGTATATTAGATCAAAAAGTTTGTAGGCTGGTATGCTGATGGTACCATCATATTGTGCAGATAATGTACTGTTGAAATATATAAAAGAATAATTTTTGGCTCGTTTCAAAATATTGAAATCTGAAATTTTTAAACCGCGGACCCCATACGGCGCGAATTCATTTTATGTATATGAGATCAAAAAGTTTGTACGCTGTTATGCTGATGGTACCATCATATTGTGCAGATAATGTATTGTTGAAATATATATACGATGAATTTTTGACTCGTTTTAAAATATTAGAAATCGATACTTTTTTACCGCTGATCCCATGCGACGCAATCTTATTTCATGTTTATCATATTAAAAAATTTGTACGCTGGTGTCTGCATGGTACCAAAAGATTCTGTAATCAATGTACTATTAAAATGTATAATCGATGAATTTTTGGCTCGTCTTAAAATATTAGAAATCGATACTTTTTTGACGCGGACCTTGTGCGACGCATCCTTAATTTATGTATAGCAAATGAAAAAGTTTGTACGCTGTTGTCTGCTTGGTACCAAAAGATTCTGTAATCAATGTACTATTAAAATGTATAATCGATGAATTTTTGGCTTGTCTTAAAATATTAGAAATCGATAATTATTTGACGCGGACCCTGTGCGACGCATACTTATTTTATGTTTATCGTATTAAAAAATTTGTACGCTGGTGTCTGTTTGGTGCCGAATGATTCTGTAAACAATGTCCTATTAAAATGTATAATCGATGAATTTTTGGCTCGTCTTAAAATATTAGAAATCGATACTTTTTTGACGCGGACCCTGTGCGACGCATACTTATTATATGATTATCGTATTAAAAAATTAGTACGCTGGTGTCTGTTTGGTACCAAAAGATTCTGTAATCAATGTACTATTAAAATGTATAATCGATGAATTTTTGGCTCGTCTTAAAATATTAGAAATTGATACTTTTTTGACGCGGACCCTGTGCGACGCATCCTTAATTTATGTATAGCAAATGAAAAAGTTTGTACGCTGTTGTCTGCTTGGTACCAAAAGATTCTGTAATCAATATACTATTAAAATGTATAATCGATGAATTTTTGGCTCGTCTTAAAATATTAGAAATCGATAATTTTTTGACGCGGACCCTGTGCGACGCATACTTATTTTATGTTTATCGTATTATAAAATTTGTACGCTGTTGTCTGTTTGGTACCAAATGATTCTGTAATCAATGTCCTATTAAAATGTATAATCGAATAATTTTTGGCTCGTCTTAAAATATTAGAAATCGATAATTTTTTGACGCGGACCCTGTGCGACGCATCCTTATTTTATGTTTCTCAAATTAAAAAATTTGTACGCTGGTGTCTGTTTTGTACCAAATGACTCTGTAATAAATGTACTATTAAAATGTATAATCGATGAATTTTTGGCTCGTCTTAAAATATTAGAAATTGATACTTTTTTGACGCGGACCCTGTGCGACGCATCCTTAATTTATGTATAGCAAATGAAAAAGTTTGTACGCTGGTGTCTGCTTGGTACCATCATATTGTGCAGATAATGTAATGTTGAAATATATAATAAATTAATTTATGGCTTGTTTTATAATATTGAAAATTAAAATTTTTAAACCGCGGACCCCATACGGCGCGAATTCATTTTATGTATATTAGATCAAAAAGTTTGTAGGCTGGTATGCTGATGGTACCATCATATTGTGCAGATAATGTACTGTTGAAATATATAAAAGAATAATTTTTGGCTCGTTTTAAAATATTGAAATCTGAAATTTTTAAACCGCGGACACCATACGGCGCGAATTCATTTTATGTATATTAGATCAAGAAGTTTGTAGGCTGGTATGCTGATGGTACCATCATATTGTGCAGATAATGTACTGTTGAAATATATAAAAGAATAATTTATGGCTCGTTCTAAAATTATTGAAAATTAAAATTTATATACCGCGGACCCCATACGCGGATTCATTTTACGTATATTAGAACAAAAAGTTTGTACGCTGGTATCCTGATGGTACCATCATATTGTGCAGATAATGTACTGTTGAAATATATAATAAATTTATTTATGGCTTGTTTTATAATATTGAAAATTAAAATTTTTAAGCTGCGGATCCCATACGGCTAACAATTATATTACGCATATTATATCAAAAATATTTGTAGGCTGGTATGCTGATGGTACCATCATATTGTGCAGATAATGTACTGTTGAAATATATAAAAGAATAATTTTTGGCTCGTTTCAAAATATTGAAATCTGAAATTTTTAAACCGCGGACCCCATACGGCGCGAATTCATTTTATGTATATGAGATCAAAAAGTTTGTACGCTGGTATGCTGATGGTACCATCATATTGTGCAGATAATGTATTGTTGAAATATATATACGATGAATTTTTGACTCGTTTTAAAATATTAGAAATCGATACTTTTTTACCGCTGATCCCATGCGACGCAATCTTATTTCATGTTTATCATATTAAAAAATTTGTACGCTGGTGTCTGCATGGTACCAAAAGATTCTGTAATCAATGTACTATTAAAATGTATAATCGATGAATTTTTGGCTCGTCTTAAAATATTAGAAATCGATACTTTTTTGACGCGGACCTTGTGCGACGCATCCTTAATTTATGTATAGCAAATGAAAAAGTTTGTACGCTGTTGTCTGCTTGGTACCAAAAGATTCTGTAATCAATGTACTATTAAAATGTATAATCGATGAATTTTTGGCTTGTCTTAAAATATTAGAAATCGATAATTATTTGACGCGGACCCTGTGCGACGCATACTTATTTTATGTTTATCGTATTAAAAAATTTGTACGCTGGTGTCTGTTTGGTGCCGAATGATTCTGTAAACAATGTCCTATTAAAATGTATAATCGATGAATTTTTGGCTCGTCTTAAAATATTAGAAATCGATACTTTTTTGACGCGGACCCTGTGCGACGCATACTTATTATATGTTTATCGTATTAAAAAATTTGTACGCTGGTGTCTGTTTGGTGCCAAATGATTCTGTAATCAATGTCCTATTAAAATGTATAATCGATGAATTTTTGGCTCGTCTTAAAATATTAGAAATTGATACTTTTTTGACGCGGACCCTGTGCGACGCATCCTTAATTTATGTATAGCAAATGAAAAAGTTTGTACGCTGTTGTCTGCTTGGTACCAAAAGATTCTGTAATCAATATACTATTAAAATGTATAATCGATGAATTTTTGGCTCGTCTTAAAATATTAGAAATCGATACTTTTTTGACGCGGACCCTGTGCGACGCATACTTATTTTATGTTTATCGTATTAAAAAATTAGTACGCTGGTGTCTGTTTGGTACCAAATGATTCTGTAATCAATGTACTATTAAAATGTATAATCGATGAATTTTTGGCTCGTCTTAAAATATTAGAAATTGATACTTTTTTGACGCGGACCCTGAGCGACGCATCCTTATTTTATGTTTATCATATTAAAAAATTAGTACGCTGGTGTCTGTTTGGTACCAAATGATTCTGTAATCAATGTCCTATTAAAATGTATAATCGATGAATTTTTGGCTCGTCTTAAAATATTAGAAATTGATACTTTTTTGACGCGGACCCTGTGCGACGCATCCTTAATTTATGTATAGCAAATGAAAAAGTTTGTACGCTGTTGTCTGCTTGGTACCAAAAGATTCTGTAATCAATGTACTATTAAAATGTATAATCGATGAATTTTTGGCTCGTCTTAAAATATTAGAAATCGATACTTTTTTGACGCGGACCCTGTGCGACGCATACTTATTATATGTTTATCGTATTAAAAAATTTGTACGCTGGTGTCTGCATAGTACCAAAAGATTCTGTAATCAATGTACTATTAAAATGTATAATCGATGAATTTTTGGCTCGTCTTAAAATATTAGAAATCGATACTTTTTTGACGCGGACCCTGTGCGACGCATACTTATTATATGTTTATCGTATTAAAAAATTTGTACGCTGGTGTCTGCATAGTACCAAAAGATTCTGTAATCAACGTACTATTAAAATGTATAATCGATGAATTTTTGGCTCGTCTTAAAATATTAGAAATGGATACTTTTTTGACGCGGACCCTGTGCGACGCATCCTTAATTTATGTATAGCAAATGAAAAAGTTTGTACGCTGTTGTCTGCTTGGTACCAAAAGATTCTGTAATCAATATACTATTAAAATGTATAATCGATGAATTTTTGGCTCGTCTTAAAATATTAGAAATTGATACTTTTTTGACGCGGACCCTGTGCGACGCATCCTTAATTTATGTATAGCAAATGAAAAAGTTTGTACGCTGTTGTCTGCTTGGTACCAAAAGATTCTGTAATCAATGTACTATTAAAATGTATAATCGATGAATTTTTGGCTCGTCTTAAAATATTAGAAATCGATACTTTTTTGACGCGGACCCTGTGCGACGCATACTTATTATATGTTTATCGTATTAAAAAATTTGTACGCTGGTGTCTGCATAGTACCAAAAGATTCTGTAATCAACGTACTATTAAAATGTATAATCGATGAATTTTTGGCTCGTCTTAAAATATTAGAAATGGATACTTTTTTGACGCGGACCCTGTGCGACGCATCCTTAATTTATGTATAGCAAATGAAAAAGTTTGTACGCTGTTGTCTGCTTGGTACCAAAAGATTCTGTAATCAATATACTATTAAAATGTATAATCGATGAATTTTTGGCTCGTCTTAAAATATTAGAAATTGATACTTTTTTGACGCGGACCCTGTGCGACGCATCCTTAATTTATGTATAGCAAATGAAAAAGTTTGTACGCTGTTGTCTGCTTGGTACCAAAAGATTCTGTAATCAATATACTATTAAAATGTATAATCGATGAATTTTTGGCTCGTCTTAAAATATTAGAAATTGATACTTTTTTGACGCGGACCCTGTGCGACGCATCCTTAATTTATGTATAGCAAATGAAAAAGTTTGTACGCTGTTGTCTGCTTGGTACCAAAAGATTCTGTAATCAATGTACTATTAAAATGTATAATCGATGAATTTTTGGCTCGTCTTAAAATATTAGAAATCGATACTTTTTTGACGCGGACCCTGTGCGACGCATACTTATTATATGTTTATCGTATTAAAAAATTTGTACGCTGGTGTCTGCATAGTACCAAAAGATTCTGTAATCAACTTACTATTAAAATGTATAATCGATGAATTTTTGGCTCGTCTTAAAATATTAGAAATGGATACTTTTTTGACGCGGACCCTGTGCGACGCATCCTTAATTTATGTATAGCAAATGAAAAAGTTTGTACGCTGTTGTCTGCTTGGTACCAAAAGATTCTGTAATCAATATACTATTAAAATGTATAATCGATGAATTTTTGGCTCGTCTTAAAATATTAGAAATTGATACTTTTTTGACGCGGACCCTGTGCGACGCATCCTTAATTTATGTATAGCAAATGAAAAAGTTTGTACGCTGTTGTCTGCTTGGTACCAAAAGATTCTGTAATCAATGTACTATTAAAATGTATAATCGATGAATTTTTGGCTCGTCTTAAAATATTAGAAATCGATACTTTTTTGACGCGGACCCTGTGCGACGCATACTTATTATACGTTTATCGTATTAAAAAATTTGTACGCTGGTGTCTGCATAGTACCAAAAGATTCTGTAATCAACGTACTATTAAAATGTATAATCGATGAATTTTTGGCTCGTCTTAAAATATTAGAAATGGATACTTTTTTGACGCGGACCCTGTGCGACGCATCCTTAATTTATGTATAGCAAATGAAAAAGTTTGTACGCTGTTGTCTGCTTGGTACCAAAAGATTCTGTAATCAATATACTATTAAAATGTATAATCGATGAATTTTTGGCTCGTCTTAAAATATTAGAAATTGATACTTTTTTGACGCGGACCCTGTGCGACGCATCCTTAATTTATGTATAGCAAATGAAAAAGTTTGTACGCTGTTGTCTGCTTGGTACCAAAAGATTCTGTAATCAATGTACTATTAAAATGTATAATCGATGAATTTTTGGCTCGTCTTAAAATATTAGAAATCGATACTTTTTTGACGCGGACCCTGTGCGACGCATACTTATTATATGTTTATCGTATTAAAAAATTTGTACGCTGGTGTCTGCATAGTACCAAAAGATTCTGTAATCAACGTACTATTAAAATGTATAATCGATGAATTTTTGGCTCGTCTTAAAATATTAGAAATGGATACTTTTTTGACGCGGACCCTGTGCGACGCATCCTTAATTTATGTATAGCAAATGAAAAAGTTTGTACGCTGTTGTCTGCTTGGTACCAAAAGATTCTGTAATCAATATACTATTAAAATGTATAATCGATGAATTTTTGGCTCGTCTTATAATATTAGAAATTGATACTTTTTTGACGCGGACCCTGTGCGACGCATCCTTAATTTATGTATAGCAAATGAAAAAGTTTGTACGCTGTTGTCTGCTTGGTACCAAAAGATTCTGTAATCAATGTACTATTAAAATGTATAATCGATGAATTTTTGGCTCGTCTTAAAATATTAGAAATCGATACTTTTTTGACGCGGACCCTGTGCGACGCATACTTATTATATGTTTATCGTATTAAAAAATTTGTACGCTGGTGTCTGCATAGTACCAAAAGATTCTGTAATCAACGTACTATTAAAATGTATAATCGATGAATTTTTGGCTCGTCTTAAAATATTAGAAATGGATACTTTTTTGACGCGGACCCTGTGCGACGCATCCTTAATTTATGTATAGCAAATGAAAAAGTTTGTACGCTGTTGTCTGCTTGGTACCAAAAGATTCTGTAATCAATATACTATTAAAATGTATAATCGATGAATTTTTGGCTCGTCTTAAAATATTAGAAATTGATACTTTTTTGACGCGGACCCTGTGCGACGCATCCTTAATTTATGTATAGCAAATGAAAAAGTTTGTACGCTGTTGTCTGCTTGGTACCAAAAGATTCTGTAATCAATGTACTATTAAAATGTATAATCGATGAATTTTTGGCTCGTCTTAAAATATTAGAAATCGATACTTTTTTGACGCGGACCCTGTGCGACGCATACTTATTATATGTTTATCGTATTAAAAAATTTGTACGCTGGTGTCTGCATGGTACCAAAAGATTCTGTAATCAATGTACTATTAAAATGTATAATCGATGAATTTTTGGCTCGTCTTAAAATATTAGAAATCGATACTTTTTTGACGCGGACCCTGTGCGACGCATACTTATTATATGTTTATCGTATTAAAAAATTTGTACGCTGGTGTCTGCATAGTACCAAAAGATTCTGTAATCAACGTACTATTAAAATGTATAATCGATGAATTTTTGGCTCGTCTTAAAATATTAGAAATGGATACTTTTTTGACGCGGACCCTGTGCGACGCATACTTATTATATGTTTATCGTATTAAAAAATTTGTACGCTGGTGTCTGCATAGTACCAAAAGATTCTGTAATCAATGTACTATTAAAATGTATAATCGATGAATTTTTGGCTCGTCTTAAAATATTAGAAATCGATACTTTTTTGACGCGGACCCTGTGCGACGCATACTTATTATATGTTTATCGTATTAAAAAATTTGTACGCTGGTGTCTGCATAGTACCAAAAGATTCTGTAATCAACGTACTATTAAAATGTATAATCGATGAATTTTTGGCTCGTCTTAAAATATTAGAAATGGATACTTTTTTGACGCGGACCCTGTGCGACGCATCCTTAATTTATGTATAGCAAATGAAAAAGTTTGTACGCTGTTGTCTGCTTGGTACCAAAAGATTCTGTAATCAATATACTATTAAAATGTATAATCGATGAATTTTTGGCTCGTCTTAAAATATTAGAAATTGATACTTTTTTGACGCGGACCCTGTGCGACGCATCCTTAATTTATGTATAGCAAATGAAAAAGTTTGTACGCTGTTGTCTGCTTGGTACCAAAAGATTCTGTAATCAATGTACTATTAAAATGTATAATCGATGAATTTTTGGCTCGTCTTAAAATATTAGAAATCGATACTTTTTTGACGCGGACCCTGTGCGACGCATACTTATTATATGTTTATCGTATTAAAAAATTTGTACGCTGGTGTCTGCATAGTACCAAAAGATTCTGTAATCAACGTACTATTAAAATGTATAATCGATGAATTTTTGGCTCGTCTTAAAATATTAGAAATGGATACTTTTTTGACGCGGACCCTGTGCGACGCATCCTTAATTTATGTATAGCAAATGAAAAAGTTTGTACGCTGTTGTCTGCTTGGTACCAAAAGATTCTGTAATCAATATACTATTAAAATGTATAATCGATGAATTTTTGGCTCGTCTTAAAATATTAGAAATTGATACTTTTTTGACGCGGACCCTGTGCGACGCATCCTTAATTTATGTATAGCAAATGAAAAAGTTTGTACGCTGTTGTCTGCTTGGTACCAAAAGATTCTGTAATCAATATACTATTAAAATGTATAATCGATGAATTTTTGGCTCGTCTTAAAATATTAGAAATTGATACTTTTTTGACGCGGACCCTGTGCGACGCATCCTTAATTTATGTATAGCAAATGAAAAAGTTTGTACGCTGTTGTCTGCTTGGTACCAAAAGATTCTGTAATCAATGTACTATTAAAATGTATAATCGATGATTTTTGGCTCGTCTTAAAATATTAGAAATCGATACTTTTTTGACGCGGACCCTGTGCGACGCATACTTATTATATGTTTATCGTATTAAAAAATTTGTACGCTGGTGTCTGCATAGTACCAAAAGATTCTGTAATCAACGTACTATTAAAATGTATAATCGATGAATTTTTGGCTCGTCTTAAAATATTAGAAATGGATACTTTTTTGACGCGGACCCTGTGCGACGCATCCTTAATTTATGTATAGCAAATGAAAAAGTTTGTACGCTGTTGTCTGCTTGGTACCAAAAGATTCTGTAATCAATATACTATTAAAATGTATAATCGATGAATTTTTGGCTCGTCTTAAAATATTAGAAATTGATACTTTTTTGACGCGGACCCTGTGCGACGCATCCTTAATTTATGTATAGCAAATGAAAAAGTTTGTACGCTGTTGTCTGCTTGGTACCAAAAGATTCTGTAATCAATGTACTATTAAAATGTATAATCGATGAATTTTTGGCTCGTCTTAAAATATTAGAAATCGATACTTTTTTGACGCGGACCCTGTGCGACGCATACTTATTATATGTTTATCGTATTAAAAAATTTGTACGCTGGTGTCTGCATAGTACCAAAAGATTCTGTAATCAACGTACTATTAAAATGTATAATCGATGAATTTTTGGCTCGTCTTAAAATATTAGAAATGGATACTTTTTTGACGCGGACCCTGTGCGACGCATCCTTAATTTATGTATAGCAAATGAAAAAGTTTGTACGCTGTTGTCTGCTTGGTACCAAAAGATTCTGTAATCAATATACTATTAAAATGTATAATCGATGAATTTTTGGCTCGTCTTAAAATATTAGAAATTGATACTTTTTTGACGCGGACCCTGTGCGACGCATCCTTAATTTATGTATAGCAAATGAAAAAGTTTGTACGCTGTTGTCTGCTTGGTACCAAAAGATTCTGTAATCAATGTACTATTAAAATGTATAATCGATGAATTTTTGGCTCGTCTTAAAATATTAGAAATCGATACTTTTTTGACGCGGACCCTGTGCGACGCATACTTATTATATGTTTATCGTATTAAAAAATTTGTACGCTGGTGTCTGCATAGTACCAAAAGATTCTGTAATCAACGTACTATTAAAATGTATAATCGATGAATTTTTGGCTCGTCTTAAAATATTAGAAATGGATACTTTTTTGACGCGGACCCTGTGCGACGCATCCTTAATTTATGTATAGCAAATGAAAAAGTTTGTACGCTGTTGTCTGCTTGGTACCAAAAGATTCTGTAATCAATGTACTATTAAAATGTATAATCGATGAATTTTTGGCTCGTCTTAAAATATTAGAAATCGATACTTTTTTGACGCGGACCCTGTGCGACGCATACTTATTATATGTTTATCGTATTAAAAAATTTGTACGCTGGTGTCTGCATAGTACCAAAAGATTCTGTAATCAACGTACTATTAAAATGTATAATCGATGAATTTTTGGCTCGTCTTAAAATATTAGAAATGGATACTTTTTTGACGCGGACCCTGTGCGACGCATCCTTAATTTATGTATAGCAAATGAAAAAGTTTGTACGCTGTTGTCTGCTTGGTACCAAAAGATTCTGTAATCAATATACTATTAAAATGTATAATCGATGAATTTTTGGCTCGTCTTAAAATATTAGAAATTGATACTTTTTTGACGCGGACCCTGTGCGACGCATCCTTAATTTATGTATAGCAAATGAAAAAGTTTGTACGCTGTTGTCTGCTTGGTACCAAAAGATTCTGTAATCAATGTACTATTAAAATGTATAATCGATGAATTTTTGGCTCGTCTTAAAATATTAGAAATCGATACTTTTTTGACGCGGACCCTGTGCGACGCATACTTATTATATGTTTATCGTATTAAAAAATTTGTACGCTGGTGTCTGCATAGTACCAAAAGATTCTGTAATCAATGTACTATTAAAATGTATAATCGATGAATTTTTGGCTCGTCTTAAAATATTAGAAATCGATACTTTTTTGACGCGGACCCTGTGCGACGCATACTTATTATATGTTTATCGTATTAAAAAATTTGTACGCTGGTGTCTGCATAGTACCAAAAGATTCTGTAATCAACGTACTATTAAAATGTATAATCGATGAATTTTTGGCTCGTCTTAAAATATTAGAAATGGATACTTTTTTGACGCGGACCCTGTGCGACGCATCCTTAATTTATGTATAGCAAATGAAAAAGTTTGTACGCTGTTGTCTGCTTGGTACCAAAAGATTCTGTAATCAATGTACTATTAAAATGTATAATCGATGAATTTTTGGCTCGTCTTAAAATATTAGAAATCGATACTTTTTTGACGCGGACCCTGTGCGACGCATACTTATTATATGTTTATCGTATTAAAAAATTTGTACGCTGGTGTCTGCATAGTAACAAAAGATTCTGTAATCAACGTACTATTAAAATGTATAATCGATGAATTTTTGGCTCGTCTTAAAAGATTAGAAATGGATACTTTTTTGACGCGGACCCTGTGCGACGCATCCTTAATTTATGTATAGCAAATGAAAAAGTTTGTACGCTGTTGTCTGCTTGGTACCAAAAGATTCTGTAATCAATGTACTATTAAAATGTATAATCGATGAATTTTTGGCTCGTCTTAAAATATTAGAAATCGATACTTTTTTGACGCGGACCCTGTGCGACGCATACTTATTATATGTTTATCGTATTAAAAAATTTGTACGCTGGTGTCTGCATAGTACCAAAAGATTCTGTAATCAACGTACTATTAAAATGTATAATCGATGAATTTTTGGCTCGTCTTAAAATATTAGAAATCGATACTTTTTTGACGCGGACCCTGTGCGACGCATCCTTAATTTATGTATAGCAAATGAAAAAGTTTGTACGCTGTTGTCTGCTTGGTACCAAAAGATTCTGTAATTAATATACTATTAAAATGTATAATCGATGAATTTTTGGCTCGTCTTAAAATATTAGAAATTGATACTTTTTTGACGCGGACCCTGTGCGACGCATCCTTAATTTATGTATAGCAAATGAAAAAGTTTGTAAGCTGTTGTCTGCTTGGTACCAAAAGATTCTGTAATCAATGTACTATTAAAATGTATAATCGATGAATTTTTGGCTCGTCTTAAAATATTAGAAATCGATACTTTTTTGACGCGGACCCTGTGCGACGCATACTTATTATATGTTTATCGTATTAAAAAATTAGTACGCTGGTGTCTGTTTGGTACCAAATGATTCTGTAATCAATGTACTATTAAAATGTATAATCGATGAATTTTTGGCTCGTCTTAAAATATTAGAAATTGATACTTTTTTGACGCGGACCCTGTGCGACGCATACTTATTTTATGTTTATCGTATTAAAAAATTTGTACGCTGGTGTCTGTTTGGTGCCGAATGATTCTGTAAACAATGTCCTATTAAAATGTATAATCGATGAATTTTTGGCTCGTCTTAAAATATTAGAAATCGATACTTTTTTGACGCGGACCCTGTGCGACGCATCCTTAATTTATGTATAGCAAATGAAAAAGTTTGTACGCTGTTGTCTGCTTGGTACCAAAAGATTCTGTAATTAATATACTATTAAAATGTATAATCGATGAATTTTTGGCTCGTCTTAAAATATTAGAAATCGATACTTTTTTGACGCGGACCCTGTGCGACGCATACTTATTATATGTTTATCGTATTAAAAAATTAGTACGCTGGTGTCTGTTTGGTACCAAATGATTCTGTAATCAATGTACTATTAAAATGTATAATCGATGAATTTTTGGCTCGTCTTAAAATATTAGAAATTGATACTTTTTTGACGCGGACCCTGTGCGACGCATCCTTAATTTATGTATAGCAAATGAAAAAGTTTGTACGCTGTTGTCTGCTTGGTACCAAAAGATTCTGTAATTAATATACTATTAAAATGTATAATCGATGAATTTTTGGCTCGTCTTAAAATATTAGAAATCGATACTTTTTTGACGCGGACCCTGTGCGACGCATACTTATTATATGTTTATCGTATTAAAAAATTAGTACGCTGGTGTCTGTTTGGTGCCGAATGATTCTGTAAACAATGTCCTATTAAAATGTATAATCGATGAATTTTTGGCTCGTCTTAAAATATTAGAAATCGATACTTTTTTTACGCGGACCCTGTGTGACGCATACTTATTATATGTTTATCGTATTAAAAAATTAGTACGCTGGTGTCTGTTTGGTACCAAATGATTCTGTAATCAATGTCCTATTAAAATGTATAATCGATGAATTTTTGGCTCGTCTTAAAATATTAGAAATCGATACTTTTTTGACGCGGACCCTGTGCGACGCATACTTATTATATGTTTATCGTATTAAAAAATTAGTACGCTGGTGTCTGTTTGGTACCAAATGATTCTGTAATAAATGTACTATTAAAATTTATAAACGATGAATTTTTGGCTCGTCTTAAAATATTAGAAATTGATACTTTTTTGACGCGGACCCTGTGCGACGCATCCTTATTTTATGTTTATCGTATTAAAAAATTAGTACGCTGGTGTCTGTTTGGTACCAAATGATTCTGTAATCAATGTCCTATTAAAATGTATAATCGATTAATTTTTGGCTCGTCTTAAAATATTAGAAATCGATACTTTTTTGACGCGGACCCTGTGCGACGCATCCTTAATTTATGTATAGCAAATGAAAATGTTTGTACGCTGTTGTCTGCTTGGTACCAAAAGATTCTGTAATTAATATACTATTAAAATGTATAATCGATGAATTTTTGGCTCGTCTTAAAATATTAGAAATCGATACTTTTTTGACGCGGACCCTGTGCTACGCATACTTATTATATGTTTATCGTATTAAAAAATTAGTACGCTGGTGTCTGCTTGGTACCAAAAGATTCTTTAATTAATATACTATTAAAATGTATAATCGAATAATTTTTGGCTCGTCTTAAAATATTAGAAATCGATAATTTTTTGACGCGGACACTGTGCGACGCATACTTATTTTATGTTTATCGTATTAAAAAATTTGTACGCTGGTGTCTGCATGGTATCAAAAGATTCTGTAATCAATGTATTATTAAAATGTATAATCGATGAATTTTTGGCTCGTCTTAAAATATTAGAAATTGATACTTTTTTGCCGCTAATCCTATGCGACGCATCCTTATTTTATGAATATCAAATTAAAAAATTTGTACGCTGGTGTCTGCTTGGTACCATCATATTGTGCAGATAATGTACTGTTGAAATATATAAAAGAATAATTTTTGACTCGTTTTAAAATATTGAAATCTGAAATTTTTAAACCGCGGACACCATACGGCGCGAATTCATTTTATGTATATTAGATCAAGAAGTTTGTAGGCTGGTATGCTGATGGTACCATCATATTGTGCAGATAATGTACTGTTGAAATATATAAAAGAATAATTTATGGCTCGTTTTAAAATTATTGAAAATTAAAATTTATATACCGCGGACCCCATACGCGGATTCATTTTACGTATATTAGAACAAAAAGTTTGTACGCTGGTATCCTGATGGTACCATCATATTGTGCAGATAATGTACTGTTGAAATATATAATAAATTTATTTATGGCTTGTTTTATAATATTGAAAATTAAAATTTTTAAGCTGCGGATCCCATACGGCTAACAATTATATTACGCATATTATATCAAAAATATTTGTAGGCTGGTATTCTGATGGTACCATCATAATGTGTAGACAATGTACTGTTAAAATATATGAAAGAATAATTTTTGGCGCGTCTTGAAATATTGAAAATTAAAACTTTTAAGCCGCGAATCTCATACGGCGCACAATTATATTAAGTATATTGTATCAAAAATGAAATTATTACATAATGAAGCACGAGCTATATTCTTGATGAAAATGCATTCAATGTCTTTCAAATAAGTAATTAAAATGATTAAACTTATCACACATTTAATTTAATTAAATGTGTAAAATTATATAAATATTTAAATGGGACCAATATCGTAAAAATGAAATTATTACATAATGAAGCAAGAGTCAAATTCATGATGAAAATGCATTCAATGTCTTCCAAATAAGTAATTAGAACGATTAAACTTATCACACATCTAATTTAATTAAATTATATAAATATCTAAATGGGACCACTATCGTTAAAATGAAATTATTATATAATAAAGTTAGAGTCAAATTTTTAATAAAAATGCATTCAATGTCTTTCAAATAAGTAATTAAAATGATTGAAATAATCATAAATCCCAGTTATTTAAATTATATAAATATTTAAATGGGACCATTATCGTAAAAATGAAATTATTACATAATAAAGCAAGAGTCAATTTCTTAAAGGAAATGCATTCAATGTCTTTCAAATAATTAATTAAAATGATTAAACTTATCACACATCTAATTTAATTTAATTATATAAATATTTAAAAGGGACAAATATCGTAAAAATGAAATTATTACATAATGAAGCAATAGTCTAATTCCTAATGAAAATGCATTCAGTGTCTTTCAAATAAGTAATTAGAATGATTAAACTTATCACATCTCTAATTTAATTTAATTATATAAATATTTAAATGGGACCACTATCGTAAAAATGAAATTATTATATAATAAAGGAAGAGTCAAATTCTTGATGAAAATGCATTCAATGTCTTTCAAATAAGTAATTAAAATGATTAAACTTATCACTCATCTAATTTAATTTAATTATATAAATATTTAAATGGGACCACTATCGTAAAAAGGAAATTATTACATAATGAAGCAAGAGTTAAATTCTTAATGAAAATGCATTCAATGTCTTTCAAATAAGTAATTAGAATGATTAAATTTATCACTCATCTAATTTAATTTAATTATATAAATGGGACCACTATCGTAAAAAGGAAATTATTACATAATGAAGCAAGAGTTAAATTCTTAATGAAAATGCATTCAATGTCTTTCAAATAAGTAATTAAAATGATTGAAATGATCTTAGATCTCAGTTATTTAAATTGTACAAATGTATAAATGGGACCACTATCGTAAAAATGAAATTATTATATAATAAAAGAAGAGTCAAATTCTTAATGAAAATGCATTCAATGTCTTTCAAATAAGTAATTAAAATGATTAAACTTATCACACATCTAATTTAATTAAATTATATAAATATTTAAATGGGACCACTATCGTAAAAAGGAAATTATTACATAATGAAGCACGAGTCAAATTCTCGCTGTAAATGCATTCAATGTCTTACAAATAAATAATTAAAATGGTTAAATTTATCACTCATCTAATTTAATTTAATTATATAAATATTTAAATGGGACAATATCGTAAAAATAAAATTATTACATAATGAAGCACGAGTCAAATTCATCATGAAAATGCATTCAATGTCTTTCAAATAAGTAATTAGAATGATTATTCTTATCACACATCTAATTTAATTTAATTATATAAATATTTAAATGGGACCACTATCGTAAAAATGAAATTATTAAATAGTGAAAGAAGAGTCAAATTCTTAATGAAAATGCATTCAATGTCTTTCAAATAAGTAATTAAAATGATTAAACTTATCACACATCTAATTTAATTTAATTATATAAATATTTAAATGGGACCACTATCGTAAAAAGGAAATTATTACATAATGAAGCACGAGTCAAATTCTTAATGAAAATGCATTCAATGTCTTTCAAAAAGTAATTAGAATGATTAAACTTATCACACATCTAATTTAATTAAATTATATAAATATTTAAATGGGACCAATATCGTAAAAATGAAATTATTACATAATGGAGCAATAGTCTAATTCTTAATGAAAATGCATTCAATATCTATCAAATAAGTAATTAGAATGATTAAACTTATCACACATCTAATTTAATTTAATTATATAAATATTTAAATGGAACCAATATCGTAAAAATGAATTTATTACATAATGAAGCACGAGTCAAATTCTTGATGAAAATGCATTCAATGTCTTTCCAATAAGTAATTAGAATGATTAAACTTATCACTCATCTAATTTACTCAAATTATATAAATATTGAAATGGGACCACTATCGTAAAAATGAAATTATTAAATAATGAAAGAATAGTCAAATTCTTAATGAAAATGCATTCAATGTCTTTCCATTAAGTAATTAGAATGATTAAACTTACTACTTACATTTATTACATTATTTTATGTCACTATTTTGCATTTAACTTTTTAATTTATGATGTCAAAATTAATTAATATTGCTTATTATTTATTGTTATATGTATTGATTGATAGTGTTTTTATTAACTTATGTTACTTTCATTGATCTACACTACTTTCATGGATCTATACCACTTATTTTTATTACATCATTATTTTATATCACTGTTTTGCATTTAATCCCTTAATTATAATGTTTCAAATTAATTAATTTTGGTTATTATTTATTATTATAAATATTAACTTTTAATATTTTATTGATTTATACTACTTTTATTGACCTATACTACTTACATTTACTACATTATTTTATGTCACCGTTTTACATTTAACTTTTTAATTTATGTACACATTTATATATATATACATTTATGTACACATTTATATTATTATTGCATTTGTATTTAGATTATTTTAAGCATATCAATCATATTATTTCCAAGATCATCTTGTTAAAAACTTTATGATTATATATAGAATGTTCTATAACTTAATTGCGCAAACTTTTACTTTTTCGAAAAAAATAATATAATTATTCTTTACATTATTTTTTAATTATTTTAATTATTATTCTTATTTTTATCTGTTTAAATAATGCATAAAATATATAAAATAATAATAATGTAAAATATATAACAAATAATATAAAGTAATAATGTAAAAAAAAAATATATATATATATAACTATAGAACAGACTGCACTATCTCTGCAATAATATGTGTCATTTATGTCCGAAAAATCGTCTCAGTTAATAGGGGAATATAATTTGCAAAGAGGTAGTGTCGATAGTGCAGCAATAAATATATTCGAAAAATCATCTGCGTTAATAGGAGAATATAATTTGCAAAGAGGTAGTGTCGATAGTGCGGCAATAAATATCTTTTAATATGTCCGAAAAATCGTCTGAGTTAATAGGAATACATGTTATGCAAAGAGGTTGTTCGAAGTAACGTCGGTAATGAAGAATGTCGGTTATGAAGGTTGGTAAATTATCGACGTTATTATCGATAAATTAGCAACCTTTATTACCAACGTTACTTCGATCTACCTCTTTGCATAATATGTATTCCTATTAACTCAGACGATTTTTCGGACCTGAAAAGACATATTGCTACACTACACCTCTTCGCAAAATATGTTCCCCTATTAACTCAGACGATTTTTCGAGCGCAATAAGACATATATTATTGCTCGTTAAATCTCTTCGCAAAATATAATCTATTAATTTAGATGAATTATCGAAGATATTAAAAGACTCGTATTATTGCACGTTAATTGCATTAATAATTATCTGTAAATTAATAACAAAAATATATGAAAACTGATTTTTCTCGCAGATTCTGCCACTGATAAGCGCAAGAAAGAGTCCTGATGTCTTTTAATATATTTTTAATAATATGTTATAATACTTTAAACTTGATTAATATTTTTGAAAGTTATCAGCTGATTTCTATCAAAAAATATTATTCGAGAATAAGATATTATAACATATTATTTACAACATATTACTATTTTAATTTTTTATCATATTATTTAAAAATTTAATTAATAAATTAACGCTTTAATCAGCTGATTTCTATGAAAAACTATTATTCGAGTTTAAACAAATTTTAATTATTTAAAAAAAAATATTTTTTTTAACATAAAACCGAAGAATGGCGCGCGCGTAGCGCGCGCTTGTGTTGTTCTAGTACAATAAATATATAATGTATTTTCAGTCAAAAATGCGCATCACTGCTCAAAAATTTACTTAAACATATCATTTTTCAGAATGAGTGTCGCCTATCTTAGAAGCAAACTACTGTTAAATTAAAAATAAAAGTAAACACAAGACAATTAGCGACGTTAAAATTGAAAGAAACCTGAAACGGATGCTTATAATATAAATAATATAAAATGATAAAAATAAATAAAATATTATTTATTTATATAACACAAATAATAAAAAAACAAATAATTATTCAAAAATGTTATTTTCTATTAAATAGAAACACGCAATATATACAAATAATTAGTGTGTATTTAATTTGTCCTATTTGTACAGACACATATACATGTTTCCATCAATTCCAAAATGTTTTTGACAGAACTAATCTTAGAAAATAATTCAGAAATACAAAATACTCTACGGAAATTATTAGATTTTAATATTCGTGCTTATTATAATATTCGCGATTGTGTAGCTTCTTAAGTAATCTCTTTCTTTAATCAATAAGGTTTTGCGACACAGGAACTAATTGTCCGCAACTTATTATAACTAAAAAAAGATCTAAATCCGTGCCAATCTTGTATTAATTTTTGTAGATGTATATTTAATGTGTAATTTTTACATTATCCTTTAATAATTTCCATGACAATTCCCAATTTTTCACATCCACAGAAACTTGACAACAGCAATAAAGAAAGAAAAACAAAATAAATAAAGTTTTCCAGGATCCTGTAAATAGAAATTAATACGTTAATTTTTATTTTTATTTATTTTGTTTAAGTTAATATATAGTTATTTGTGAAATTGTTAAATTGTTAATAAAATAAAATATTTATATTTAAGCAATAAATATTGGCAATTATTTATACTTATATAAAATGTAATAGTTTCTATATATTAAGCAAAATAAAATATACGGAATATGAAAACTAAAAATATATAAAAAACTTACCATATATTATGTTATATATAAAAATATTACCAATTGATTGGCCTCCAAAAAAATAAAAATTAGATATAGCTGACATAACTAAAAGAGGGCTTGCTAATATACAATGAAATCTTTTAATATTTGTTGAGGATAAATACATAGACTGTATTTTATGATATTCTTTGCTTTTGCCAATTAAAATTCCTATATTTTCGATTGTTACTCCTATAAAATTTAACATTGACCAAATTAATATATTCATTTGTATTCCATGCCATACAAAAACAAAACCAAAACATAAAAATGATGCCAACAGTTTTCCATTTGATTTTCGTGTAGGCATGTAAATATATCTGTAAAAAAATAAAAGATTAATTTATTATAATAAAAAATTCCTATAAAATAGATATATAAGATAGAATATATAAAATAGATCTTATTATTAATAAAATTAAGTATATTTAACGAAAAAATTAACCACAAGATTTTAATTATATTCACCTTATAAGAAATTTATATAATCCTCTATCAAAATGTTTCCACATGTCGGAATATAAATGAATTCTAGCTATACATTTAGGTGGTGGTGGTGCTTTTACATTATCTAAATTACATAAAGTATTACAAATCCCATAGATTACAACGTATTTGTTCAGAAAGAATTGTCCCATGCAATATCCTAAACCATACAGCGCCCAAGGATTTAAATGTTGTACAAACTATAAGAGAAACAAAAAAAAATATATATATATATACACTTATGTAAATGTAATATTTATACATATATGAATAAATTATTACCTGAGGATGGTATTGTATAGCATTTACATAAATAAAGTGTAGCAAAAATTCAGTGAAATGTAACCAGAACATGTATCTAATTAAATTTAACACAAAAGTTTGTAATTTTTGCCAGTTCCAATATTGGCGTGGTTGATTAATCTAAAACATTCATTATTTTGTGTGAACATTTTTTATCAATAATATTTTCAGTAACATTATTTTATGAAATTCAACATATGTAATATATAAATGTGAATCATACTTACAGATTCAACAAACTCGTGATACAAAATAAGTGGCCCTAAAAATATCGTGGGCAAGTATAAACAATATGCTAATTTCTGGATAAAACTATTCGAATTGAGCAGTTGATCATTAATACTGTCCATATTGTGACTGATACTCCTTAAATGTATCCAACACATTGTGAGGGTCAAAATATAATGCTGCTCGTCATCAAATCCCAGCCAGTTTTGGAATGTACCATCCGGTATCTTTAATACATGTATTACAAATAAAAATAAAACATGTATCAACCAAGCAACATCCTTGCTCCATGTATATGTTATTACATGTAAAAGACTAGGTTGTAATAGTGCACATAATGCACCTAATGGACCAATATAATAATACAGAAACGCTGTAGACGACAAGATGTACCAACAGCATAATATCTGAAAAATTTGCATACATTACTTCTTTAAATTATGCATTTCTTTTTATAAGACATTTTGTAAACATATTATATATGTAAATGTATTACCACATTGTTTTGGAAGGCTTTAATAATCTGGCTGACTAAATGATGTATAAAAATGCATGGTATTAATTTGTTCACTAACGCAAGCCATACACGCCACTCTTGATCAGATATATCTCGCTTCTTTCCAATCCAAGACCACCCTACGTCAAAATCATTATATGCATCGTAATAGTCATCAAAATCTGAAAGTACAAAATTATTTAATGACTCTAAAAAAACATCAGCATTTTAATTCTTTATTTCTTGACTTTTTTTACACATATATCCTTACAATTGTGGGATAAATATAGCTCATATGCAGAATAAAAAATAGCACATGACCACGCAAGAAAATAAAAATAGCTTTCAATGGCTTGATTATTAATGATTGCTAAATTCATCATGTAATAAAAAAATAGATTTGTTTCCCATTCATTTTCTGTACTTCAAAGTTTGTAAATGGAAAGTAACCCTCCATTCCTTTACAATTTATGGGCCTTGACTATACTAAGGGCCAGCCAGAAGAAGAAGGGAAACTTTTATAAGAAAATGTAAACCGTATTAGTTCATGTTGGTATTCGCTCAGATGGCGACTGTATCGTTTCTTTTTTTATGACGTCACATTAAAAATATATTTAAAATTCAAAAAAGATAAAAAGAAATCGAATATCAAAGAACTTTGTGTAAATATTATTTAATTATTTATATTAAATAATATATAATTTAAAAAAATATATATTTTTTATAATTAATGTGTGATATAAATAAATTATATTTAACATTTATATTAAATATGAATGAGGAATTTGTGATATTTTATGAATTAAAAAATAATTAAAATTTTTTTTCTCGAATTTTCTTTCACAAATGCATTTCTTTCAGCATGACACTTTCATTTTTCAATATTTTTTTTCAATATATATATATATATATTATAAATCTCATTTTGCATTTTGAAAGATTAGAGCTGGCTCCGATAATCGAAATATTTATCAAGAAAAAAATTTTTTAATAATTTCTTCCGATATATATAATTTTAGAATAAAGAGAAAATCGATCGTATGCAAAAATATTTCAAGTGCAAAAACATTTCGAGGAGTTTGTAATGAGAAACTTTTATTGATACAAAGATATAGCCATATATTAAATTTATCTATTGCACTATAAGATATCCGCTGTGATGTTCGATTGTAAAAATAATAGCAAGTAATGATCAAAGGACATTGCCCATTTTGGACTATCTGCAAACGCAAACAAATCGTATATACCATTTTATTAAGAGACATTAATAAATTATTAACAAATGTCTACTCATTCAAGTTTGAAATACCTGACTAGAATAAGAAAATGATTATCGCGTTCCAGATGATATTTTTTTCGCTCTCATCAAATCTTTCTAAATATAAATAAAATAGACACACAGTATTTCACACGGCCAAGATATTAGATAATAGTCACAATATTGATGCAACAACCCACAGTATAACATTTTTGCAATAATATAATAGAATGTGAAATTTGGCCAAAGTTGCAAATAAAAAAAACAGCAAATTTTTTAATATTTCCTTTTTTTGTTCTACAAGTAATGAGATGGTATTTTTTTTAGTTTTCTTTTTTACTAGTGGATATTATGAAAAATTACATCTAAAAATGATTAAACATTATTAGGCATTACTAGGCATTGGTGCTATTTTAATCAGTAATTTACTCCTGTATTTTTTCAGTATCGAGTCAGACACTTCGAATAAAGTATTATAAGAATTTTTAAATTATTATCGTTATATTAATTCGTTGCTAATATATGAAAAGCAAGAGAGAGGCAGTCAACGATGAAAAGGCAGTCTACGATGAAATTATACCCAAAGTTACAATTAAATTCCAACTCTGTTCTAGAATAGTCTTTTAATTTAAGATATGCTTTGTTGCTCTGTTCGCTAATAGTCCGAAAAACGTGCATGAAAATGGGAAATGTTTTTTCTTATACTGCTGTTGCGATCAATATCGTGCACATAAGAAATTTCACTTCAACGAAACATATTACGCTGCCAATTAATCAATCTCACATCAGAACTGCGTTTGTATCATAATTTATACGTGCACAAGGTATCAAAATTGCACTTCAATGTTGCGTATGATAATAAATTCATGAAATAAATCAATAAATAATAATGTATTCACAAAATCTTATCAAATTTCACAAAGCCACCTTTTATCATAATGCGATGAAGTTCCATACATAGCCATTTATCGCAGCTTGCTTATTATTATATTACTTGCACAAATGTTTAACGCGCATATTCAACTTTGTAAAATCACTATTTATGACACTTTATAACTGCTATTTTCGTTTTATACCCTTTATATTAGTCGGTGCTTCAATATGTAATTACTTCAAATTGAAGTGTGATTTACATATTGAGATCACTTCGAACAAGAATAATTTACGTTCGCTCTAGCACGTTTCGTTAAATACGAAACATTTTGTAATTATCAGCTGGGTGGTATCGCTTTGGCAGTTTGTCCGAATCCTAAGTTAGGCCTGGTACCGAACCACGACATTTTCCATTCTAGAGTCTCCTGAAGTAGACGTTCCTCCTCCGGCGAAAAGTGCAGCAACGTCGCCACTGCCCTCGTTAAGTGAAGAGCCTTAAAAAAAATATATATAAAAATTAGAATAATAAATTAAATAGAAAAAAAAATAATTAATTATGCACCTCGTATTCTCTGCTGGTGAGAAATTTGATGAGAACATGTTTGAGGTATTTAAAGTTAACGTCGTCCTCCCTCGAATTATTATGCTTGGCAGTGACGGTTTTGGATGAACTCGGATTAAGAATAGCGGCAGAGGCGGCTTCGGCATCATTATCCAACGACGAGGACGGAATTTTCAGCTCGCGTTGAAGTGTCTTCTTCATATCGGTTAACCGTTGCTGCAAAACTTTGATTGTCTGAAAAAAGTAGAAAAAATTAAAAATTAAATTATATAATTTATTCAGATAATTGACAAATATTTTTCAGATATATACGCGCGCATGAATAAAGTAAATGTAATAAATATACAGGGTGTCCTATTTTAAATGAGCCAGGCAAATATCTCAAAAAATATGAAAGATACGAAAAAACGTTTCAGACAAAAGTTGTTTGGTTCGTGCATTGGATGGTGCTATTGATGTGACCTTGGATAGTCGTTTGAAGGTCACGTGAAGGTCACCTTCAATTTCTTAAATGGAAACTATTTTTCCCTATTTTTCAATGCATATTCTTATATCTCGAGAGCTTTTTCAAAACACTATAATAAAGTATTTTTTCATTCAGGTGCTTTTCGAATTATAATGCTTAAAGATTATAGTATCTTTTGACGTAAAATACAAAATATCTTGTAAAATATTTAGTTTTCGATAATCTTATACCTTAATACTTTTAGGCATAAAATAATTAGACAAATCAATTGGTGTAAAGAAGACGCATAGTTATTTTTAAGAAAATGTATACAATTTGCAACATATTTTTTCTTAAAAATAATTATGCGTTTTTTTACATAAATTGATTGGTCTCATTATTCTGTGCATAAAAGTATTAAAGTAAGATTACCGAAAACTGAATGTTTTACAAGATATTTTGTATTTTATACAAAAAATACTATATCTTTCAAGCCTCATAACTCTAAAAATACTTAACAGAAAAAAACTTTATTATAGTGTTTTGAAAAGCTCTTAAGATAGAAAGAAGAGCTCTTCCGTATTTTTTTATATTTTTTAAGATATTTGCCTGGCTCATTTAAAATGGGACATCCTGTATAATAAATAAATAAATATAATAAATATTAACGCAGAATCGCAAGTAGTTTTCAGAATAATTATCTCGTTCAATAATTGCATTCTGCCTTTTAAAGATTAAATCGAAGTTAATCTACCTTATTTTTCTCGCTCAATTGTTCTTCCAGATCTAACAAATTGCTCTTAAGTATTCTCTCGTTCCTCTCTATCTTCTCCCTGTTACGTTCCGCCTCTTCCAATTTCGCGACTTTCAGCTCACATTGTTTCAAAGTGGTCACTGCTTGCTCCGCTTCCTTCCCTTTACCAGCCAGATGATCCTCCAGGTTCTCCACTCTGCTCTGCAGCTCCATATTCTCGATCTCCTGCTGCCGATTCTTCTGCTTCACGATCTCTATGTCCTGAGACACCTGAGCGTTCCTCAACAGAGCGGCGTCCTTCTCGTCCTTCTCCTTCTCGAAGGAACTTCGCAGTTCCGCTGCGGTTGCTCGCTCGGATTCGAGAATCTCTTGCAGATACGCCAGTTCTAGACGCAAAGAAGAATTATTCGATTGTTCCCTCTCTAAGGTCAATCGAAGATTCGCTAACTCGTTAGTAACTGTACTGAGTTTGCTCGTCGTAGTCTCGAGTTCCGATTTCACCTGGGTGATCTCTTTCGAGGAAGATTCCTAAAAGCAACAAATACGAATTCACATGAATTGACATTTATATATATACAATTTTATTTGACGACATGGTGATGTTACTCTTTTTTTTTTTAATGTATATTTTAATTTTTTGAAATAAATGTGTTTTTATTTGTAATATTCTTTAATAATGAAGCAAATGCCTCATGGTATGAGAAAACATTTTACAATTGTATATATCGAAATTTTATTTCAAAAAATTAAAATTTATTATTTAGAATTTTTTTTTATTAAACAATTTAATATATTGTCGTGTAGTTTAAATCTTTAAAACTCCTTGTTTTACTGATTATTTTCATTGTTTTCTTTCATGCAGTTTCATGTAATTATAGGAAAATATGAGGGATAAAAACTCTGAAATAAATAAAATTATTCTTAAAATAAGAGCTAAAAAAATCATATAAAACAAAATAAATAAAAGTAAATATAAATAAAATAAAATATATTTCCTTTGCATTGTTATAATTTTGCGCAACTAACGCTTTACAATAATTCATCATTTTCCAAATATCATATTGTTCACGATAGCATACAATTAAATAAATGTATAGAGAAAATATCTTATAACTACTTTGCTATACATATTTTATTTATAGATTCTTTGAATTTACAAATATTTCTCTTCTGCTAATTTATAAATAAAATATATTTTTTTTTCAATATTTCTAGCACAAAAGTATAAATCTATATATGATATTAAATATCAGCAGGAAGTCAGCACAGAAAACTAAATCTAAATAAATATAATTATTGTATAATTTATATAAAAGAATAATTTCGTCTTAAAAGCTTATCTTAAAATTGTATAGCATACACAGGATAATTCTGAAATAAAATTCTTCTAGATTCTATTACAGAATTGTGATAAAATATCGATAAATTGTTCGGGAATTAAAAATAATTAAAAATAGGTAAAAAATAAAAGATTACATATACTTGTTTTTCCGCTTTTATTCCACAAATAAAATGTACAGAAAGTGCAATCATACATAAAAATGTGTGTGTATTATTATTTCAGCGTACTAATATCTAAAAAATTAATGTACAAAGATAATGTTCACATAAAGAAAAATATACTATTTTCAATATAAGTAAGTGAATATTGCATAATCAAGACTCTTATGTATTTCTTTGAAATCGATCGATTTTCTCAAAACGTTCTTGACTATAACATGCTTAACTAACTTAATGCTTTAAATAATAATAACAATATCGTTAAAAATGAAAATAAAGAATTTCTAAGGCACGTGCACGTATATTGAGATTAAAAATAAAATAAAATGTGCATCAAGCTTCTGAATAACATGCAACAATATTACCGATTTACATAATTTACAAGCGCACACATACACATAAACATCCATAGGGGGTAAAATTCATCAAAAAATCAAAATACTATAACAAAATACTACAGGAAAATTTTCGAAAAATTAATAATATTTTTTAATAATAATATTTTTTATTCCAAGCAGTAATTTTTGAGTCATATGTGCGCTAGTATTAGTATAATTTGCAAATAGGCGACTGTTTAAATGTATCCTGTGATTCAATCACGTTAAATTGTTTTTTATATCACAAACACTATTACTCTTAAAATAAAAAAGTGCAGGTATTTATTATTAATTTTTCGAAAAGTTTCCTATATTTTGATTCGCGAATTTCGGGACACCCACTATATATTTTACATATTAAAATTATGTGTATTTTTTATTACGATTCCCATATATAATCGCAAACATTACAGATACATAAAATATTCAAATGTAATTATTAATAAAATCACGTAATAATAATCTTCACTATAAACTGTATAAGATTTTGTTTCTTTCCGACGATATGTAACTTGATATATCACAAGATAATAAAAACAATTCGATATAACGATATAAATATCATTAATTAAATATTTACCTTTGCTTGACATTCTATGAATTTATTTGATATAAAAATTGATATCAAAATAAAAATTGATAATTATAAAGTTAGTTTCTTCTATTAAAATTTTTATTAACACACACACACACACATAGACAGACACACATATAGGGAAGTTTGAGACCACTTCTTCTAAAACGTAGGAAAGTGGTTTTTATCAAAAATTCTCAAAATATTTTTATAAGTACATCGGGTACATTTTATTGAATTATGATATTTTCAACTTCCGGTATTAATCGAAAATAAGCTATCCAAACCGGAAGTCGAATTTTTTAAATGCAACATGGTAATTTTAAATTCGGATTATATGCAAAAAAAATAAGAAACTTTCGTCTCAAACATTTCTTCTGAAAATGCCTCCAATAATCTTACAATTAAAATGATCTTGAAATGAAATCGAAAGCCATTAAAGCTGCCAAGAAGATTCATTGTCGACAAAATATTGAAAATACAAATAATGACTATGTCTCTCTTCCTTCTAATGCATTAACAAGACAAAAAGATATTAGACTAAGGATCTTTAATGGAATATAGTCTTTAATAAAAATAACAGAAAATAGTATATTATACCTAATAAAATTATTGCATTCTCGCAATAATAATAATTGATAAAAAGAAGTTTAACATAGGTAACAACGAATTTTGTATATTACAAATAAATCAGAGCATTACGATTGCTTGTAACACAAAATCTGTCGGAGATGATCTTTGTATCTGAGTTTGTGTGGGAAAAAAAAAATCTTCCTAAGGACAATCTAAGCCCATGCACTCTTTTCATCGCTACATATCGCGGTAACTCACAATTTGCCGTTTAAACTCTTCCACCTCGTCATCGACGCTGGCCCGGAGCTCTTTCAGTTCCGTAGCCATCTCGTCGATGTCCTCTGTCATGCGTAAAAGCTTAGCGTCTTTCGTCGCTATAACAATATTGTTCACCTCTATCTCGGCCTCTAGCTCCTTGATTCTCTGTTTCAGCCTCTCCTTCTCTTGCTCGACCTGTCTCCGTTCCAAACCCTCCTCGCCCGCTTGTCTGCTAAGTCTACCGACTTGCGTCTCGAGACTGGAGATCTTGCCGGACCAGCTGGTCTTTATATCGGAGAGATGAAGATGCGCCTCCTCCAGCTTCCTCTCCAGCAACGTTCTCTCGCGCATCAGATCGGCTACTCTCTCGTCTACCGTCACCTGATCGTTCGTCTCCAGGGCGATCCTTTGTTCCAGCACGAACACCTTGTCCTTCAGATGACGTACTTGCTCCTCCGTCTGGGCTAATTGAGATGAAAGCTGGACTCTCTCTCGCTGGGTAGAATGACGCATCGTCTCCATTTCATCCTGAAAGTGAATACATGGTTACTAAACATCGTTTGATCTAGTTCGTTTTACTAGAATTATATTTAGCTTTATTTTCTTCTTTATTTCTCATGAAACCTCCCTGGCAAATTTTATCAAAGCGATACAATATGCGAATTATAAATTTCATCAAACCAAAAATAAGAGAATATATTCATTCTAGTTTATTCAACTAGAATAATTTATTAAAATAATTAAAATAAAATATAAAATATATACATGATTAAAATAATTCAAGTATATATCAAAAACATAATTCCTTTCTGCATTTTTTGCGCAAAACGATAAAACGAATTAAATAACAAAAATAATAAAATAAAATAATAAAAAGAGGAGAAAACTTTATTGTCTCGTATCTGAAATGATGCCAAAATCGAGTGTGTAATACAAACATGCATTATTTTATTATCATCAGAGATAGAGAGTTTATTTCGGTCATTATTCAATAATTAAGAATTTATATTCCGAATACAGTTGAAGCAGGCATAAAAGCAAAGAGGCTACTGCATGATCGTTCTAGCATAACAGAATAGCAGGGCGAAGCCTTAATTAAACGTACCTCTAGCATCAGCGATTTTAGCGGCACCGAGAATTAGCGGAAATAACCGCCTAACTTTGATCTTCGATGCTCTCGTTTACCAAAGTTTTCCAATCTTCATGCGTGGTATTCACAGAACTTTTGGTATCACTTTTAACAACGTTAATGTTCCATAACTCAAAGAAAATTCTCTTCCATCTCTTGTATCCGGCGACATATCACGCAAATTTGTATGAAAGATATTACGTATATTCACAAATCTCAAAAATGAGATTCAAAAATTATTCATGCAAAGGAACGATTATTATTTTTAAACTAAAAAGAAAAAGTAATATCACTCCTCTTCTTAATTTACAATTTGCAATTTATTTTTTTGGGGACACACACCAATAACTATAATAAATTTATTAATAAAATTTCGAAAGTTTTAAGAGATTAAATAGCACAGAAATAGCAAAAAGAAAAAAAAAACAAAATATTAAGAGATAATAAAAATGTCATGCGATATTTATACATCTAAGAGTTATGGAACTCACGTAGTCTTACTACAGCAAGAGACACATGTAGTATATATATATATGAGTTCATGTTTGAGCGACATGTCAATAATAAAAAGTGCAGAGAAACGTAGTAGCAACTGTGACGAAACAAAAAGCGATGTAATACTCAAAAAACATAAATACAAATACAAAGTATATTAATAATGCGTAATATATAAATATAAAATCCCTTCTTTCTCTCTCTTATCCTAAATATAAAATCTCCTTTCACAAAAATAAGCGTGCTTCAAAAATGTGCTAATTTTTATCAACAATTTTATGTACATTTTACTCATATTCAATTTACATAATTGCGTATAAATATTCAATTTAATTAAATGCGAAAAAATTAAAGAGGATTATATTTTAAATTAGTATATATTATATTTTAAATTAAATTATTAAGTACTGCGCGTGTTTTCGCGCGAAACATCAAGAAAAATATTTGTTAAGTTGCCCATCAGTGTATGTTAAAAGTTAATCTTAAAAATAATAATAATAATAAAATAGAAAATGGCGCCAAATCTATGCCCTCGTCAATATATTTTTACACGCCACTCCAAAAAATATATAATTGTATAAACAAGTATTGCTGTTTGTACATTTTCATGTATATTTTATTGCTTAAATCTTTTTTTATTTTTATATAAAAATGGGGATATCAGAAAAATGCACCAATTGGGAATAAAAATTATATATACACTGTAAAATTGAATTAAAATAATATAATATAATTAAAATTTTTTTTCTGATCTTTGTAAAAAAAAAAAAAAAAAAAAAAAAATTAGAGTAATAAACTATATACATTAAAGCAACATTTTTTATAGAATTATTTTTTAAACATTTTTTTTACCTTCTTTTGAACAGGTAATTTTTCAACAGTATATTACGCTTTTTTAATTCTAATATACAACATAATTAAGTTTATAATTATATGTTAATATATAATATATAATATATTATATTATATTATATATTATATATATTATATAATATATATTATATTATATATTATATATATTATATAATATATATTATATTATATATTATATTATATATTAACATTTTTGTGATGCAATTTTTATATCTTTTATAAAAGTTTTTATATCATTTACACACACACACACACACACACAAAACAATATTATTCATAAAACAATATTATGTGTATTTTTATGTATTATTTTACTTATATATAAAGTATTTTATTTTTCGAAGTACAATATAAGAATAATATTCACATAATTTGTATAGAGTTTAAATATTTTTTTATATTCATAAAATTCTATATTTATAGAAAAGCAAGTTTTTTTCACTAAAACAAAAATTGTAATTACATTCTTACATTATACGTCGAAATAATTTGCAGTAATTAGGAAATTGCTGAAACTAATATTTCATGTCTCTTCTTCCATTTTATCTTTTCGTTATCGTTTCAAACATACTTGTCGTATTATCAGTTTTGTGTACTAGAGTTATAGGTGTGTATTTGTGTGTTTTTTGTGTGCGTGAGTATCTGACCTGTACACATACCTATATTTGTGCATCATCTACTTGTCTATGTATTTACCTACCTTCCTAAGGATGATACCCCTTCAACCATGTAACGATCACAACAATCCCACCCCTCAATTAAAACATGTTCAGACTGGACAATAAATTTTTACAAAAAAACTTACACAACATGCATCACTTTAATATGTCAAGATCAAGATGATCCATGCTAAGTGTAAGTCTTTGTAAAGAATCACATTGGGAGGATTGGACACTACAAACACTGCATGATTGGACACCGCACGATTGATCCGACGCATCATGCAATCAATACGTTTAACTTCAATCAAAATTCGTGTAAATAGGAAGTAAATGCACAGATCTAGGGGTGGAAGAAGCAGAACTTTTTTCCATGCATCCTTACTTAAAAAAAAACCTCTATCTAATCTACATCTAATTTAATCCTAATCCTTTTCTAATCCTAAATTGTCAATCGGTGTCCAATCTTGCGGTATTCATATCGTACCGATCAAATGATGTCCAATAACTCCGTGTCCAACTGATTGTGAGTAATGTCTAATTTGAATATATTAAGATTTCTATATATAATACTAGACCGGTATAACACATATAAGGCTCATATGGTGAAATGTGATGCAAAAGCAATCATATCTAATATTGGGCAGAATTCGATATGCTGTGTCTCTTCATAAGACGTGATAGTTAAACATACATTCTGCAATTAAAATAAAAATAAAACAATGAAAACTATCAAGTGCACATATAAAAATAAAAAATATGTCAGTAACTTGTATACTTGGCTGTTTAACTAATAGTCTGCTTAATTAAATAGAGCCGCATTTGCGTCACTTTTAGCTGTTAACAGTCTAGTACGATATATATATAGGATGTCCAATAATAATCACCAAACCTTTCATGTGCAAATAGAGCTGGTTAAATCAAGTAGGAAAGTCCTCTACCTTTTGCGATCTTCGCAATAATTAATGAGAAATTAATTAAAAAAGATCGCAGCGAGTAAAGACATTCCAAAGTTACGCGGTTGCTAGACGCATACATAATTAAATTTGATTATTAATCTCAAAGCTTCCGCGTAACTTTGGGAAGTCTCTTTTCGCACGGATTGGCCTATCTTTTATAATTAATTTCTCATTAATTATTGCAAAGATCGCAAAAGTATAGAGGACTTTTCTACTCGGTTTAATCCGTCTATTTGCACACGAGAGGTTTGGCAGGATTATTACCGGACACCCTGTATAAAAATCTATGGTATCAAGTCAAGCGATGTTCAATGTTATGTGGCCAAACATAATACGGCAAAAAAGAAATGCGAGAGTTGCAAATTTCCCCTCTCCCCCACACACGCGTATACATACACGTACATAATGTATACATAGAATGATTCATTTAATTGATTAAGCTAAAAATTTCGAAAATAAAGCACTGTTAAAAATATGTTTTTAAAAATATTTTGTTTTATAGTTTGAAAAAAAAAAAAAAATAATAATAATTGTGTGTATTTGTATATGTATATAATTATATAATATATATATAATTTGTAATAAAAATGTGAATTTTATTAAATATTTTTAAAATAACCTTTATCTATCTATATAAAATCAACTTAATGTATATAAGATAATATATATAAAATAATGTATATATATATTATTTTAAAAAATTTTAATAAAATTCACATTTTTATTACAAATTCTTGCAACCAATGTCAAAAAAATTGTTTCAAACTGATATAATAAATTCTATAATAAATATAATATTAAATTCTTTCTTCATGTCAAAAACTTTTTGAATTAATGTTAAGTACATGGAAGTGTTACATGTTACAGTGATTGCCAGCGACTCTATATGTACCATGGAAAAATTTTACAGCTATATTTGCTTCTGTGCAGGTATGCGCATGTGTGGCACACAAAAAACACAGGTAGAGAGTGGTCTCTCGCAAGTTTAGAATTATTACATACTGTAGAAGTGACAAATCATGGAATGATGAATCTGATTTCCGTCTAATGTCTGTAATTCAAATATACGTGTGCATATGCGTGTATGTGTGAATAGAAATCAGATTCGTCACTCCGTGATTTGTCATTTTTACAAGTACTTAATGACTCCAAATTTATGACTATATGTGTATAGTGTACACGCATATCTATATAAAATTATAAGTGACTTCTCAGAAAAATAATGAAAAACTTCATGTGCCAATTGGACATTTCTCTTAATGAGTAATTAATAGATTTAAATTTAAGAATTTTGCCAACACAACAAAACAACATAAGATTCCATTCAATATAACTTACTCCGTTCAATAAATTGAATAATCGTGAGATAAATGAAAATTTATTTAACTATGTTATATAATAGAACAAATTTAAGTTTAATTTTAAATAAAAATAAAAGTTTCAAATTGTTATTACAAGTCTTCCAAATCATGTAGAACTATTATTATAATTTCGAATTATTTTTTTTTTATTTCAAAAAAATTCTTGTATTACCAGAAAAATAAAAATCCTACAAGCTTTGATTAACTTTTTTCACTTGCTTGACGATATTATAATCGAATTCGATCTTATAATCGAAAGCCACTATACTTTATTATACATATACGCAAACGGATCGAATCTTATATATACATCTTCTTGTGTTTACAAAATTCCAAGATTCAAAATTAATTATAGTTTTAATTATTTCAATGCTCAGTGTTGTGCCATATCGCATTTTAAAAAATAACATCAAATACACTATCTGTATTGAAAAATAAAAAAGCATACAATTTATTTTCCAAAACAAAGTGCTATTTAATTTTCGTAACAAAAAACTCGCAATTTTTTTAGTTTAAATACTTTGTAGAATAATATATTATCCCACAAAAAATGCCACATAATTTAAATTATATTTAAATAATATTAAAAATATTAAAATGTGTATGTAAGATATAATTATTGAAATTTTTATTGAAAAAAATTAACAAACCGTTTACGTAAATAATAATTAATAAGTGAATAAATAAAAGAATAAATAAAAAGCTTCAAAATTATTACAATCAACTTACTTGTATGTCATTTAATTCGTCTTCATATCGTCTGAGACGGGAAACTTCTGTCTTCAGGCTTTCTATTTCCGCTGTAGCAGCTTTCAAATGACACGTCTTTTCGTCCACTTCCTGCTCTTTTGCCAACAACTGCAAAAAAATTATTATTACATACTTAATATATTACATAGAGTTAACAAAAATATCAAAATAATGTTAAAATACAATCTTAAGTAAAATACAATAATAGAAAAATTAAAGTTTTATAATTTCCATATAAGATTTAGTTTTATAATTTGACTTAATTCGTTACGTTTTTAAACAAACAGTTAAATATAAACAATGCGATATACATTAAAGTAACATGTTTTTGTACAACTTTTTAAACAAATATATGGACTTGGCGTTTTTTTTTTTTTTTTTTTTTTTTAGTTTTTTCAAAAAGTAATAATAATATCTTTGTGTATCTCATCTGGATTAATAAATCTCGATATTTCGATAATTATTCAATAAAAGAAAATGTCATAAGAGATATTTTAACATGATTTCACACTATCCTAATAATACCTCAATTTTTTTTACAACAATGTACAGAATTCTGTTAACAATATATGTACATTTATATATAGAATAAAAATAGAGTTTTATATATATATATATATATATATATATATATAAAACCAATCCTTTCTATATACATTATTATTATTTTTAATAACACGTACAAGATGTTTAACTTTTGCCATCTCCTGTGTTTGAAAACCTTCCAGTTGTTCTGCATCTTCTTGAAAGCTATACAACTTCTTTTTATATTCTAAAACATAATGAAAAATGATAATATATATACAGGATGTGCTCGAAATAGAAGTCACCAAAGGAAAGTAACTCATTTTTTCAAGATATAAAAAAAAATTTTTAATTTAACATAATAGTAAATGTAATATTAAAAATGTATTGTTTCAAAATTACACTGACAAACATAAATATTCAAATCATTTCAAGCATTTACTTTGAAATTTTTATGGGCGTTCCTTAACTGACAGATTTCTAATTTTATTAACTGATTATTTACATCGGCTTGTTTTGTTAGCTAATTGAATATAAAGATTATTAATTTAAAAACTTTTTTAAAGAAATGAAACAATGCATTCTTAATTCTATAATTATTAGAACTTTGTATGTCTTCAAGTGAGTAAGCATCTTCCAAACTAGTGACTTCGAATTATATACATTATATACAAGGTGGAGCATTTGAAATTACTACTTTGATTTACGATGTTATTATCAATGTTATGTTGAATGTTATTATCTGTAGAAAAAATTAGGTTAAATTAAAATTAAATAATTTTAATGGGTTATAAAATCAAATCAAATCTTTCCATGTGGAGACGTTTCGAAGATTTGAAGATGACCTTTAATTTTTAAAATGAAAATATTTCTAATATACAAAAATTTATAAAACAAAATGTTCTTTTGAATTGAATTAAAAGCTTTATAAGAAACATCTAATGTTAAATAGCAGCCCATCTAGTTGCTTAAAGATAAAATCATCTCTTTGATTATTTTGGAGCAAACGACAAATTTTATGTATTTTATATCCTTTTTTATACATTTTAAAAATTATATAATTTAAGGCATAAGATGTTATATACATATAATAACTCAAATATAAACCTAAAACATAAGCGCAAAAATTTTGTTAGTATTTCATTATTTTTAATTTTTAGTATTCAGTTAACTTACAGAATATTATATGTTATGTAAGATCTATGACAATAAAGTATTGCTTCGTCACATTTTAAAACAAGCAGCAAACTCGGTTTCTTACATATTTTGAAAGTACATTACGTGTAGAATATTTTAGTATCAAAGATATATACAGAAGCAAACATAACAGTATTATATTTTTTAGAGAGATATAATTGTTATGAAACACTCTATAAATACAAAAATCAAAATATCTTAATAATTCGATTATTTATAAATACCTTCTGCATCTTTAAGAGCATATTCTAAAGATTGTTTCGCTATTTCTATCTTTTTTATCTCTTCTTCTAATTTTTGTTTTTCTTTCTCCTGCTTTTCTATAATCTTTTTCCACTCTTTCTCTTTTTCAAGAAGCCTGACTTTCCATTCTTCCTCTTGTTTTTCCATACGTTTCAATATTTCTGCCTCCTTTTTCATTAAACGCTTTCTCCATTCCTCCTCCCTATTTTCAAACTTTTTTATGTCTTTTACAGTTAACTGTATTCCGTCATTAGGCTTGAATTCAACATTATTCTCTCCTTTTGATGAAACTGATGGTAATGGAGATGTATTCTCGTCCCTCAATCCATCTAATGATATCTGAGAACCACTAACACTACTTGTAGAACCTGTCTGTAATAAAAATAATGTAATCAACACTAAAGAAGCATAATAAAGTTATATAATAATTTTACACATTCTCATAACAAAAAGATTTAATCAAAAGTTATACTGAAAAAATATTTAGCAACACAGTTTTTACTCAAAGCTAAATCATGAAGAAAAATCTAAAAATTTAACTAAATTTAAATTTAATTTCAATTGAATTAAATCTAAATTTTCTGAAAGAAATTAATCAAACAGAATCTGAACTTGACGGTATACAATTAATTCTTAAAAGTTTCAAAGCTCGAAACGTGAGGTGACAATATCTGACATTTGATTATATTTGTATAAAGATAAAGAAAAATATTTAATAATACAGTTTTTCAAAGCTGAGTCATGAAAATTCTAAAACTAAATTTTAATTTAATTTTAATTTAAATTAAATCTAAATTTTCTGTAAGAAATTAATCGAATAGAATCTGAATTTGACGAGATGCAATCAATTCTTAAAAGCTCTAAAGTTCAAAATATGAAGTGACGATACCTGACATTTGATTATATATATTATTTGTGTAAGTACAAAGATAAAGAAAAATATTTAATAATACAGTTTTTCAAAGCTGAGTCATGAAAATTCTAAAACTAAATTTAAATTCAATTTAAATTAAATCTAAATTTTCTGAGAGAAAATTAATTAAACAGAATCTGAACTTGACGATGTACAATTAATTCTTAAAAGTTTCAAAGCTCGAAACGTGAGGTGACAATACTTGACATTTGATTTTATTTGTGTAAAGAAAAATATTTAATACAGTTTTTACTCAAAGCTGAGTCATGAAAATTCTAAAACTAAATTCAAATTTAATTTAAATTAAATCTAAATTTTCTGTAAGAAATTAATCGAATAGAATCTGAATTTGACGAGATGCAATCAATTCTTAAAAGCTCTAAAGTTCAAAATATGAAGTGGCGATACCTGACATTTGATTATATATATTATTTGTGTAAGTACAAAGATAAAGAAAAATATTTAATAATACAGTTTTTCAAAGCTGAATCATAAAAATTCTAAAACTAACTTCAAATTCAATTTAAATTAAATCTAAATTTTCTGTAAGAAATTAATCGAATGAAATCTGAATTTGACGAGATGCAATCAATTCTTAAAAGCTCTAAAGTTCAAAATATGAAGTGCCAATACTTGACATTTGATTATATATAAATATATATTATTTATGTAAGTATAAAGGTAAAGAAAAAATATTTAATAAAATATATAATTTTTATTCCAGACTGAATCATAAAAATTCTAAAGCTAAATTCATTCAATTTAAATTAAATCTAAATTATCTGAGAGAAAATTAATCAAACAGAATCTAAATTTGAGATACAAAATCGATCCTTGAAAGCTCTGAAGCTCTTGGGATGACAAAATACCGGACACCATGTTTACCTGAGACACATGTTTAGAATTTATGGCGCGTATAGTCCCGGCATTCCTGATAACGGAGGACACGTCACTGCCGATTTCCTCGCGTATCTTGTTCTTCAAGGTGGTGAACATAATTAAAAAGCGAGAGAACAGGGGGGAGGGTTAAAATCGCGCGGGGTTAAAAACACGCTAAGGTATATAAAACAGGTGTACGAGTAAAAACCACCTGTCAAGTAGCCTCAACTAGACTCTTTGTCGAAATGCAAACACACATACGCACACGCGAAACGTCAAACCTTCACCCAGGTAAATACAAAGGTACGAAAAAGCACTTCTTCATCTTCTATTCCCTCGCCTCGTCAATTCCACAATTTCCCAAGGTCGTCGTTCATCATCATCACCCTTTATCCGTCCCGTAACCGACTACGGAAACCTCGCGACTCCCCCGTTCGTTGAACATAAATAAAATCGTGGCTCCGAATCCAAGAGTGAGAGAGAGTGAGAGAGAGTGAGAGAGGAAAATGTCAAACGCGATTGGCTGTCAGATAGAAAAATTCTCGGGAGCTCGAGAAACTCCCTATTCGGCAGCCAATCGCGTTTGACAGCTGGAGCTTCGCGCGTGCGCCGCGAGGCGGCGCCACCGTCGACCTGTCAAACCCGTCAGTCTCTCTGCGTCTCGCGCTGCGTTCGCGACGGAGTTACGGCGAACGGCGAGGAAGGCACAGTCCCTTTCGGTAAATACGATGCAAATATGCAAATGGAATAAAGAGCAGCGAGTTATTTCAAGTGCGCGGACGAGAGGGACTTTTCAGGCGTGATCGCTCGAAATTGTTGGCGAGGACGTGAAAAATGTGAGCCTCGAACGGGCAGGGATTAAATTCGTTAAAGTGCGGAAGTGAGGAAAAAGAAGAGAGAGAGAGAGAGAGAGAGCGAGAAGGAGACTCGGGCAGGGAAAGACGAAGACGCAGCTGCTGTTGCCGATCATTTAACGCATGCATGCAAAAAAAAGGGGAAAAAAAGAGAGAGAAAAGAAATTTAGAAGTGCTGTGATTTCAGAGTCTCGACGACGGAAGAAAGAACGATAAAAGGTGCGTATCGGTAGAAATGGGCGATATTATTGTGTCTCTGCACTTTTTAATAATATTTTCTGTATTTTCCTATAATATGTTTCTTTTAAAATATGCAAATATGAGTTTCAAGTTTTTTTTTAAACGCGGTCTCTTATTATACTTATCTATAATGTGGTTTTCTTGGATATATTTTTTTATCAAGTAAAAAATGTAGAAAATGGAGAAGAGTCAATTGTTCTTTTATTAATTTAAAAAGTTTTTTATTAATTTAAAAAAAATCTATTTTATTCGCGAAATAACAAAATTCGGATTTGATATTGATAAATATTTAAGAGTTTATTTTGGATGAGTTCATCATATATGTTTCGAGCGTTTATATTTACAAGTGCTATTTTCAGTTGTTCTGTTCATTGTTGAATGCTGTCTTCAAGTTAAAATTATTTTATCAAAGGACAATCAGAGAGAGAAAAAAGAGGCGATTTTTGTGCTTATAAAGTGTAATATAAATTATATATATAATTTTATGGTTTTTGAATTACCAAATACAATGATAGCATTTTTATTCTTTTAAAATGATGGAAACAGACAAAATTTATCTTATAAGTATCAGTTTTTTTAAATAATAACTTCTCTAATTTTTTAAAATTATTTCTGAATAATAGAAAAACAAAGATTTACTATAAGAACATATTTTGAAAATGAAATTTATTATTTTCAAATTCTTATAATTTATGTGCAGTCTAGAGAAAACTTAAGATGCTCCTAAAGAAAATATTTACTATATTTTTTAATTTTTATCTATTTTATTGGAAAGTTTTGTTTTATGTTAGATTTAATATTATTGAAATTTTAATTTTAAGATGTTTTTTTCAGTTTTTAACGAAAAGAGATTATAAGAGTAAACTATAGTGGAGCAAATAATTAAATAAAACATTAGAAAAAGATTGCTATATAACTTATATAACCTTATTATTATTAAAAACTTTCATTAAAGTAAAAGTTTATTATTAGTTATTTTAACATTTTTATAACTAAACAATGAATACTATATAAAAAGTCCTATCCTAAATACATTTGATAGGATTTATATAGTTTCTAGATAAATATCATTTGAAATAATTGTTAAATATATATAATAGAAGATGTGAGATATATATAAGAGAAAACTTTTTCTTCATTATTTTGTATATAAAATCCAATAACATAAATTTTTTTAATTTTTCAAGATTATATTTAAATTATTTTGTTTTTTTAAATAAAATTATATATTTTTGTATAGATAGCATAAAAGAACAGAAAGAGACAAAGTCAAGACATATTTGAAATGATCTTGAAACAATCTGAAGTCACAGAAGTGAAGGAATTTCCAGCTCTTAAACATTGTTACGAGATGAATAATGGATTGCAGAAGTAATCATTTGTTTTGACAGCAATAATTCTCTTCAAATAAGCTGTACAATCAAAACAAATGATTATTTTAGTCATGAATGCAGCTGATAAATGATATTTTTATATATTCCCACAAAAATTAGCCTAATACTTTTAAATGCAATAAACCAGCAAGTTAATTTATTAATTCACTATGTTTAAACTGTTAATTTGGAAACATATTATCAAGTTGTTTCCTTGTTATTAATGCAAGTGATAAAGTATATTAAAATAAATGATTTTAACATGATGATGTTAAAATTATTTATTTAAATATATACTTAGAAATATCCACATTGTAAAGTTTGTGGAATATTTATTTCCTTTCTTGGAGATAAGCTAAAATAAACAATCTATTTATATACTTATTTCTTCTGAGAAAATGTAATATTTTCTTTTGAAGATATATTGTGTTTATTTATGCATTTAAGGCTCCTGGCTCCTTTCCGACCATGTCGAAATCGTGACGTCAGAGGCGAGAAAACACACGCTAAAATTTCTGAGATGACATTTCGAAGTAAAAAAATATTTCGATGAAACAACACTTCAGATGGCTTTAGCACACTCTTAAAAAACCCCGAAAACTATCCTTTTCCCTTTATAATCAATCAACAGCTGTAAAATGTAATATTATGAAGCCCAGTCCGTCTGGTCTTTGCACATGCGCAGTCATTCCGCATGTCAAAGTCTGACATCTCGATCATTTTACAGATGTTGATTGATTATAAAGGGAAAAGGATAGTTTTCGGGGGTTTTTAAGAGTGTGCTAAAGCCATCTGAAGTGCTGTTTAATCGAAATATCTTTTTATTAAAAAATGGCATCTAAGAATTTTCTCGCCTCTGACGTCACAATCCAATATGGCCGCGGTGAGCACCCAGGAGCCTTAATATCATCAAAAAGATATGGACCGATGATTCATTGTTTAGAATTCTACACCAGATATTAAGACTCCAAATTAATAATCTATTTGTCTCGTCCAGTAGATTACTTTTATCTCAATAATATTACAACAGTTGATGCTGTTATCATCTTTAAAAATTCTTTCGTCATTGAAGAAAATTTGATTAAGAATTACACATTTGGTGATATCATTCTTTGCTTATATACAGAATTAAATAAATATTATGGAATAGAGATCTTGATTTTTATCTGTTTTGGCAATTTTTTCATATCTGTGACATTAGATTGCTTTATTTAAAATGTTTTTGTTGAATTTGTCTTTTTATATATTGTTTTATTTAAAAAAACTTTCATAGTTTTGAAAAAAATAAATTTTTTTTATTATTAGATTCTATGCAAAACATACAATAAATAAAGTCTCGTTACATTTTTCTCGTATCTCATTTAACAGTTATCACAAAATCCTAAATAATTCCTGTATGAGATTCTTAATCAGAAAATTGACTGTTTTTATCGTTTTTATTAATTTATATTTGTCATATTTATTTTATTATGTTTTATTTAGCATTTCAGAATTATTCAAGAAAAATGTTCTTATAATTTTTAATGAAAAAATGTTATAAGAATAAACTATAATATAAATAATTGAAAAAAATTGTTGTATATTATGAAACAAATTTATTTTAGTACTTTTGAAATAAATTTTGATCATTTTTCTATCACTTTAGACAAAATAATAATGCTATTATTGTATTTGGCTAGTAAAAACATAAAATATATAATTTAATTTTTATTTACTTAATTTAGTTATAATTTAATTTTTATTTACTTAATTTAATTATAATTTAATTTTTATTTACTTAATTTAATTATAATTTAATTATTTACTAGACTTTTTTGTGAAGAAATGAGTACTTTTTAGAGCCATTTTGTAAAGTTTTGCGTCTTTTTCACGCATAGCCCTATGTAATAGATATTTATACAACAGCATAAATTCGAAAGACAGATATATGCGAGATAAGATGCTTTGATGCTCCGGAAAGGGGTCATGTAGGGAAAATAGAATGTGAGGCTGTGCTTCTCCTCTCTTTCCTTTCACCAACCGCACAATCGAACAAGGAAAGCATTTTACTCTCTATTATCCTCTTTTATTAATTTTTATTGCTCTTTAATTAATTTTAAGCTTCCACCGGAAGTGGAAGCTATCAATCTATTTATATAATCTACCTATGTCGTCACAGTCTTCTCTTTATTCATAAAAAAACTATATTTAACGCTCACATTTTCGGTGTCCCGATAAAAACAACAATATTTATGACGTAACACGTGATATATCGTTAATGCTTATCTAACTAATAAGTTTAAGCAATTTCCAGAGTCAAAGACAAACGAAATAAACGATGTCTATAAATGTTTCTTAAAGTGCCTTAGCATCTATAAATGTTTTTTAAAGTGGCTCAGCGTCTAAAAGTGTATGCATGTATTCTTAAAAACATCTGGCAAAAAAAATAAGAGAAAATGCAATATAGAAACACTTTTGTCACTAACAAAGCGCATGCTAGATCTAATCTTAACGTGATCTGACCTAATTCTAACTTATTTTTACCTTTCCCACGAATCATTAATATAGCCAAGCCAAGGGAACATATAAAAATAGCTAAAATAATGTTAAAAAATTATGTAAATATAAATGTTCATACAAGCGAATTTAATGCTATAAGAAAAAAATTTTTTTTTATCATAAATTTATAAATATTTATTATATATATAAATTATAAATTATAAATATAAATTATAAATATTTATTATATATATAAATTATAAATATTTATTATATATATATAAATTATAAATAATTTATATAACTTCATATTTTGTATATTTTCTTTTTTATTTTTATTTTTAAATGATACTACAGAAATCTTTTGATAAATTAAGGTTTTATTTTTTTTTTAATTAAAATTTTACTTTTTCTTGAGTAAATTATCTGGGGTGTACATTATCGCATATACAGGAAGTCATGTAATAAATGTACGATATAAATTATTCAAGGTAAAATGATGAAGTGAGAAGGAAACCGAAACGAATCATGTCCTGATAGGATAGGAGAGCAACATTTCGTCGTATTTCATGTCAAGGGGAAGAGAAATCGCCTTATATCTCCCTACGATAGCGTAGAATGGGTGAGAAAATTGTCAAGTTATATGTTTATGGTATCAGATTTTGATTTTGATTTAGGACAGGTTGCGCTGATAAATTTGGTGTGTTAAAAATGGATGTTAATTGCAATTTTTTTTCTTTATAAATAGCGCTATATTTTAGAGGGAAATCATTGATTGCCAACACAGATGTAGTAATTATTTTTTTTTAATTATAATTTTACACCTATAATATAAAGAAAAAAGATATAACTAACATTAGAAGCACTCAGTCCTAAACCAATCAAAATTCATCACAATTTAAATTGTAAGAATTAACTTAAGTTAATTTTATTTCATCATTATTATACAGTGACTAAAAATAAGAAGTTATTTTTATCTAAGCTAATTTGTTTCATGAAGTGAAAAGAAAATAGTAGATGTGCGATAGATTTTTTCATAAAAAAATTGAAAATTTATTTATTATATTTAAATTTCATCGAAGTTCCAATCCAGGAACTGAAATATTTATAAAATTAATCAACAGATTAGAAGAAAAGAATCTGCGCTTCGCTAACACTTTTAATAGTCCATTTCCCATTTTAGTTAGATAATAATTAATATAATTGTGTTTACCAAGCGTGTTCTCTATTTTTGCCCCGCTGGCTCTGCTCGATTTTTGCTGCATTTCTGCTGTCAGTATTTAATATATTAATTTATCCTTTAAGGCTCCTACCTCGCCGACCATGTCGGAATCGTGACGTCAGAGGCGAGAAATAACATGTTGAGATTTCTTAGATGCCATTTCTAAATAAAAACATATTTGCATAAAATGACACTTAAGATCTCTTTAATACACTTTTAAAAAACGCCGAAAACTATCCTTTTCCCTTTATAATCAATCAACAGCTGTAAAAAGTAATATTACGAGGCCCAGTCTGGTCTTTGCACATGCGCAGTCATTCCGCATGTCAAAGTCTGATATCTCGATCATTTTACGGTTGTTAATTGACTGTCAAGGGAAAAGAATAGTTTTCGGCGTTTTTTAGAAGTGTATTAAAGAGATCTTACGTATTATTTTATGCAAATATGTTTTTATTTAGAAATATGGCATCTAAAACATCTCAACGTGTTATTTCTCGCTTCTGACGTCATAATTCCAATATGGCCGCGGTGAGCACCCAGGAGCCTTAATTTGATATATGTATTAGTATCCTTGCCACGTTTTTCTTGTCACGATGTAAAAATTGTACTGTCGCTAATATCGCAAATCCTGCTTGATATTTATTACATATTTATTACGTGATAGCAGACGATGCACGATTTTTGTTGTATTTATATATCGTCATACCATATTGACAAGTCGTGTCAGAAACTGAGTTTAAACGAAGTAGTTTCCCGAAATTTCTGAAAAAATCATGATTGAATTTGCTGATTTGAAACTGCTAGCATTTTGCTATCTGGATATATAGGGCCTTTTATTTTAATTGATATATAATTTTCCGAAATTAAGCGAGATAGGAAAATGCGATTTTTATTCATACAGTTTTGACAGGAACATGTTTTTATTTAAAAAAAATTTCCCTAATGCTCATTTCTATTAATGTTATTTAAACTTAATCATTGATTAACATATAACATAAAATAACACCAAAAATTAATATATATAATTATTATTTACGATATAATTTATTATCAAATCGTAATTAATTATTATATCGTTATTAATTTTATAATTTATTATTATATACGATAATTTTATTGTAGAAATTTTGATATTGTTATTCTGTAAGTTAATCAATTAATTAAATTAAGTTTAAATTATATTAGTAAAAATGAGCATGAATAGAAGTGCCAAAAAGATTATACGAAAGATTTTGTCATTTTTTAAATGAAATTATTGTCTTTTAAACACATACATTTCTAATCTTTCTTACGACGAGTTATAATTCAAGGATATATACAAAATTATCCGATACAGAATTTTGGTTTTTGATTTTCCTTGTTAAGAACTCGGCATTAATAAGACAAAAATTCTATTTTTATATCTGGATTTATATAATATTGATAATATGTGTTCTATACACAAATTTTTATTCTCAAGACATTCATTTTACTATATTTTTTGTAGTCATTCTTGTTGTTCCCCATTTTACAAAATATATAAACTGCAACAATTGAAAATAACTGAATATATGATAATAATCATTTTTATATTAATAATTATCAGAAAGATATATTAAAGAATTTTAATTTTTTTCGTGGAGATAATGTCTATAGAAGAATCAAAATAATCAACAAATAAAGCTCCAAGTAAAGCTCATTATTGTGTAGAATTTTAGTGATAATATTAAAGTGAACATTAAATATTAGATTCAAGATTACTTTAAATTTTTTAAATAGTAGGTTCAAAATTATTTCATGTTAAAGTAGTATGATATTAATTTTTATTTGAATTTGAAGGAATTGTTTTTTGGGGGTTAAAATATTTTTTTCTTAATCTTTTTTCAGAATCTTAAGCACTACACAGTTAAATAAAATTTTAAGAATAATATTCTGTAAAACAGTCTTGTTTTTTGACGATCAATTAGCTAATCAATAAACAGAATTATTCGTGTCTATTTGATAGAAATATTATCTTTTATTTTCAACGTATTCTGCCTATGATATTCTTTGATAGTATATCCAATAGTTTCATAATATGCTAAATCTATTGAGAATGATTATCAATAATATTTTTTTTTATATAGGCAATAATCGTAAATTTAATTTGATTCTAGATACACAAGTAGAAATGTCTCGCAACAATGGACCTGGTCTTTATGAGTTCCTTATGGAAGCCGAATTACAGCAATATTATCCCGGCATTCGAGGTAGTTTTATTTGTTTTACTCACATTTTGTTATATTTTTAAAAATAATAATAGGGTATATATTAATTTTAAGAGATGTCTGTAATTAAACTCCTAATTAAAATTTAATATTAAGAAAAAAAATCAAATATTAAGAAAGAAAAATTTACGAAAAAAATGACATCTGTTTAATCATCTCTTCCCTCTTCATCTAGTTTAAAATTAAATGAAAAAATTATACAATCATGCACTATTTATGCTTTTAAAATCCATAAAATAATTTTGCGCTTATTTCGTTTAACTCATACAAAAATTTGTTTAGTGAAAGGCTGAATCAGATATACAGGCAAAGCCTTTTATATTAATAATAAATTATTCATATTAATAAAAAAATAAAAAGCCTTTCATATTAATAATAAATTATTCAAAAATTATAAAAAATAAATACATATATAGGATTTGTGCATTTTTATATCAAAGTAATATTAATTTGCGTTGCATTACCTAAAAGAACTCTCTTTTAGAGAGGAAGGAATGATATTTTCTTTTATAACTCGTCACACACAAAAATTACAATAAATTAACTATAATATACATTTTCGATTTAAACATTACTATTTTCAAATTTTTGTGCTTCGTTTTTTAAGAGACTTCTTGGAACAATGGATGATATTGTTTTAAAATTCACTTAAAATTCCAAGATTAATACTTTAATTATACACAATATATATTTTGATGCTATTATTTTCAGATAATTTCGATTTTTGTGTTGTACTTTTTCTAATAAACTTTTCTCTTATTGTTAGAATAAAGAATAATATTTTTAAGCTTAATTTTTTTTTTTTTTTTTTTAAATAATAGTGCAAATTAAAGATATATCATGTATAATTAACTAATTTCACAATTTTAAATGAGAATTATAATATCACTCTTAGCTTCAAGAGAACAGTTTTTTTACGATCTAGTGCAAACATCAAAATTATTTTGATATAAAAGCTCATAAAACGTACAAATTCGATATTTGTTTTACAAAAAATACATATATGTAATATGTTAGAGAAATTCACTGGCTTTCTATTCAATTCTCCCACAAAAAAAATTATTGGTTAAACGAAATAAGTGCAAATTTTTTTTTATGAATTTATAAAAAAATTAAATTCATAAAAATTCATAAAAAAAAATTTGCACTTATTTCGTTTAACCAATAATTTTTTTTGTGGGAAAAATTGAATAGAGAGCCAGTGAATTTCTCATATATATATATATATATATATATATATATAAATTAAATTTTAAACTAACCATTAATTAATTTCGCTGTTTGTATGAATTTCCATTAAATAATATTATATTTTTAAAATCATAATTATTACTTATTAAAAGAAAGTTTATATTATATTTTATTTATATTAACATAAATTTATATTAATTATTTATATTAATATAAGTTTATTTATAGTAATAATAAGTTTATTTATATTAATATAAGTTATTTATATTATATTATACCTCATTTATTAGGTGACTTGAAGGTGCAAACAACGGCACAACTAAAGTATGTAACGGAGGAGGATCTGAACGCGATAGGGATGAGCAAGCCGGAGATGCGCCGCTTGAAGAAATACTTCCAGAAGCACTTCCCGCAGAACTACCTCTCCAAGTTCAAGAAGATGCTGCTGCCGAAGCGCGAGGAGCAGACACCCGGCGCCCTAAACATGCTGCCGGAGGAGAGGCAGGACAGACCGTCGATTCGCGTCCCCAACAAGCACATGATTCCGGCCGACGCGATCATCGTGAACAAGGAACTGGGCACCGGAGAGTTCGGGGTCGTCCAGCAGGGCGTGTGGACGAACGACGGCGAGAGAATCCAGGTGGCGATCAAGTGCCTGTCCCGCGAGAGGATGCAGAACAACCCTATAGAGTTCCTGAAGGAGGCCGCGATCATGCACGCGATCGATCACGAGCACATCGTGCGACTCTACGGCGTCGTCCTCGACACGAACTCGCTGATGCTCGTGACGGAGCTGGCGCCTTTGCGCTCGTTGCTGGAGTGCCTTAAGGAGCCCAGTCTGCGCTCGAGTTTCCCGGTCCTGTCGCTCTGCGACTTCGCCGTGCAGATCGCCGACGGGATGCAGTACCTGGAGGCGAAGAGACTGATACATCGCGACCTCGCTGCCCGGAATATCCTCGTCTTCTCCAAGAACAAGGTCAAGATATCGGATTTCGGACTGTCGCGCGCCCTGGGAGTCGGCAAGGATTACTATCAGACGAATTTCAACGTCAACCTGAAGCTGCCCATCGCCTGGTGCGCGCCTGAATGCATATCCTACCTGAAGTTCACGTCGGCGAGCGACGTCTGGGCGTACGGGGTGACTTTGTGGGAGATTTTCAGCTATGGCTTTCAACCCTGGGCCGCGTTGACCGGCCATCAGATTCTCGAGGCGATAGACGAGCCTAATTTCCAGAGGCTCGAGCAACCGGAGTGCTGTCCGAAGGACTACTTCTCCCTCATGCAGCAATGCTGGCAACACGAGTCTCAGAAGAGACCCAAGTTCTCCGAACTGATCAATTTGCTGCCCGATTTGAAGCCGGAGCAAGTTCAAGCGGTCCAGGATAGCACCGAGCCGAGTCAGCTGGTTTACAGACAGAGCGATATAATCACGGTCCTGGACAAGGGCAGCGGCAACGCCTTGTGGAAGGGTGTTTTGAATAATGGCAAAACGGGTCTCTTCAATCCGGCTCACACGATCGCGTATCTGGGTTCCAATCTGCCTAGCAATAAACCGGGCGAATTCACGCGAGGAGACGGTAAAAATGCCTTCTCGTCGCAGCGTAGAAAGATTCGCACGGACATGATATCCTCGCCGCAGGGCGATCTCAAGCATACCGGTCACGTGGGCCTGGACGGGGCCTACTTCGGCGACATCAGCTTCCTAGGTGGAAAGTATCCGCACTTGCCTCGTCAAGTCGTAACGCCGTACAAACCGCAAGAGGACGCGACTGATAATTCTCAGAGTTTGAATCAGGATGCGAGGAGCGTCGACGCGAATAGAGAATCGGCGAGAGATAGCAGAAGTATACAACAGGAAACTCAAAGCAAACATGGTACTGATATTTTCGGTGTCGTCATCAATTTATTTATGATCATATAATTTCATTAGACATGATTTAATTATATATGAGTTAGGAAATTTTGTACAAAATAAAATATTAATCGAATATCAATAATATCTTGAATTTTGTAAGACCTTTGTTTAAGAACTTTGTGCTTTGAAAATATAACATTATCTTATATGTTTATATAGAGAGCTTATGGTCTGATACGAGTTCGGAGATATGTCCAGTGAGTGCAGAAAGTAATGCGAAGAAGCAATCTGTATCTAACGTAGGCAGTAACACTGATACTCTCGAAGCTGATCACGAGTATCATGAAATTAGCGATGAAGAAAATCAAGAAAGTCCATTAAGATTCGATAAGGCGTTGAATTTTGATTTTGGTCCGAGCCTTTTGGCAGAAATGGATCAAATGTTCCGATCATTAGGTAAAAGAATGTTGAAAAATGTCAAATATAAATATTTTTTTTTATGTAAGATGCACAAAAAATATTTCTGACACGTTATTATGTTTTATTGTATAGGTTCTTCCCCTCCTCCTCCACCGCCAGGTCATCCTTTACCCACCGAACACGAATCGAGCAACGTGAGAAACGAATTGAGGGAAATTCAAGCGAAACATTGTAGCAAGAAGAAACAAGCCACCGTGAGTCCAATAAATGTACAGTAATCTTTTATTATTTTTTTGATTATAATATGGTTTATATATATTCAGTGTATTTAACGTTATTATTCAGCGTTACTTGTTTCTTATCTATTATTTGCAATCTTAAAATATTATTTTTATTTTTATGTTTATATTTATATTATATTTATACAGTTATCTATTATTAAGTTAAAAGATAAAAAATAAATTTGATTAGAACTCTTACGTAGAATTCATGATTCGAGTTTAATGCAGTTCAATCAAGTTTCTATCGCACACTATTTTTCTTCATCTGTATTTAATATAATAAAAAGTTTTAAAATTTGTTTATTATATATTTAATATGTAGAGAGCCTTTAAATTCTCAACGTTAAAAATTTGTATTTATAAGATAATATAAAGAGAGGAAATTGCACACACAGAAATGTTGATCTACCGTTGATCTACGACGGAGAGGGTAAACATTTCTCTTGTGTATCTAGGTGAAACCTATCTCAGCTGCCGATCAGAAAACTCTCTACTCAGCCATTGCTATGGCACAGGAATTGACAGCACGTTCCATGACAGATCTTGAACATCCACCGGAGTCTCCTCACACACCTGCCAGTCCTTCAAGACGCAGAAAATTCTCTTTTAAGTTGCCACATCAATACAGTCCTAAACCAGATAGACGGCATTTTTCGGAAGAAGCTGCCAGTATACCTGACATACAGGTATAAAACAGGTTTTTGTTCTTTTTTGTCACAGAAATATATTAAAAAATTCGCAAATTGGAAAATCCGCAACAAAGGAAGACACGTGGAAAAAGATGTCTTCATTATCCTTATTTAATAACAAAATTTTTTATTATGATTTATAAAATCATTGAAAATTCTTGATATTTCTAGAGTATAGATTAATAATATGCTAAAGCATAGAAATGTTGCAATGGAGCAACGAAAGATATTTTTAGATTTATTGTTTGCATTATAGATTATAGTTGTTTTCTCAAGCTAGACAATTAGAAATCTTTTCCTTTGTTTTTTGTTAATTAATATTTAACATACTGCAGCAATAAGATGTTATATACACGTCATTACACTTTTTTACATAATTTAATACATAAAATCGTACGAAAAATAACTCTGACAATCAAATATTTATACAAAGATACATATGATGACTATTATATTTTCAATTTGATAGGAGTACAATACAATTGAATAATACACATACATATACAGACATTTATATAATTAATAGTACAATTAGGAAGGTAATATAATTCTACATAAAAAAAAACAGTCAAAAAATTCAGAATAAATTTTTTTATACGAAATTTCGTTTTCGATAAATTTGACTTTAAAAATTGAAATATTGATAGCATATGTGTTATGTTTTTTTAAACTTAAATAATCAACAACTTTGTGTTATACATTAAATTTATCAAATTTATTTTTAAAAAAACGTAGATGTTATTGATTCTTTAAATTTTGAATTTTGTCGAAAATAAAGTTTTGTATGAAAATATTGTATTCTTCATTTTTGACTTATTTTTTCATGTCGATTTTCTTTTTTGATTGTACTATTAGTTACAAGATATCTTGTATATATATACACATATATATTTTAATATTATTTAAAACAACTTTAATACTGTTATGGAACAAAGGTTAATTCCTGCTGTCACATGAGATAAAAAATAGGTATAGGTATATATTTATAATCAAACTATACATTTACTTTGAAGAGTTGATTAATTGTATCTTTAAGTTTCTTAATCTACTGCTTATTCACTTATAACATAACTAATATCGATTTTTCTCTAATATCCTTTTCCCCTCTCATTACTTCTCATTTATTTCTCTATGTTTTACTGTATAATTTAACATGTAATTTTTAATTCCATCATCAAAAATCATATTTTATTTATTTTTGGCGATAAATGCAAACTCTCTCCAAAACATTTTCTGCCAACTGTATATATAACCTCATGTCTTGTAAATGCGATAACATCTGCATGCACTTGATTTTGTTGAAATATTTTCGTTTTTATTTTTTATCTATTTCCCCGCATGTTGTTTTCTCTTTTTTTTTTGCGTGTTGCTGCGTGTAAAGTGGCTATGCTCGAGCCTGCAATCGCTTTCGTCCACGGTATCTAGCATAGAATCCCTCGGTGCACCGTCGACCTTGAAACTTCCCTTGTGGGACAAAGCGTCGGCGGAATTTTGTTTCGCGAAATCGCGGGAGCTCTTGACAAAACCGAGCGCCTGGACTTCATACATGGACATCGACTTCGACGCGCACTTATTGGATAATCAGATGCAGAGGCAGAATCTGGTGAAATCTACCGAGTTCTTGAAGAGCGAGAACAAGAAGAATCACTTGAATTACGAGAATTACGAGAACGCGGCTGAAGCTTCGGAAGCCAAGTCCAAGAACGTTCGACATCATCAGAACGGCAAGATCTTCAACATGGAGAACTCGATGTACGATTTGCCGAGCGAGATAAAGAGAGTCTCCACCAGCTACGTCGAACGTTACTTTGAACTACCTAAATATTGCGACGACGAGGCTATCCTAGGTTGCGCCAACGAGAAGGTGCACTTTGGAGGAGAGAAAGGATTGGACAAGTACGAGCTTAATAACCTGGAGCAGCCTAATAGCAGGTATTACATGAACGCCCTGGAACAGAACTCGTCGATCGGCGGTAGATTGAATCAGGCGACCTTGCAGAGCAAGCTGAACAATTGCGAGCAACAACAACAAGTGAAGAATAATAACATCGCGCATCTCGAGACCTCGTGGCCTAACGAGAACTTCGATATCTTGAAGGAAAAGATGGCGAACTTGTCCGAGTCCCCTCGTAACAAGCCGAATAAGTTTGACGGGGTGAAGGATAAGACGACGAACTTCGATCTCGGCACGCGACCGAAGATCCCGGTCACCTTCACCGAGTCCACGAAGATGAACATCACGGAGTTCAAGAAGATCGACTTTCCCAAGTCTAAGAACGCGAAGAAGCCCTTTATACCTAGAAACACGAGTCAGGACGCGACTACGTATGGTTCTTCGGACAATATTAAGACAGGTGCGAAACCGGACGGCTTGGATAGTCCAAGGGGATCCAATATAGAGGGGATGAAGATAAATATACAGAGTTTCCGCAAGATCGAGCAGAATCAGAATGGTCATGAAGGTTTCCCGTTCGTCATATCCAACAATCCTCTGTTCATCGCCGAGTCGGAGAAGAAGGAGTCTCCCATATACAGCAGTTCCGAGAGTCTGCGAGTGAATTTCCAGCGTCTCCGACGGAAATCCGACGCCGAGGCCAGTCAGGTGGAATTAAATAGCAAGCTTTTAGCGGAGAAGTATCAAGAGAGCGTCAAGAATTACTTGGACTTCAAGAAGGTCCAGAGCTTGAACTTGGGTCTGGGCAAGCTGACGCAGAACATGATGCAGTTGGGCAAGAACTCGCAGAACTCGAGGAATCTGGAAACCACCGCGCCGAGGTCGCTGGTCTCCAACATGAGAAACCTAGATCTGTCATCCCATTCATCCTTGCGTAGCTTAAACATACCGATCCAGAAACCCAAACACCTGGACCTGAACATACCGTTGCAGAGTCAACCGACGTCGATCAACGCGAAGCTGATGCAGAAGACGAATCTGCCGACGAGTCCCACTATCCACCAGCACATTCTGGAGCCGCCGAAGTTGTACCAGAACGATCCCGTCCCCAGGAAGGAGTTACCCAAACTGGACATGCTCCCGGAGAAGCTTTCCAGCGCCGTCAACGCCTATCGGCACCGAACGTCGTCGCTGTCGGAGAACAGGAAGCCGGTGAAGAATATCCGCAGGTCCTTCCACTCCAGAAACGACTCCAGCGAGGACTCGGACTCGGTCTCGCACTCGGAGATGGACATCAGGAGTCGTCTGCGATATAAACGTCGACACAAGAGGGGAGTCCCGCACAATCTGCGCTTGAACTTCAAATACAAGGCCCCCTTTCTGCATCCGGACTCCGCCAAGGGTCTCTCCTCGGTCGAGCTTTGCGGAAAATCGCCGCCGCCGTCGACGAGCTTCCTAAATTCGCTCTCGCCACCTTTTTCTTCGAAGAACAATCTGCTCTCCTGGCCGGAAAGCGCGCCGAGCTCGAGTCTCACGTTCACCAGCAACTCCGATTTTGACTCTGATACCAGCTCCGAGTATCCGGAGTTCACGAACGACGTTCTGACATTCCCTCCCTCCCCAGCTCCTTAAAAGTTCGAAGGGCAATTTTATGCTTCAGCCTTAATCGTATTGGATATAGCTTTTTTATGTATCAAGCCTTGATATTTTATGTATAATTTTATAGAGTGGTTAGAGAGAGAAAGAGAGATTATGTGTGACGAACGTATATACTAATTTATATTAACTTATGAATCAAAAATTTGGTTAAACTAGACTGATTTTATTTAAAAAATATTATAATCTTTTTTTTTTGTGTGTAAAAATTGTTTTATTTTTTTAAAATACATCCCTCCAACATATCGATGCAACGAGTGTAAAAAAATAATAACATACTATTAAAAGAAACATTTTCGACAGATATTAAAGATCTACAAAAGACTGTGAAGCTTCTTTTGTCAAAATAAAATCACACTCGTTTATATCGATGCTAAAGAGGTATGTATTTTGAATAAAGTAAAATTATTTTTATTACAACAAATTATTGTCTTTTTAAGAATGGAAATCAGTCTTATTATTTATTATTTAATAATTTGATATAATTTGATAAAATTTCTATAATTAATATTTACAATTTTTAAAAGATTTTTATTAATTTTTTTCTATATTTATATTATCGTATACGATTATAAAAATAAAATAATGTATATTTGATACACAAAACATTCATAAAAGTAAAATATAGTAAATAACTTTATTATTGTCCGATATTAATATCAATAAATATTTATTATATCTATAATATAATATAATAGAATATTAAAAAATTATATAAAATATCTAAATTTACATATACACACACATACACGCATTTTTATTATTTTACTCAGAATTTCTTGAGTAAAGTTTTACTGTGATGGTAAAAAAAAACCGAAGCAAAATTTTATTTCTTCTCAAAATTCAGTATAAACAATTTCATTCCTGAATATAATATTTATATTTCTTAGATACAACATACACACACACACACACACAGATTAAATGAATACTATATACAATAAATACAAATTGATTTTAGCAATTAGAGTTAAGAGATCTCTACTAATATAGAGATTTATCGAAAAATTAATAAAATATTTATACTTTTTTTAACCTTAAACAATATTTAGTTTGTATCATATATATTATTGTATATCATCTTAATAGTAACTATTATTAACATTAGATTATATAGAAAGTTTTTCAAATTATTTTTGTATATTTTATACTTTTATATATTATACACAATAATTTGTATAAAGAAATTTTATATATATTTTATAAAAAAAATCTATAAATTTTTTAAACAATCTAATGCACAAATAGAAGAAAGTGTATATTAGTTTATTTAAATAAAACAATATAAATTACTAAAGAAAAGAAGAGAGAGAGAGAGAAATATGTATAAAATAGCAAGATAAATTTGATTTGTTCAATAGAATTAATTTTATATCTTTTTATACTCGTATACAATATTTTAATAGCCATTGTCGAGATAACTTATTTGATACAAATTTGATAAGTATGTAACACAATATTGTTATAGATGTTTCAAGCTTAAAAATGTGTAAATATTTTATCAGTTTTTCAATTTTTAAAGTGAATTTTGTCGAAAACAAAATCTCGAAAAAGTTTCATTTTATTTTAGATATATCTTTACATTTAAAAAATCTTTTTTTTATATATCTTTTTCTATTTATGCATATACATATATCAAGATGTTCACGAAACTAAGCAATTTTTATCTAAAACATTTTTTTTTTAGTAACGAATAAAAATTTTAATTTTATTATATTCGAAATTATTTCCACACAAACGAACACACATAAAAAGAATTAAATTCTCTTAATGTACGATCTCGATAAGATTTAATGATTTTTATTAAATCAAATTATATAATTTTTATAAACTTTTGCAGATTAAAAAAATGAATTTGACTCGTAAATAAGCCTATCACGTCAGGATTTCGAAATTGTATATTAATATTAAAGACGCAAAAAGGCGATTTTGATAATAATAAATATATTAGAAAAAAAAAACTAAGAAAATATACATTTTTTATTTACATTTACAGATGTTGTGAAAAAAATTTTTTTGCAACGTTTTTTGCAATAAATTTTTTCTGATACAGAAATATTAACATTCACAATTAGTATCAGCTTATTGTTATATTTTTATATAAACAAAATCTCTCTTCAATAAATGTAATTTTTTTATATATGTACGTTTTATATGGAATTTGGCCTTTTAATAGCATTAAACGTAACGTGAATATAATAACGACTCGTTATTTTTTTACAGTAACGAGTTACTTTTTTAAATCGATAACAAGTAAACGGTAATGAATGACTTTTATATATATAAAAAAAAAAAGAAATACTTTTATACTTTCTCAACCTTGCATTTCACATACGCATGCTTGCATGTCATACTAATCATTGAATTGAATATTAACATATACTGGAACTTTGGATGCCTTTACACATTTCTAGCAATTGTATTTGAAGATACAAAGTTGTAGTATATACAAGATTGATTGACTATACTATTAATTTTTACACAAATAAAATTTGTACATTTTATACACACATAAAAAAAATAGAGTTCTCAAACGAAGATACATATATCATCAATAAGCTACTTGTTTTATTAAGTTTTATTTAGATTTAAATAAAAATAAAATAAAAGGTAAAAACAATAAGATAATCACAAATTTTTTTATATTTTATAAATATATATTTTTTTATGTGAAAATGACAGTGTACAGTTAAAAGAATAATTATGTTTTCTTGAATTATTGAATGTCTGAGAATTATAATATGTAATTTTTAAATAATAGTCGCACTTCCGTATTTATTTATGTATGGAATTTTTTTTTTAATCGTTTTGCTTTATATTACTTTTCCGTTGCTTTATATTTGTTATTTAATGTATATATAGAAACAAAATGTCGTGTGTATAATAATAATATAATGTTGTGTGTATTATTATTCCGAATAGATGTATACTTAATCAAGTGGTGAATGTGAAGTAGCAGAAAAAATGATGAAAGAAAATGAACAGAGTGTTTCTATAGAAGTGGTAAAAGCATATTGTATCTAACATAAGAATGAAAAGGAATCATTTTTAGACCTCTATGTTCATACAATTCTTTTTCACCCTTATGATGAGTACAATGTCTCTCTAAAGTTTGGCCATCTAATTCAGAAACACTCTGTCAAAAATATAATAATACACAAATTTGACTGTATTTTGATTATTTTATATTAATTTGAAAAATCAAAATAATTTTAAAAAACAATTTAAAATTATTATAATTTTTTTTTCAAAAGGAGGATAATTCTGCTTATTTCTTCATAAAGATAAATTTTAAAATAACAGCGTTTTATGCAAAAAATAAGTCATCAAATGTAATTTTTATCGCACTAAAAACAGAGTCTTATCTAAGACAAAAAGAAGAGAAAAAGAGACACCAAAAGCTAAAGAAGGGATGCAAATGTGCGTGCATGTTCTCACAAGAGAGAGAGAGAGAGAGAGAGAGAGAGAGAGAGAGAATTTATTTAGCATTCCATGTGTCCATAGTTTTTCGATTCTCTTATTTTCGTTATAATTTGATTTCTTCTCTCCTCCTATCTATCCCATCCCGCGACCTGTTCAGGCTACCCTGTCGGAGGAGGCCAAGGAGGTGTACAACAGCCTGGTGGAGACCCCGACTATGGAGAGTCCCGGTGACACCAACCCCTTGCGCATGTTGCGCTCCGGGTTGCCCATAGTGAGGCCCAGAATTCGGGGGAACAAGCATGCCACTCTGGCTCATCCGACGTCGTCGTCGGAAAGCGCGTCCAGCGAGCCCGTCTTCCACATCGAGATGCACCACAGCGGCGCGAAGACCCTCCCCAAGGTTCGCGCCTCGCCTCCCCTTCACGCGATCCTGCCTCTGCCGCAGTCGCGCATCCTCGAGAGACATCACTCCAGCCTGGAGATAGAGAACAACCAGAATCAGAGCAACGTCGTCGACGAGAACCCGATACCTCTGCCGCCCAGGGATCGCTCCAAGACGCTCCAGCCCAAGTCCAGCTTGCCGCGACATCAGCGCAAGCATCCCCTCATCATCCCCGGAGGCGGCGTCATCACCAGGACTCTGGCTAAGATGGCGGTGAACGCGTCGACGGTGGAGGACCAGGTGGACGGGCACTTTATGCTGCAAAACGCCAATTCGCCGATTGCCGGGACCTCGTCGCAGGATAATTATTCCCTGGAAGCCTCTATTAACGGGTGAGTCTCGCTGATTCTCTCAAATACAGTGTCTAAGTTTGTGTCTTTTGGACTGTGGAAATTAATTATTTTCATTTGTATACAGGATGTTCCATTTTAATCGATTATTCCCAAAACTTTTATTTTTGATCTTACAACAAAATGTTTCAAATAAAAGTTGTTGTTTGACTTAAACGGGGACGAAGAAGATAGCGCTACTGTCTTTTTCCTAAAAATCGTTTTTCAAGGTCATTTGAAGGTCAATTATATTTTTTTAAATGGAACCACTATATTTTTTTTATATAAATTGATTCCTTGCAATATTTACTACAAAAAATTATAGCCAAAAAATGAAAGATATTTTATAAGTTTGACACACAAAATAGCGAGAAGAATCAATTGGTGTAAAGAAAACACATAGTTGTTTAAAAAAAAAAGTATGTAAATTATAACTAGCAGCTATACATATTTTTTCTTACAAACAACTAGTTTTTTTTACACCGACTGATTCCTTTCATTATTTTATGCATAAAAGTATTGAGGTAAAGATCGTCGAAAAATAAATATTTTACGAGATATTTTATAGTTTATGTAAAATTATGTCAAATTTAAATATAAAATATCTCGTAAACTATTCATTTTTTGGCCATCTTACACTTATAACTTTTTATGCCAAAAATTGCAGAGAATTGATTTTATATAAAAAAATATGGTGGTTCCATTAAAAAAAAATGACCTTTAAATGACCTTGAAAAGTGCCCTTTAGAAAAAAGTCAATAACATCATCTTCTGTCCCTCTTTAAATGAAACAACTTTTGTGATCGATTAAAATGGGATATCCTGTATATGTAACTTGGACATATCAAATTCTTTCAGCCCAGAGGAATTCGAACAACGCATAGACTTTGAGCTGTCGGCGCTGGATTCTTTGCCCACCGAGGAAAACCGATTTCGATGTAGCATGATCTCGGAGGATCTCTTGGAATTCTCGGACAACTTAATCGACTGCGACGACGAGTCGGATCTGCAACAAATTCAAACTGTCCCGAGCGAAACGACGAGCAACAACGACGAGCAATCGACGAGTAACAATTCGCTGATCGACGGTTTACGCAAAAAGGTTGGCGTCGAGTCGACGAAGTCCGCGAAGGGTTCCGCGTCTAAGGTACAACAGGAGAACGTGGAAACGGATTTAAATCGAAATCCAACGTCGTCTAATTCCGCGAGATCGAAGGACTGGGGTAAAATGGATCCGTTGACGACCAGAACGCAATTTTCACCCGCGGTGAAGCTTCCCGGAATGAATCAGCACGCTTTGCTGAACTACAACACGTCGCAAACGAATCGCGCCTACGCAGAGGAAGTCTCCAAGTCCAAGTTCGAGACTGTCCAGTGCGAGGAACCGTTGATATACATCAGTTCGAACGACGATTTTCACTCGACCCCCCTCCCGAAGGTCTATCTCTTGTCCAACGAGAAGTCGTCGAGCGACCTGTCGCGACAGTCGGACCACGTCTCCTGCGAGGATCTGCTGGAGTTCGCTTGCGACGGGCCGAACACGCGAAGAACCCGCGGACCCCACAACGGGGAACAGTCCGACGAGGTAAGGATCATGCTGAAAGTCCTGCACGAACAGTCGACCCCGGAGTCCTGCATCGCCGCGTTGAACGTCACCGAGTGGGACGTCCTGGCGGCGATCAAGCTGGAGCGGCTTCAGGGTCTTCTGAAGAAGGAGAATAATTTCGTTAGCCTCGAGGACTGCAAGATGATGCTGAACCAGTGCGGCGGCGACGTCGTCAAAGCGGCCGCGCTTTTGCGCAGCACGGAAGACACCACCGCGGTTTAGGGCGATTTCGTGATCACGATTGTCGTAAAGAGCGATTATTTATATATAGAGGATGAAGATTGATTGAAGTCTTGAGATTATACCTGTCGCTTCGAATTTTTTTATTCTTCATGATTCTATTTTATGGAAACATTCTTGTTTTTTCAAAATCTCTTCTTTTGCAATCTCGCATGGCGCTTCAAAAAATATATACTTTTATTTCTACGCTAATATTAGAATTAATAATTAATATTAATTTTAATATTAATTATTATTTAATTAATATAAAATATTTAATTATTAATTAATATTAATTAATATTGATTTTAAAAAATCTTTGTTCTTTAATTACTAGTATTAATTTTTTTACGAACATATAGATTATATTAATTATAGTATTAATAAGACATCTTTTTCTATATTTCAATTATTGCTAACACCTGGCTGACTGACTAATAGCTGGGAATATATATTGTTAACTAATATGATATAGTATGATTATAAATTTTACAGATAAAATTATATCTATCTGTAAAATTTATTTATTTTTGAGTCGTTTGTTTGTATACTTGTTTCCAGTGATTTTTTTAACGACAATCGCTATTGTTATATGTCGTTATGCAGATTTAATATTACATTTTAATATCTAGCAATAAGCAACAGAGATAGAGCAGATCAATTAGAAAGTGCGATAGATAGTAGTAGTAAAAAATTCAATCTATTATTATACATTCTATACCTTTGCTTTGAATTAATTTTTGTTTTTAACTCAAGAAGACTATCTGTCAGTAAAAGTCTATCTATTTATTTATCTGCCTATCTATTTAGCCGCCTATCTATTTATCTATTTAATGAAAATATGGAAAAGAAGAGAGAGTGTATTAAAACTTCTTAATTTTATATAACAGGTATAAACTTAAAACTTTTAAGTTAATCTTCATGTTTAAGAAAAATATCAATTTTTTAATTGATTTTATCGATGGAAATCTGTTCTTGACAAACCTGGCTATAAATAGAAATATATTTAGAAAAAAATCATTTAAATTGTTTATATAATGTAGGAACATTTAGTATGAGCTCTAAATTTGACTGAAGAAAGAACTAAAAGGAAAATGTCAAGTTGAATTGAGTCATATACATTTTTCATATATTTTCTTAACAGGCAATTAACACATAAAGAGAAACAAAGAGAGTGAGAAAAGGAGAGAAAATGAAAGGAGAAATGAAGAGAGATCCTTGACAAATATTTATACAATTTTCTTTACGTAGAGAAGTGTAGATGAAGTAAACGGGTGTGTGTTTTTGATATATGCTTTATATCTAGTAAGCTCGCAAGATTAAATAATAATTAGTATTAATACAACTTTAAAAAGATTAACAAGACGAACTAGTTCCTTGGATAAGTAAAGCAATCTGTCGTTTGTATCTTTTTTACACGTAAATGCAATGTGATAATTTGCACAATAAGGATCCAAAATCTTAATAATTAAATGACAAAAGAAGTAATCGATACAATTTTTTACGTGAAAATGTTTGTAAAACTAAAAGTATTATATATATAATATGGTGAAGTTTGGGGCTATGACCATACATTTTTACAGATCTGAATGATGCTTTATACCTGTAAATTTATTATAATTTATAAGATATAGATTTAGATCTCTTTTTTTCGTGTATCTATGTTGTTTCGAAAACGCACATTATTTTTCAAACACATAAACACAACATATATGTATGTATGCGTACATATATGTATGTATACATACATACACATTTAATACGTAATTAAGTATTGTATACAAGACAATCATTTTATAATATTTATACATTTGGAAACATATATACTGCTCAATAATATTTATAAAATTCATAAAGCAACATAAGTCAAATTAGGAAGAAGAATCTAGATTACTGACTTGCTGTATGTTACGTTTTATAATTCTAATAAGAGTTAATATTCATTTATAAAAGTTACTTTGTCACATTTGTTCGATATTATATCTTAATTTTTACACAAAGAATTATTATCGGATTATAATATTAATCAAATTGTATCTTTTGTATGTCCAGCTAAACATTCTAGTGTGTTTTAAAGAAGATCTACAATATACAACGAATAATTGTAGTGACTCTTTTTATATTAATCTATGTAAATGTAAAAACTGAATGTGACATATATAAGGATTGAAAAAAAAATGAAACAAAGTCGCAATTTATGACTTATAGTTATAAGAGAACTTTTTCAAAATTTTACAAAATAGCAAAAAGTTAATATGAAATTGAAAATGTCCAATTTTTGCAAAAATGTATTTAAGGGAAAGAAGCGTAAGATGACGAATAAATCGTGTCATATGAAAACTATGTACATATCTTTCAATGTAATGTTTGATTTTATTGGGTTTTATTTGATTTTATTCATTTCAGTTTCATTTTAGTAAATGTTCCTAAGTATAATTAATGATTATTCTTGTTGTGTTAATTTAATTTAATTTTAAATTATATACTTTCAATAGAGCTTTTATTTTAATGTTTTAGTAATTTTTATTTCTTCAAGTTATATAAATAATATTTTTTGTTCTACATTTTTATTTTTCATTTACTTGTGCGTTCAAAATAATATAAAAAGTTTTTATTACGAAAAACTTTTTATCTATAAGAAAAATCCATTTTTAATCTAACTTGACCTTTTGTCGTCTTATTCATTACTAAAAGTCATCTTGCCTATATATGAAGATAAAATGACGAAATTGACATGTATTTAAAAAACCAAAATTTTTTAAAATTGTAATTTTTTTACTCATTTTCCAATGTTTACAGATGATAAGTAAAACTTTACTAAATTTTATAAAAATCATTATTTTTACATCATCATAGAAATTAGGAAAAATAGACAAATTTTAAGCTCGTCGTCTTATTTCCCTTTTTTCCCCCTATACAGGAATTTATATATACATATTTTAAATATGCAGAAATTTATATATATATATATATATATATATATAAATTAAATTTATTTTGACACCAAATTAGTATTCCTTAAGTTTCGATAATTGAAAACTATTTGGTAGATGAATGACTTACTTTTTTGCATTAAATCTTATATAACTATGAAGATTTTGTCAACTAAACAAATTCCTTTTAAAAAACTTGAAAGCCTTAACGACATATTTATAACTTTTATTAGAACAAAACTTTTACAACAGGTCATTAGCCATATGTAGCTACAATATCATAAAATATACATATATTAAGTTTTTTGCAATTTTAATCACAAAGTTTTCAGAACTAAATGGAGCAATTTGTAAGCTGGAAACGTATTTTTATATATATAAAAAAAGAAACAAGATTTTATTCTTTTTCTTGTGTTCGGAAAAAAGTTATTGTTTGTTGAACTTTTGTTGTGAATATAAATCAGACGTAATAAAAATATAAAGACTGCGCATTCCAATTAAATAACTCACATCTTAGAAAGCTTTGTGATGAGTATTGTTTTTTTTTCTAATATAACAATTAAAGAGAAATAAAGACTGGAGAAAGCATTGCACGCTCTCTTTTTAATATCTGCATAAAAGCATCGCTTAAAATAAGGCATTTGTAATCTATATTTATACAGAAGGAATCGGAATATCTTCACTTCCAAATTCGGCACTTTTAAGTCAGACATTGTATCTAAATCATCATGACTGAAAAAAATTGGCAATATTATTACCAAAGTAAGATGAGAAAAGTTATGTTCTGTTGACTTTATATTTTATTTTATTTTAAAAGACCAAACAATTATCAAACTGTTATAAAATTGCCAATTTAAAGCAGCGTATATATTTGTCAAGTATTATAAATTTTGATTAAATTAAATCAAATTAATATATGAGAGACGGTTTTTATTATAAAAAAAACCTACTCTTATATGTTTTATTTCATTTTCAAATTGAAAGACAAAATTTTTGAACATATGAAATATCATGTCATTTATATAAGGAAAAAAAGATTTTTGTAAAGTAAAATACATGTATATAATAAGTTTGAGTAGGTATAAAATATTTTTCGAATTGTGTGTTCGATCGAGTTTTTGTTTTTACAATTTAAAACATTTATATTTTCTATGTAATCTGTTATTCTTCCTGCATGTTTAATGCTATAAATTTGAAATGAGGATCGGATGAAGTCAGAATTAGCCTTAAATGTGCGAGAAGTTTACAGACTTTTATATCCACTTTAATTTATGTAAGATAATTTATAAAAAAATAACTTCCTTCTGTTTTTATTACTGTAATATTAAATTATAATTACGACATCAAAAACAATAAGTCATATGAATTTTTTTTAAATACGCACAAACTTATTTTTAAAAATGTTTTCTTTTTATCTCTATTAATGGATGTAGGTATAATTAATTAGAACTATTTAATTCACGTATCAAAAAGAAAATTTATATATTACCAACTTATATCAAACTTAAACGGTGACATAAAATTTTTTTTTTTATATTCTGACATATTTCATATTTAAAAAAAATTCATATGATTTTTTACTTTTACAACATATAATTGAATATAATTCTACTGAAGAATCATATATATATGAATTATCTAAAAAGCCTATAATATTATTTCTTAAAAGAAGTGCGTACTAATCATATTAAGTTATATGATATACAACATAAGATACAATAAACATAACATATAATGTGACTGATTGGCAATAAAAACGCATACAATAGCTTCAAATTGATTATTTGTAATCTGATATATACAGTTCCTGTTTTTAGTTACATTAATGTTATAGTGATTTATTGTCGGTTATTAACAGAGGCTATAACTGCGACAAATTTAATTTGGCAATTGTCACATGTTTTATAATATCAACTGTATCAAATTCGTTTAATATATAAATAATATTTGTAAAATATTATGTATTTTTACATATATTATTCATTAGGTAAGATTGCGCATTTTCATATTATACGTATACATAATACATAAGTTTGTTCTTAGTTGAATTTCTTGCCTGTTTTGTTGTCTTCTTTTTCTCTTTAATTTCTAAATATATTCTATCTCATTTTATTCTGTTCTAGTTCAGCTAAAAAAAACAAATCTATAATATTTCACTTCATAACATGTAAGTGAAATAACTTAACATAGCTTTCCTTATCTATGGATATAAATTCAAAAGATATTGTTCTTTTAACAATTACTATAAAAGATTTTTAAAATAAATATGTTTTACACACATACATACACATACATATATAGGAGTGCAATTTGTGATCGATTTTTTTTTCTGTATTTTCAGATCTATAATCATAATTTATTAATATAAGATTATTAAAATATATGAAAATATGATAAAAATGTATTGTTATGTGCTTGTGTTTACAAACACAATTCTGTAATTGTAACACAAACTCGATTTCAAGTAATATCCAAAACGAATATCTATTATAACAAAACAAATATCTGCTCATACAAATAAATTTTGTAATTGTAAAAGATGAATTTTGTGTGAATTATAGATTATCTCAAATAGGTTCAAGTTTACTCTCCTTAAATAGAATGTAATTTTTAACATAAATATGCACATACATTCCAATATAATTGCCTTATATGAACTTATAATATTGATTTATAATATATATAATCACGATCGTAATATATTCTACAATCACTAATTGTAATATATTCTATATAATTTTCTAATAATATTACTCAAAATACAAACATATAAAGTAATGAACTTAAAATTCGTAGAAATCATATATCATAAATCAATTAAGTGTAATTAATTATAACTAACTTATAAATTTATTATAATCAACTACATTAATAATTAATATAAAATATATATTGCCACTGAATAGGAAACATGGAAGCGCATATTGTGCATATAACGAAAAAATTACAACTATAAAAAACAAATCTTGTAAGCACCGTCAAATGTTAATGTATGAACTCTTGCACAATGTATTTTTTAAACTTAAACTCTATGCCTTTCTTTATTAACTATATGAAGTCCATAATCAGTAAAAATTCACTCTTTTAATAAGTATTTAATTCCAAAAGAAAACAAACATATATTTTTCTTTTTTAATCAATAACTCTAAAGCAGATAAAATTTCTTTTATTAATTAACATAAATAAGCATTGTTGTTCTATTTATAAATTTTAACATTCTCACTTTTTAACAGTATTGTCCTTAAAAGTAAAAATTGGAAGCATCTTGAATATTTAATATTTACTGTACATACACATGCATATTACATATGAATAAATTTCAATAAAAATCTCATAAATCATTAATTAGCAGGTATGGGAGTATTGCAATTTCCATGCCACAGTTTGGTCTCTGATTGGCATTCTGAATAATTAGCAAATATATCCGCATAACCACGATCACGCCACCAGGTACAAAGTTGCCTATTCCAGCCGCAATCAACTGTGTGGATAAGTTCTGGTCTTTCCATGCCTAGAAGTGTGTAGAAATCTTGATCACCTAAATGACCCTGCAATAAGACAAGTGATTACGTTCGATAAATAAATTAATAAAATATGTTCTACCTATATATTTGATATCTCTCATGCTAAATGCAGTAAATTTTTTAGCTAAACTTCAAACAATTTTTTTTACAGAAATCTCGGTTAACATTTCTCTGAAGACTTCAGAGAGTCTTCTATAAGTTTGATATAACTGATTGAAAATAAATATTTTTATGAAAATTAAACTTCAGAAAATAAATAATAAAGCTGCATTCTCTATTTTGTTAATTTCAAATAGACATTATAATTTAATAATTTTATATATATATAAATTTTTAAGCTAATTTTAATTTTAAATTTAATACATAAATTTATTAAAAAGATAGAAGAGAATTATTTAGTGTTCTTTTTTTTTTATAAATAAAAGATTATTGTATTATACATTATATATAACTCTTTGTTAAAAAACTTACTTTAAAATGATATTTCTCTGTTATTCTATCCACACTGTCCTTAGTAATAATCTCATTGTATTTACGTGACTCTCGTAATCTTTCTAAATTAAAAAGCACCATTCCACTATTGTAGCCAGGATATCCGCCTTTATGTCGAGGTTCGCCAAACATCGTCGTCGGATGTTTAGTACGATACGAATATAAAACGTGTCGATAAACAGGGGTGAGCTCTGGAGCCAAACCAAACAGAGCCTCCTTTCCAAAATTCTTAAACTCTTCAAATAAATCCTTCACGTCTCTCCGAAATTTTGTGTCCGCATCGAACATTGCGGCGAATCTCTGGTGGCTGGGTGCAATCTTATGCATACCCAGCGAGAGAAAGAATAATGCATCGGAATAATATGTCCCTGGTTTACTACTGAAATGTGGGGACATAACTGACACAATATCCTCTATTTGTGCGGCCAGTTTGTGTACATCGTAATAAAATACCTGAAAATAAACAAAGAAAAGGTACTTATTTATATGATCGTATAAAATATAAATTTAAATGATACTATTTGTACTCTAGACATTCATATAAGATAAACATTTGAATTAAAAAAACAAAAAATGAAGAAAATAGTCACAAGTTATCGAAATGTGAAAAGTGAATTTATGTCTAAATATGCCAAAAACAAGATAATAAAGATTTAGATCTCTGTCCTATGAAAAATACAATACTACAATAAACATATTATTTGTACTCTATTGACACAATTCACATGAATTAAACATAGATAGAAAAGAATAATATGGAAATAACCTTCATAAACTTTCCAGTCTTAACCATAACATTTTGTATAACAATTTGCGCTAGACTTTGACTTTCATCATCGCTTATCACATGGAAAGCAATATTTACAGAGGCGAATTTGAGTAAAGAATTTACAAATAAGTGGAACTTTTGTCTCATGGGCGAGTTTGAAGCAACTTTGGTAAAGATGCACCAAACGTTGTAATAATTTGTCCAATTGTGTGGCGGAGAGCTCGCTGTCGATGACAAATAATTGTCTTGAACAATCTCGATGGAGTAATTGGCTACCACTAGGGTGGTTGTAAGATTCGCCAGGCTTGCATTTCGCATTCGCAGATTAGATACAATCCAGTGGCCACCATTGGACGTCTGATAGCAGTAGAGGGCTACCAGAATTAACACAAGGATCGTCAGCTTCAGTAACAACTTGCGTAACAAGGGCATTTAACCCGTATTCCTTATTTTCTTAACCTAAAAGAACAAAAACAAGCTTTAACAAATTTATTAAAAATTAAAAAAAAAAAAGAAATTCTCAAAATATAAAAAATATTTCCGAAAATAAATAATAAATTAATTTTATATTCTAATTAATTTCATAATTCATTCATTTAGTAAGTTATTTTAATTAATCGGTTTGATTCAATCTTAATGAGACATAACCTAAATTACTTGGTTAATTTTCTCCAACAGACGAGATGTTATTAATTTAATTTTAAAATTAGAAAAAATTTATATTTACGTGAACATGATTCGTCGATTTTTTGCTACCGCATTGTCCTATAAATCATCTGTTTAAAGTTTTTCATCGATCAAAATATATTGTTGCTGTGTATTTTCTTCTCTTGCGGAATTCACCATAGAATAGGCAATAGGGAATTTCCGCTGCGTTGGATTTTTCCCTATCTGTAGCTGACCAATCACAGCGATCTAGTTTTATTTTCTCGAACGGACGCGTATTTTCAAATAGAACCTTTGAAAACTTCATTGCGCGTTTTGGGGTCGAAGGAAGAATAGCTTGCTACGGCATATCGCGAGTATTATAAAGGAAAAGAAATTCCACGACGACGTCGATGAAAGAAAACGTTTTAGATAACATATATATCTAAATGTTATGGATATCGAATAATTGACAGAATAAAAAAAACGCAACAATATATTTTTATTGTATATCGCATATTGGAAAAGTGTATTGCAGTAAGTGAAGATTTATATATTTTAATTATAATAAATAAGTAGATTTTAGTTTTGTACACTAAAAGAAAGCTGAAATTCAAAATTTACAAACAGTCACTTTTATTATTATTTTTGCCACAATCTAATATACGGGTGTCCCATTTTAAAGGACTCATTCAAATATCTCAGAAACACTGCGTTAAATCGAAAAATGTTTCCTACAAAAGTTGTAGGGTTTCGAGGGGGACATAACATATAGTAATATTCATATGACCTTGGGCGGCGTCTCCAAGGTCAAGTGAAGGTGAGAATAAATTTTTTAAATGGAAACCCATATTTTTTATTATAACATCTTTTTCTACTAATTAATTTGAACAACTTTTATCCGAAGCATTTTTTTATTTTCTTCAAAATTCATTCTCACCTTCACTTAAGGTTAACCTTCACTAACCTTGGTGACGCCGCCCAAGGTCAAATGAATATTACTATGTTATGTCCCCCTCGAAACCCTACAACTTTTGTAGGAAACATTTTTCGATTTAACGCAGTGTTTCTGACAATGAGATATTTGAGTGGGTCCTTTAAAATGGGACACCTGGTATATATAATTATAATATATATATAACAATATAAAATTATATTGAAATATATATATATATATAAAATTCTATATAAGTATATAATTATATATATATATATATATATATATATATATATATATATATATTTTATGACTTATTATATAATTATATATAATATTATATATAATAAGTCATATAAATTATATATGTATAATTATTACATACATAACTTATATAGAATTTTATATATAATTATATATATATATATATAACAATATAAAAAATACTATATAAGTTATTATGTGTAATTATATATATATATATATATATATATATATATATATATATATTAGTAAGTCATATAAAATTATATATAATTATACATAACTTATTATATAAAATTTTATATATTTTTAATATAATTTTATGTTGTTATATATAATTATATATATAAAAAAATTTTTACCGGGTCATTGCGTTATTATTTTTTGCAAAAATAATCCCTTATAATATATTACAATTAGAGAATATTTATTGTTTCACAATAATCATCTTCTATGTCTATATATGTATAATATATACGATTTAAATTTATATTTAAACTTTTATGCTATATTTTTTTTATTCTATTTAATGCTTATAATTATTACGTTATTCTTTTTTATGAAAATGAGATATTATATGGTGTAATTTCTTATCGTGTAAACTTAAATTATATGAAGTTATAACATTTTATTTATAATTTATTATAAACATTTATAATAAAATATTTTTATAAGTATATTTATCTTTAAAACACACACAGTTATCGATAGTATCACTCATCTTCAATCTTCGAATCTATTATGGGCCATTTTGATAATAATTAGGGAAATTATTATTTCCATGATTGACTATCTTTAATATTTCATCAATGTATATAAATATTAAAACTACTCTTTTAAAACTATTATTAAAACTACTATTTTTATGGTCTTTCCTTGTACATTTATAAAGCAACACATAATAACATATTACAAAATGTTATATATAAAATTTATAATTTATTAAAATCTTTAATAAAAATAACAAAAAGAAAGACATATATTACTTATAAATACTAAAGCATAAAATTATTATTTTATTAATAAAAATATATTTTATAAATATTAGTATTATATATTATTAAAAAATTAAATCAGAAACAGAATATGCAAGATAAATGACATTTTTTTTTTTTAAAGAAAATTTATGCTATTCCTCAAAATACATAAAATGTATAAAAAAAAAAAAAAAAAAAAAACAAAGAATAGTACGCATAAAATTAATGTTGTGTGTGTGTATGTGAATGTTTACTCTTTATTCTAATATATTTATCAATAAGTTTCATAACTGCAAGCTTCGAATAATAGAAATCGAATAAGCGATTTCCGTGATAACTTTTATCTTATCGTGATTCACTGTTACCTGATGGTCGCGATGACATAAATCGCTGAAATATTTTATATCAGTTTCTATCAGGATATTCTGCAAGACGGTACTATAATATTTAGTTTTCATAAAAAGTAACGTAAAAAAACCCGGTTAATAATAATCAAATTTGTGTAATTTATTGCGATTTTCTACTGTAAACTGGTATACCTATTAATGTGAAAAAATTTAAAGTGAATATAATTATATGTATAATAAAGTGTAAATTATCTTTATAATGCAAAAAGAATCATATTTCTAAAATTACATTTATTTATTGTTCACAAAGATAGAACTATGTCATCTTTGTGTAATAAAAATTGAAAATTATTATGAAAATTTCTTTATATAATAAAATTTATAATAAAGATTTAGAACATAAAATTTCGAAAATGGAAAACTATATTCAACACGATTATGATGATATATTCGACTAGTCGATAATGTTAATTAATAAATAAAGAGTATTCTTTTATGAGATTAAATTATTTAAATACACCTATATAAAAAGCCTGAAAATATATGAATAAGTGAGAGTGTGTCAAAATTCTTATTTTATACATGTGTATATATATATATATATAATAATAATTAAATTATAATAATAATTAATTATAATAATATATAAATATATTATAATATATATAATTAATATATATATATATATAATATATTGTATATAATATATTGTATATAAAATAATAATATATATAAAATTAAGAATATATATTATATATAAATTCAAACATTCTAAATTAGGACATAATTTTGAAGTACAAGAAAAAACAATGGTCAAGCGACAATTGCCACATCCATTAAACTCGAATTTGGAAAATGCTACCGCGTCGAACTCAAAAAAAGGGATGCGACAAATACCGAGGATCTTGTCTGCTTCTTTTAACAGGAAATCGACAGGATCTAAGAATCTTTCATCAAGAAAACAAAATATGCGTCATCGCAGGTTTGCTTATCAATATTTTATTCCATTAAGAAATGAAATGTTTTATAACTCTGGTGATATAATCGGGAAGATTCTACATGAAAAAATAAATCATCAACGATTTCTTTATTTTAAATATGCAATACAGTCATGTGTGCAATCTGTATATATGTGCGTGTAATAAAGTCATATGTGGAATGTTTGCGAATTTTGGCGAAATTAGAGAGAGTTTATAAAGAAAAGTAATTTATAAATTCGGCAAAACTATTTTCAGCAAATAGAATTGACATTCTTATAATAAATATATTAATAAGCTGTTTATATATATAAAAAAAATTGACCAAATTTATCAAATTTGCAACGATAACATAAATATGCTATTGTTCTTTTCTCGTGCAACAAGTGTATAATATTAATTATTGTTTGCATTTTCTTAGAATCATCGTCCAAAATTATCAATTATTGTGTATCTTTAATTTTTATTAATTTATTTCATAATAGGACAGCTTCGCTCGGAGCTATTGATGCATCGCAATGCGTTGTATGCAAGAGCAAAGTAAAATCACTCCAAACGATGAAATGTCGCCACACTTTCTGCATGGAATGTTTTAAAAATCGAATTAAGATATCATATAAAGAAGGTATGATAAATATTTAAAATATTATTTTTACATAAATAATTCTTTTTTTCTGTCACTCACACAGAATCAAAAGCCGGTTGATAATTACGAAAAACTTTTTAGTAAAAATCTTTTTTTATAATATTTAATTTGATTTCATAAAATAGTGTATAGTCTTAGAATTTAAAATATTTATAAAGATTTTTGTAAGTGTTAGATTATATATTTGATTTATTTTTGGTTGAATGCACTTGATTATTTTTGTACAATACTTTTTTAAATTTAATGTTTTTGATTTAATTTAATTTAATATTTAATTTAATTTTATAATTAGCGTTAAATTTTACATTATGTTACTTTGTTATTATTAAATCGCACCGACAGTTGTCTTTTAACTTTTTAATTTTTGAAATTATATTACTATAAGGCAATATTAAAACTAGAGTCAACAAGTGCATCATCAGCGTAAAAAGTTTGCTGTTTATCTCTTATGACATATCTTTCAATATGCATTTTTGAATTATCTCATTGTTTAAATAAATTAAATAATGTTATATATACATATACATATATATGTATGTATAATAAAACATTTATAACATGTATAATAAAATATTTATGTTTTACTGCTAAAAAGTTATTTATTATATGTACTCATAATTATTGCAGACTTATTTAATTGCTATAAATTCAAAAAGTTACGATATAATTAAATAGTAAAAAATCATTTTTAAAAATAATAATAATAATAATAATAATAATAATAATAATAATAATAATACATAAATTCGAATAATATTTCGTTCTCTATACTTTTGAGCAAACGTCAGCTGAAATGTTTTTGCTGTATAATTAATAGCGTATTTATTTATTTTAGATGGCAGTACTATTTGTCCGGTTTGCAATGTAGTAGTAATCGCCCATGCAATAGATAAGAGAGAATCGAAGAGTTCTGTGAGTTTCGCGCCCTTACCGCCAAAAATTCAAGAAAAAAAATGTCGTACCTGCCGTGAAATTTGCGAGATTAAGTGTAAGCACTGTAAACGCGTAAGTAATTTAGTTTTTGGATATTTTGAAGTTAACACAATTAAAGTAATTCTGCATTTTGCAATCAGAGAACCCTATTTCTATCAATCTCTTCACGAGTCTCTTTTCTTCACTCTTCATCTTTCATACCAATTGCAAAATTGCATCACAATTATATCTGTTATCTATTATTATCTATTAACATAATATTATATTATATATATTATTATCTATTAACATAATCAATGATTCTGCATTTTGCAATTGAGAATTCTATTTTTATAAATCTCTTCACGAGTTTTATTTCTTCACTCTTTATCTTCACTCTTCATCTTTCGTACTAATTGCAATAAAATTAAATCACAATTATATATCTATTACTATAATCTATTACCAGTAAATTCTGATTGTAATTATTAGAAAATCTGTATTTATGAAATAAAGAGAATAATAGAGAGCTAATAAATACATATATACGAAATATGTTTATTAGTTTTACACTATTTTAATTTACACAATATTTGCCGAGATTTTTTATATCAATTGCAATAAATTTAAATTACAATAATTTATTACCCTATTCTATTACCATTAAAGCTCTGATTGTAAAATTATTAGAAAATCAACTATATTTATAAAGTGAAGATAATAATGGAAAGCTAATAATAATTATATTAAATATATATATCTACTATCAGATTTTCAATATTTTTAGTTTATATTTTTATATTCTCACAGAGATACTGCGACGTCTGCTGGACAAGTCATGTTAATGATTTGAAAGAAGAATTAGGTGACATAAATGAAGATCTTGAAACATCGGCGATGAGGTTTGAAGATAAAATCAGCAATTTCCAGGTAATTGTTGTTTATTCATCATAATAAAAAATATGTTTAAAGAGCATCTATTATTATCTGAAGAACGTCTTTTAAACATGATGGTTTTTTTATTGTTAAATCACTTGTCTACAAATACGATGGGGGTTGATTAATTTCCTTTGCCGTAGAGTAAAGCAAACGAGATGCGAGAGTTCATCAACAGGGACATAGAAGGCAAGATAATTGAGCTTCAAAAAAAGAGAGAAAGTCGGATTAAGAAGATCGAACGTATAGTTGCTACAGGTGAAACGTCAGTGGAGGATATTAGACAAAGGATGCACAAAGCTCAGCTGGAGCTAAGGGAACAGAAGGAAGTTTCATACGATGCGCTGCTCGATAATGAGGAAAAGGTACGATAAATACATTTTAAACTTTTATTTTATAATTTTTATTTTATTATTTAATTTTATAATTTTTAATTATATAAAATTTATTTTCAATATATATATATATATATATATATATATATATATGTTTTAAACATTGCAATGAACAAAAAACCGATCAATCGTATAATGCGACAACTATATGTTTAAAATTATATAAAAGAATTTAAATTATGAAATTGAGAATACACTTTAACACACATTTTTGAGTATTATATTAATATCTCTAGACTTATATAACAATACATAAAAAAATTATTTTTTATTTCTTTATTATTCATTATGTTTGTCTTATTTATCTTACTTTTTAATAGAGAAATTTCAAAATATTAATTTAATGTTAAACAATTAATTTGCGACTTATATTACGTAATATTGAATTAAATTATAGAGAATAAAAAAAATCACGCGTAAAAAAAGTTTGATGAATTGACATATACTTATATACATTACATTAATTTTACTTTGGCATAATAATATAAAATAGAAAATTAAATTATGTGTCAAATATAATCCATATACATGCACACACGTTTTCAAATAACTTTCTTTTAAGATAATATAAACAGAGTTTTTTTTTGCATTTCTGATACTATGTGTTGTGCCCGGTCTCCGGTCTTTTCTCTGGTTATAAAATCTGGATCAGTGCTGTACCTGTCTTGTGCAGGATGCCTCATAGTATTGATTACTTGAGAGGAGGAAGGTATGTAGAAGGAGGGGGAATAGTTGGCGAATATATGGCCGAGGCGAAAGAATCGGTGACGGGGTTGGTCTGAATTTTCATCGTTTTCTGCAAAGGCAATAAGATAGACGAAAAGAGAACTCGAAACGAAAAAATACTGACGATAACGAAAACATCACAATAGCCACGAAAAATCGAAAAAATGTATTGCCGAAAAATATGGCAAAATACGACACATAAACAAATATTGCAATTAATATTCCGTTAAATCTAATACAAAAAAAATATGATAAGCAAGGAGGTGCATTAAACTGATTGCCGATAGAAATAAGTAGTTAAAAAAGTTTTTGTGAAAAAATTAAATCGTTGTCATGATTATCTGCGAAAAATCTATCACAGAGAGATTCACTTTCAATAACATCTACGAATAAATAAAAAGAGAGTTTATATTATTTTCCATGCATGTAAAAATATTTTTAATTATTTTTATCGAATTTTTAACATAATGAAAAATAGCTCTCTTATTAATTTTAATAATATATTGACTAATTTGAAAAGTAATTTAATTTATATCTGTTTTCTTCTAATTTTTATTCTAAAAGGGAAAAAGAATCGACGTATTAATAACGATAGTTGATATAAAATTAGTCTTCGGAAATTAAATAAAAAACTTATCATTTAGATTTTTATAATGAAACTTTACACATTTTAGAACTTTATTTTCAAAAAAATTTAATTTAAAGTTTAATTGTCAAAATTTAAAATCCAACTTTGCCTACTTCGCGACATATTATATCTCTCATAAAGTTTTAAAAGAAACCTATTTTCACTTTGAATTTGTATTGTGCAATTGTTGCGTTGTGTGTTGTATTTTGTTGTACAATATCGTATATTATGTGCGTTGGTGAGAATATTATAAATAATAATTATCAGAAAAATAAATAACGCTGTGATCTCCAAAAATGGACTCGGACGAGAAGATGAACGGAGTCTGAGAAGCAGATAAATGTTATAGAGAACTTCGGAGAGTGATTTAAAATGTTAAAAAATCGCATTTGTATGCAAAAGAATGCGGGCATTAAATCGAGTAAAAGAGAGAGAAAAAAAAAGAAAAAACTAACGACGAGAAATGCGCTGCGAAAGCCGGGAAAGAGATAGAGGGATGGGATGAGAGAGGGTTTGTGAACCGATAGAACCTAACCCGGGATAGCAGGAGAATAATGGTTTGGTGTATAAGGCACGAGCAACGAACGTCTGCTACTGACAGCCCATTACCACTGTATAAACGCAGACACGGCGGTCTGGTACGATGGTGAAGGCTTTTCCGAATCCTGTCTCTTTCTCCGCAACGTGGCTTTCCTCCTCCACCTCCTTCCTTTTCCTCCTCTTCATCTGTTCCTCCCTCACCTCTCTTTCTCTCTTTCTCATCTCTCCTCTCGCGTAGTTTCTTCTCCTCTTCTATCCTTCATTCCACCACCCCATCATCCCCAAGATATCGAAGATCTTCACTCCGCGAAGAAGTAAACCAAATAATGAGATACACTCGCGAATTCGTCGCCACCGTATATTCTATCACAAAAGTACGGAATTTTAGACATTTCCGCAAAATATTTATTTGTCAAATATATATCCATTTATTTTTCTAATTACAAATTGATTCTTTAAAAAAAAATAGGTCGGGCTAAAGAAGTAGATATAACAAAATCTTCTTTAATTGACATTTCGATCATTCTTTTGGACCATCTTCAGCAGATCGTTTGGTGATAAAAAAAGTTCATGTGTCTTGATCTTCATCCTTTCAAAGTAATCAAAAATTAAATGAGAAACAAGGAGTACTAAGGAAAAATTAGAACGTCATGACTTTAGCGATGTACAAAATAGCTGTCGTCATGATGTACACATTTTTTCGCTTCTTATTTTTTATTTTATATACATAAATATATACAGGATGCTCAAAAAGTTCTGCAGTTAAATATCTCGAAAACAAAGACTTTTTGAGAAAAATGTTTCAAATAAAAATTACAGGGCTTTAAGTGGCGTATTAAATAGTAATATTAGTGTCACTATAAATAGCCTTGTTAAGGCTTTGTAAAATTCACTTTGAAATTTTTAAATGGAAACCCCTTTTTAATTACATATTTATCTTTTCTTAAGAGCTTTTCAACACTATAATAAAGTTTTTTTCTGTTAAGTATTTTTCGAGTTATGTATTGAAAGATACAGTATTTTGACATAAAATATCTTCTGTTTTTGTAATCTTACCTTAATACTTTTATGCACAGAATAATGAGACTAATCAATTGGTATAAAGAAAACGTATAATTGTTTTTAAGAAAAAATATGTTGCAAATTGTATACATTTTCTTAAAAATAACTATGCGTTTTCTTTACATCAATTGATTTGTCTAATTATTTTATGTATAAAAATATTAAGGTAAGATTATCGAAAACTAAATAGTAATATTTTACAAGATATTTTGTATTTTATATCAAAATACTATAAACTTCAAGCATTATAATTCGAAAAGCACTGAATGAAAAAATACTTCATTATAGTGTTTTGAGAAGCTCTCGAGATAAGCTACAAGAATGTATAATCAAAAATAAGGGTTTCCATTAAAAAAATTTCAAAGTAAATTTTACATGGCCTTACAATACTATTTATATCACATTAACATTATTATTTAATGCGCTACTTAAAGCCCTACAATTTTTATTTGAATCATTTTTTCAAAAAGCCTTTGTTTTCGAGATATTTGACTGTTGCAGGACTTTTGAGACACCTTGTATATTATATATAATAAAATTTATTACATGTTAATTTCACTGTTTTTATTACACTTATTCAGGTATGTTTAGACGTTCCTAAAAATTAATTTATTTTCTAACATAAATCAATCTGGATCATGTAAAGATAGTCTGTAAAAGAAAGGGGTTGTTCAAAGAGCGTCTTGCTTAGGAAGAAAAGATTTTGCAGATTGTACACTCACATGGACAAAATGGGATCCATCCTGAATCAATTCACAATGTATATTCAATCTTTTCTCTTCCTCTCTCTCTCTCTTACCCTCCCTGTCCCTTTCCTCACCCTCTTCCTCACCCTCTCTCTCTCTCTACGATGGCTTTTTCGGAGTTGGTTCGTAGCCACGCCCGACACCCTCGTCAGGCCACGCCCGCATTCACATACACAAGGGTGAAACACAACATACACGAGCATATATACGTGTATACACATAGCCCAAAGGCACTGCAGGACCCAAGGGCTAATAATTCACGTCATAAGCACACCCTACCATAAAGAGTCAGCTACAGGCATCGGGCGGTATATTCCATAACAGCGGCATAAACGCTATCCAGTTGCAGTTACTGTTAATTACCGATCATCTTTTATAATTTATTGCCGCGCCTGTTAGCACGAAATTTAGCCGTGCCTGGAAAATTCGCCCGATGACTGACTAGCCCTGACAATTATGTAACGCGCCATCCGAATCATTCGCGATGACTCGCCCGCTGCAACACGATAAACAGCAATGATGCAGTGATTTTCAGTATTCCATTAATGGAATATAATTATATGGGAAAGGAATTAGAATTCGAAAATAAATCTTTGAATACAGTTATTTTGGAACGTTAGAAATAAAATCTTATGATAGAGAGCACTGGTGGATTTTAGGGGGTGGTTTTAGAGTTAAATTCCCTCCTTCTAAATTAAAAGAAATAATTGCAATTCGATTTGCGAAAATATTTTTACTATTAAACCAAATAATTTTGTAGAACCCCCTCCCTATTGTCGACTTCAGGATCCGCTAATGATAGAGAATATATAATTAAAAATATAATAATTGTTTCTCTGACATATGTAATGATTGTCTGATATTTGGCAAGATTTTTCAATATCTAAATTCTAAAATTTTTTGGCATTTTATTCTGCATAACTAATATATGATTAATTAATAAGAATTACATTTTATTAGCAAAGTAATTAATCCGCAAAAAACTATTTTGGAACTGAGATGTTACTGTTTTTTGAATTGACATAAAAGTAATATTTTCTTATTTTATTTTTAATTGTCAAAACTTTTGAATAAAGAAATTATGAATAATCGATCGATTCTAAAATACATCAAAATAAATTATTTAATATTTATCTAATTCTCATTCTATCTCTATATATTCTGAATTAATATAAGAAATCAAAAATATATATTTGTGCAATTAAACTTCGAAAAATTGTTGAATATATAATAGCCATTAATATTGTTATCAGTTCTTATTTCTGTTTCTTTTTTACGGACAATTGTTAAAAACAGAACAAAGTTATAACAAAGATTTTCTACATTTATGAACATGATTATACATAGTAAGCATATGTATATTATAAATATCCATAATCTGATATGCATAATAGAGTCATTAAATATGTAAAAAAGCAATTTAATAGAGTCAATTATTATAGATATGTCAAAAAACAATTTATTATATTTTTTTAATTATAGACTTACTATAAAATATTATTTATATAAATTTAATTAATATTTCAGTTATACTTTAAAAGGACCACAACCATATGGTCGAAAAAGTCGTAACTTAGACAAATTTATTGGCTAGTTTTGGTCGATTAATTTAACTACCCTGTTGATAAAATATTATATTTTGCATTTTTATCTGATTTGACTATATCTGAAAATTTTGCTTAGAATTTTAATCCCTCTCTATATAATCCAAAATAATAATTTAAAAAATAATTTCTCTCTCTCTCTTTTTATTTTTAATTTTAGCTCTCACTATAAAATATTTTTAATACTTTTTTTTTCTAATAGGACTATATCTGACAATTTAGTTCAGAATTTTAATCCCTTTTTACATAATCTAAAACAATAATTTAAAAAATGAGTTCTCTCTCTCTCTCTTTCTCTTCTTAGTTTTCTTATTATACATCTTATTATAACTGATACAAGAAAACAGTATGACACCAATGTTTTTGTGAACTGATAACGTTCCTAATGCAATGGAAAATCAGCGGGATCAGTCATGGTTAGTTACAGAGCATACGATATGTCCCTTTCACTTTTGGAGATCAGGGCGCCCCGAATTGCTAGTGGCCGGTAGTTGGCCCCTAAAATTAGCCACAGTGACATATTGAAGAGCGCGTGTCGAACCCCCTAAGACACGGTCCTCTTTTCTCTCTCTGCCCCCCACTCCGCCCTTAAAACGCACAAAGCCGCCGTCCTGGGAAAATCAACTGACGCGTAACTAAACGGTGTATCATTAATTCCAAACGTGTATGTTTATATCGCACTGGTTAAAAAGCAAGCGGGGGAGGGGGGCATTCAGGGGGAGGGGGCCCCAGATTTTTGAACTGGCTCATTTATGCAATTGGGAATCGCTAGAAAGCGGTGTCGCTGCGCAAATTATTCATTATATAAACAGAAATCATATATATGGTATCGCAAACAAGTTCAATATAGGCACACTTTTCCACAAATATGCGTTCAGTTTAATAATAACGCGTAATTATTTATTAACAGGTTGTTTTCACTTTTTCTGAATCTTTGTTTGCTATTTTACATAATAATTGAATATAATTTGAATTGAATTGTTATCAGTTTAAACAACATAAAGACTATTAATTTTATCGTAATTTAGTTGTATTATTTATTTTTATTAAGTCAGGAATAAATTTTAATAGAATCTTATCTTTTAAAATATTAGAAACTTTGGTTAATCATTAATAATTAATATCTTTAAAATTATATATGTGATAAAAAAGTATATGAAATTTATCTTTAAATTTATGATTAAATAATTTATTTATTTTTAAATTAATTTGTAACAATTTGTTGGAAGGATGTGATACATTATTTTTCTTTATCGGGAAATTCCAATCACAGCGGAAACATATTGTCAACGAATAACTAAGAAATGTATGGAAAATTAAAGATCCAATAACCAGCATTGATTAATAGACGCGGGTCAATCAGTCTTAATACCACACTTCAAGAACAATTATCGGAAAATTAAACAAATTGAAATATGAGATCTTACAGCATTCTTTATATTCGCAAGACTTATCTTCAATTGATATTTATTTTCCCAAACATTTAAATAATTAATAAATAAATATTGCAAAATAAAATATCGGTAAAAAATGCAATTATCGAATTTATCAATTCAAGAATTGTAAATTAAAAAAAAAAGAATATTCCTTACTTATATCAATAAAAAAAAATTGGCAAAAGTATAATGGCGATTTTTATTAAATATTTCTTTTCAAAAATTATTATTCTTTTATTTTCATTGAAAAAATTCGACACACACACATTTAATATGCATCAACCTAATATATACGTATATTTAGACATATTTAGACATTATTTGCATGTAATTATATATTATAATAAGAGAGAACTATTAACGCGTTATTATATTTATTTATAATGTTACCAATCTCTACATTAACAAAATCACTTTATGCAAGATTGCTCGATCAATGCCATTATTTTCGAATATGTGACTCATCAAAAATCTCTTAAATGCATCGTTTTTCATCATTGCCTTTCCCTTCTTCCTCATCTCACTAGAGATGGTTCGTGCAATTTACGATTTACATTGTTGTTCGCTCTTGCAGAGAAAATACCGCATTGTCGGACAGAGATGTCGATTCTTGGGTAACCATTTTATCGGCATGCGTTATGTCCCTGTCTATCTGATTGGCGTATCTAAAGTGTCGCGAAAAAACGATAACAAAGGCTTTTCACCCGCACTTTGAAGTTAACGTAGAAATATTTTTAACGATTTTTTTCTCCTCGAGACAAATGCACGTAGCACGAAAATAAATGCCACAAAAATCTGTATCAATCGGAATAAAAACTGAAACATGTGTATTTCAGCAAATAAAAATTCTTTAAAATAATAAATTGAAAAAGCTTTGATGCAAAATCAGATATAAAGAGGGCCAATAAAAGCCAGGCGCAGATATTAGGCGCAACAAAATTGTTTTAAAATTTCTCTTTAATTATATATATATATATATATATATATATAAATTTTCTTTTATATATTTTTAAATATTTTCTGTTATAAAAACGCGTACAGTTGTATAGCCATCTCTGAGGCGACACTACTTGTCAGATTTTGTTTTACAATATTTTTTCAATATTCCTCACGATCTCTCATTTAACCAGTGCGTTAAATTTTTTTAACTTATATTTTTTCAGTTATTTTATATTTACAGTTGTTTTAAATAACTGAAAAAAAATTTAAATTAAAAAAATTGAATATATTCAGGTCAAAATCAAAGAGGGACACGTTCCAATTTACAATATTATATAAATAATTTACAATATTATATAAACAATTCAATTAATAGACTCAAAGATTTCAAGATTAGCGCGATTTTTTCAAATTATAAATTTTTTTTTAGAATGTAAAAAGAGGATTCAAGATTTACAGAGTAAATAATAATTCGCTAAATTGAGTAAAAAATAGTTAGTGAGCATGAATCGAAAAATTAACATTGTCAGAGTTAAAAATTTCGCTTTTATAATAATGCAAGTTTGCTTGCTATTGTTTATATTTATTTTTCTTCGTATCTCTTCTTTAAAGCTTTGGATTCGTTGATATAATTCTGTGGCATATCATTATCGAAAAATATGCCAAGTTTTTAAAACATCATCATAAAATAAATTCAGCGAATTTAAATCAAATAATTGAGAAAATGTAATTGGTCTACTTTATATTAATTTTTCACCGAAAATTCTATTTAATTTTTCTCTTACTGTAAAATGAACTAATCCATCGTGCAGGAATTACATTTGTAATTTTTTTATTAAGAGATTTGAACGAGAAATTAAGGCAATGTTCGTCAAAATGATGACAAGTAATGTTTTTAATAGTTTGTTCAATACAATATGATAAATCTAATTCTCTCTCTGCTTATACAGGACATCCTATAAACAGAAGCAAGCAATTATCACTTGCATTATTACAATCAAAAAATGCTTCTAATTTTGACAACTATTAATTTTTCAATCTAATTAATTTCAATCTGTTTTTTCAATTAAATATTTTTTATTTAAACCAGTTGTCACTATTCATCCTGAAAGTCTCTTTTACATTTTTTTAAATACCTTATATTCAATTATATATCCACTACTATAAGGGTTAGTGAAATTCAGTGACTTGTAATATTATAAATTTATTAATGAATTTTATAAATTTGTTAATGAGTAAAATAAAAAAAGGATTTTAACCATATTATATGACTTGATTTTATTTTTGAGTTTAAATATTCTATATCGCGTTGGCTGATAAATAAATGCTTTAGACATTAATCGTGATTATGTTGCAGCAATAAAATTATATCCAAATAGAAAATATTTATTGTACAATATTATAAAAACATTAATTCATAAAATCCGTTAAAGATTTCTGCAACATAAAAATAATTCAGATGTAAGTAAAGAAACGTCTTTAATTCTTTCAGATGATGTTTTAAATAGCTAACAAATTCATGAATAAATTCTAATCAAAATAATTCTGAGAATATCGCCTTTACTTAAATATTTAAAAAAAAAAACATTACTATTTAGAATTATACGCAAAAATTAAAAAAAATTGATACAAGTGGCGATAAATTTTTCTCCTATATTTTATTTTAGTTTAAAAATACAAGTGAAATAATTACATGCAACAAATCATTATTTGTCATATTAAAAAATCCTTCTTAGCAAAGATCCATTGTATTTTAAACTCATTGATCATTAAATGTTTAAATTGGCGTTGTTGATAAATATTTTGTCGGATCGTACTGTTTTTAGAAATGTTAACTGAAGTGATACATATTATTGTATAATTTTTTTCGAAACTTATCGCATAGATATTTTCATGATAATGGCTAAACCTTAGATACGCAATGATTATATATAATGAACAATTATATAAAACTTATAAAGTATATATAAAAAAAGATTATTTTATCTTTTTGATGATTTGGGATAAACATCCTCAAGTGCAATCTTGAAAAAGGATTATGTGTCCTAAGACTAGTGTTGTGCTTAGATAATTTTAAAATTAGTTAGATAAAGATGAGATAAAAATATGTAAATTTATCTTAGATAAGATAAAAATGATTGTTTTAAACATATCTAGATAAAGATAAAATTATATAGCGATTCATCTAGATAACTTCCAGATAATAATATTTTTAAAACTGCTTATGTAAACGCAGTTATAAAAAAATGTAAATTATAAAAGAGATATAAAAATATATATTATACTTTTATTTATAAGATTTTTATCGCTTACTGCTTAAGTTCTACTACTTAAGTACTTTTATGCTATGAAACTCTAAACCAAATTATCTGAACATTATTCTAGATATAATTTAATAAAGATAACACTTTTTTCCATCTAAGATGCAGATATAGATAGTACATATTTTTATTATCTATATAAAGATAAGATGACGCCAAAATTTCATCTAGATGATCATCTATATAATTTTATTTGGATAACAGCAAACACTGCCTAAGAATGCCAACAGCACAGAAAGCATGCCGAAAACTATTTTTCATTTACTTACGTATCTCTTAATTTTATCAAGATCCTAAGAATCGATTCCGTAAAAATTCCTCGTCACATATAATATTGGCGTTGGCGAACCATCGCGGCCTCGGAGGTCCATCGCCAACGCAAACAGGCTTTAGGCCACCAAGCCTATTTGGTACACGTGTCCTCGCACGTTGAATCGCGGCGATCCTCATGACGATCAAACAGTCTGGGCGAGCGAGAGAGAGAAAAGGGGGGCCGAGATAAATACAAAGGGCCCGCACGCTTCGCCACGTGACTGCCAGTGGTACGACTTTGGGGTACCGTAAGTGCCAGAAAGCACAAAGCTTCAACTTTCTCTCTATCTTCCTCTCTGTAGCTCTCTCTCTCTCTCTCTCTCTCTCTCATCCCTCCCTCTCTCTGTCTCTCTCCTTTCATCCCTCTTTATGCCGACGATTGGCCGCAATTTAGCGACGCGTCGTTGCACACTGTGCGGGATTTGCGGCAGAGAACGTCAACTGCATCGCTCTGCATATTTCATTTTTCTTCGGTGGCCAATTTATCAGCAAGGAAGTGCATATAGAAGAAATGTTCGTCATTTTCGTAGCCTTCAAACTCGAACAACCCAGGTCATTTCGCAATGTACACAAAGAATGTATCCCAAATAAACAGTGTTTGCTGTTATCTAAATAAAATTATATAGATGATCATCTCTAGATAAAATTTTGGCGTCATCTTATCTTATTTATATAGATAATAAAAATATGTATTATCTATATCTGCATCTTAGATGAAAAAAAGTGTTATCTTTACTAAATTATCTTGAATAATGTGTTCAGATAATTTGGTTTAGAGTCATAGCACATAAAAATACTTATAAGTAGTAGAACTTAAGCAGTAAGCGATAGAAACTTATAAATAAAAGTATGAATATATTTTTATATCCCTTTTATAATTTACAGTTTTTTTTTATAACTGTGTTTACACAAGCGGTCTTAAAAATAATATTATCTGGAAGTTATCTAGATGAATCGCCATATAATTTTATCTTTTATCTAGATACATTTAAAACAAAATCATCTTTATCTTATCTAAGATGAATTTATATATTTTCATCTCATCTTTATCTAGCTAATTTTAAAATCATCTAAGCACAACATTGCAAATACATGTGTGTGTGTGTGTGTGTCTAAGATGTAGGCAATGTTTTACAATTAAAATATATAATAAAATTTATAATAAAGGATTTGTAATAAAATTGAGTTATATTAATAGTTTTCTAATTATTTTTCTATATAATTATTATACATATAATATAATGATATAGCATTATTATAAGCAAATTGAGAAAGAATGCAAATTATATATTTATTTGAATTATAATTTATCATTACATCATGATTTAATTAATTTTAATTATATATATGAACTATATAAAATAAGAAAGGATGTCACACATATATACATACATCTTTTTATATAATTTTTTATTATTTTAATTTGGTATATATATTTCATTGCATTTTTCCACTTTCAAATAAAAAAAAAAAATAATAATAATGTTTGATTCAACACTCATATTAAACTAGAATGATTTTATTTTTATTAATCTTAATTAATCGGCGAAATTATTTTATTGAAAATCAGCGATGTACTGTAATGAATTTCATTGCTTATTTTTTTCTTTTTCAGTCTTGATCAAATTCTTTACTCATTAGTTATGTTCCAATTATATCAAATATTCTCTCTCTCTCACTTTAAATGCAAATAAAACAAAAATATTATTCAACACTAATCTATGATAATGCTTTATGTTAATTTTATCCATTTTTAATATACTTTGCGTTAAATTGTATTTGTTTCAGGTGAACACATTTCTAGATTTACAACAAAAAGCCGCAGAAGTTACGGCAGCAATTACCATTTGGGAATCAGAATTGAATGATATAGAAATAAGATTTAAGAAAGTTAATGAAAAGGAAAAATTGTTTGTCAAGAAAAATGTGGGTCCTCTGTACAAGTAAACAAAAATTTTTGATTTAATATCAATTTTTAAATATATATATATTGATAAACAAGAGACTTCTTGCAAAAGCAATTGTATATAATATATTAAGAATCTTTCGACATTTTTCGATATTTTTATATTTTGATAGATTGACACTTTAATCATACATGTAATGTATAGTTCCTAGAATCAATTTTTTTAATTAAGCTTTTTTGTAATTATATTATAGTTATATTATATAATCATAATATATAATAAATTATATTATATTATGATTATATTATAACAAAAAAATCTATACTAGAGAAATAATATATATATATATTATATAATCATAATATATAATAAATTATATTATATTATGATTATATTATAACAAAAAAATCTATACTAGAGAAATAATATATATATATATATATTATTTCTCTAGTATAGATTTTTTTGTTATAATATAATCATAATATAATATAATTTATTATATATTATGATTATATAATATAACTATAATATAATTACAAAAAAGCTTAATTAAAAAAATTGATTCTAGGAACTATACATTACATGTATGATTAAAGTGTCAATCTATCAAAATATAAAAATATCGAAAAATGTCGAAAGATTCTTAATATATTATATACAATTGCTTTTGCAAGAAGTCTCTTGTTTATCAAAATTTTTAATTTTTTATAATTTAAATGAATATTATTTTGTCAAGTCTCGCGAAAAATGCATTATTTAAAAATTATGCTAATATTTGTGCAAATAATTTCTCTATTAAATTACATTGCACGGTGTGAGGTTGTAAAATAAAAATTAAAACGTCACTCAGACGGAGAACATTCGCATCGAAAATTATCGCGACTCGTGACGTGGTGCAGCGGCCGTCGGCGCTCGCTGTTGATTCCTGGAGGGATAACATTATCACGACCTGTCCGGGATCAGGACAGGTTGTCATTCTAAACAGCAGGTACAAAGTTGTGCGGAGGATTCGTCACCAAGAGATGATGGCGCCTCAAGGACTCGCTTTCCTGCAAGAACACGATGAGATATACGTGACAGGTTTTGACATTTAATTTTTAAATAAGAAGAGACATTTAGCGTAAATTATGAATATCAAAATTGTAATATAAACTGTTTTCATTAGTAGATGTATTCTGATTTTATTCAGAGTATATCTTGAAACTCCATAAAGTCATTTTTAAATTCTTCTCCTGACGGAAATATTTTACGGAAATTAGAATGAAATTATACTGAAATAGAGTACTGAGAATCACACATACTGAAATCTCTCATAATTAAAACTTTTTGTTAGCTTGTGTTAGTTTTATTAAAATTTCAATAAAAATTCAGGAGTTTAATACAAACTGATTTTATTTAATAATTTTATTTATATAGTAAATTTCGTGACAAGTTTCATAAAATTAATATAATTCTTTATAATTTATTATAATATTTAATATAAAGTCGCAGTGATGTAAGTTACTTTTGCATTATCTTAAAAAAAATGACGTTTATAAATAAATATTATTTATTTTAATGTAACAAAAAATATGAATTTCTCGAACTTAGAGAAAGATATCAGTTTATAATTCAGTTTAAAGATCAATTTTTAACTGTTTTGATTACTCAAAACATTGTTTATTCAATTTAATGATTACTATATACCTTCTTTCTTTCCAACCCATCATCACCTGCTAATTCTTGAGATCATTTAAAGACAATTTTTCCTTTGCGAAAATATCTAAGCATCGATAATTTTCGATCTATAAGCGATTCAAAAAGAAGGCTTTTTACAAATCAAACCTTATGAAGTTAAAAGATTACTAAAACTCCTACATTCAATTTATTTCAAATAGAGTTTACTTGAATAAAATTTTTATTTAAGGCTTACAAAGATATATGACGGCAAAAATTGAAAACTTGCAAAAAATTATCTTCCTCGACATTTTTGCTGAGGAAAAATCATCTCCAAATGATCTCAAGAATCTGTCATGTTTCTTCTTATTTTAGTTATATATTTTATATTATATATTTATTATATTAAAATTATATATTTATACTTAATATAGAAATCTTTAAGCAAATAATCTTTGAGGGAATTCATTTTATATCTATCATGTTTCTTCTTATTTTAATTATATATTTTATATTATATATTTATTATATTAAAATTATATATTTATACTTAATATAGAAATCTTTAAGCAAATAATCTTTGAGGGAATTCATTTAAATTATCATTTAATTTACCCATTTTTAATTTACCTTATCTTGTTAATAAAGTTAATATTAACAATTGTAAGAAGCTAATGAAATGAAATAATAATAAATTGAATAAGAAATCTTATTTATATCTATTTATCAAACTTTGTATATATTATTAATTTAATTAATATACTATATATTATTAATTTAATCTTTCGCAGACAAGTGGAAGCACTGCATATTCGTGTTCGATCACAAGGGCGAGCTCGTTCGTCGGATGTGCAACAAGGGCTACGGAGAGTCGGAGCTGCTTTCGCCGGAGGGAATCACGTTTTATCCGGAACGAGACGTACTTTTCGTCGCCGATACCGGAAACAATCGTGTCCAGGTCCTCGAGAGGAACGGCGCGTATTTGGACAGCATCGGACCTAAAGGTAAACACGCGAAGGGCACCGTCAGATTCCGCAGGACCGGCCCGACGGCGAGCCAACTTAATCAACCGACAGACGTAGCTGTCACGAAATCGCGTATCGTCGTCGCCGATTCTGGCAGTCATACTGTCAAGGTAAAATGCGCCCTCGTTTGTGTGATTGTGTTGTTTATTTAGGATGTGTCATAAAACAGAGGTGCAAAAGTGCGTCATTTTCACTTTACAGTCGTGTTTGGGTTGAAACTTGAGATAAATTTGTTTAGAAGATATTATATCTGTATTAAGATATTAAAATGTGAGATATTATATATAAAAAATCTTATATATTTATATATAAGATATTATTATATCGTATTATTTTTTTCCAATTATAAAACAGTAGAAAATCGTTCTCATATCTCAAAATAATTCAGTCTTAAGCAAACTGTTTATCAAAAATTGTCTGTAAGTAGCAGCTGTCAAGTGTCCTGACAAGACGAAGGGGCTAATTAAAAAATCATTTTTGGAAATATATTTATTTATGAATCTGTTTGCTCATTTTGATAGATTTGAGTAGAATACGCACCTAATTATTTAATTCGAACATTTCCGAGTTTTTTTCTGTATTTTTCCTAAATAAATTATGTTCTTCCTTAAATTTTAGAGATTGAAAATTTAATTAATATTGTCTATGCTGTGTATGTGATATAGAAAATATATTAAAGAAAATAAAATATTCTAATCTGGTAAAAAATTTAATCTTGAAATTAAAATAATAGTTTTGCGCATAAAAAGAAATATCTTTTATTTTATATTATTTTACGCTTTTTCTAAACATAATAAATCTTTGATAGTATTCATAAAGCATGCAATTTAAAAATAAATATTTAAAAAGATATATGATAAGTGATTAATGCCTGTAAAAGTCAACACATTATAAATATCCTTTGATTATTATCATAATTACGAATGTTATTATAAAATAAATAAATATTTTATAGTAAATAAAATATTATTTTTTGGATATTATATAGATATTTAATCATGAGGGACAAATTCTTCAAACAATCGGCGGCGTTGGTACAGCAAAGGGTTTGTTTAGGTTAATATAAGATTGTTACTTTACTAACTTAAAGAGATTTCTGCTAGAAATACTAAATTACTCTTAATTCTCGTAGATCACCCGAGGTATTGAGAATCGACAAGAAAGAAAATATCATCGTCGGTGATGCTGGAAATGGAAGAGTGCAGATTTTTTCTTCAAAAGGTGAATTTTTAAGGATGTTAGGCGAGAAAAAGACTCAAGAACATAAATTTGGATGGGTATCTGGTATATTCATTACGAATAATTACGATATTTTAGTCTCCGATAGCAAAAATAATATTATATATTTGTTTTAATATTATAATGTCTTTCTCACGCTTACTCTAAATCCTTTTTCTTTCAAACTGAATTCTTTTTGCTCCATTTAATTTTAACCTGATTATATTTTTTTACAAAAATATTTAAGTATTTTTAATTTTAGAGTCTTTTCGTTATTAGTAGAATTAATAGAAAGATTGAAAAATAAGAAAATTTCTTGAAGATTAAATGAAACAAATATCTCGCAAACTATTCAATTTTTGGCCATCCTACTTTTATGACTTTTTACGCCGATATTGCGAGAAATCGATTTGTATAAAAAAAATGGAGTGGTTCCATTTAAAAAGAAATTGTATTGACCTTCACGTGAGCTTGAAAAACTTTAGTTAAAATTGGAAAATTGTGTTAAATAATGACTTTCTTCATCACTTCAGTTTTTCACTGAAGAAAAATTAATAAAGAAATTCACACACACACACATTTTAAAGAAAATACATTTAATGAGAGATATCCTATATTATACGTAATAAAATTATCTCAAAACTGTTTCTATTAAATTATTTATTTAATGAGTTATATCATTTATATTATAAATAACACGTAACAAAATATTAGAGTCAGATTTTACATTATATTATATTAGTCAAATTCATAAGTCCAATTAAAAGTATATATATAATATGGAAGAAAAAATTTTTTTCAAAATTTTATACTTTGATATATACACTAATAGCAATTCTATAAGATTTTAGCTTATTTTAGAAATGCACTACTGTTTTGCATTAATACTAATCCTAAAGTTTAATGTGCAATTAAATTTCATATTAACACACTATACGATTTTAATTGATTGTTTGCGAATGAATCGATAGATGTTGTAAAATAATAGATGACGTCATAGAACATTAGATAATATTAGATTAAAAATTATGTTGTGAATAAATTTTTATCATCTTTTACGCATGAAAAATAATATTAATTAATCTGATATCAAATATTTTTTTTCAGCTTTCGAGTCTTAAATTAACAGAAAGATTGGAAAGACTAAAAAAATAGAATTCTTCTTTTTTAATCATTATTTTGTTAGTTCAATCAAATAAGTTTTATTTCAATGGAATTTCAATAAACTTAAAAGGAATATATTTCGATGAAATTAAATATTTAATTTCTAAGAATCAAATTATAGATATTTTTTGAAAAGACTATATAATATAGTATGCCATTATTTAACAATCTAACTAAATGCTAAATATGCAATAGCATTTATTTGAGCTCTCTTTTTTTGTAAAAAATAAAAGAAATAAAGGAGACATTCAGAGTGAGAGAGAAAGAGAGAGATTTTAATAATTTCAAAATTAATTCAAAGAAATAAAAAAATTAAAAATTTGCACAATATTGTGCAACATTAATTCCTTACATTTTATTATAATTTATTTATTTATTTTTACTAAACAAAATAGAAAAAAAGTTTCAATAAGAAGGAATAAAGCCAATTTTCGATTTCTAAGATTTTATTCGTAAAATTAATTCTTGCCAATACTTTTTTTGTAATTAATCAACCTTTTTCTTGTACTTACGTAGTATCTAGATTCAGAATACCCTGATTTTTCGAAGACCGCGATTCTCTCTCGAGAAATCGACATGGCGATTCAATAAGGGCTAAAAACATAGAATCTCGATGTATAAAACGTAGTGTTTATTTTTCCCAAACCGCGTTTCGAATCGCAGATCAAACAGATTCGCGGCATGAGGCGCCGCTCTCTCTCTTGTCTACCCGTTTGACCAATAAATAATTTCGCAAACAAATTGATCCCCAGAGACTATAAACAGATACTTAGAGGCACGCGCTCTCGCGAGCCGGCGAATTAAATGTCTCGCCACAAGCGAGAGTGTAGATTGAACTGTCGGACAACAGGAAGCCGTTCGACAGTTGGAGACCCCTACTGTGAGAACCAAAGTGGGCCCCGCGGCGTGAAATCTCTATTATTCCGGGGGGGTCGGAGTGATTCGAGCGCGTTCAGAACTGTTCGGTGGACATGCATGCATATATGTGTATGTGTGCGCCAAGGGGGATGCACTGGTGCTGACAAGGGGTAATCGGCCGGTCCTCGCCCCTCGAAAATAATGTAATCGCGAATTAAATGTTTGCTCGGATATCGACGATCTCTCCAGCGGGACTTCTCCGTTTAAGGAAATCCAATCGGAAGTGGATTTGACTCCAACATCTATACGATTTTCGACGACTTAGGGATTTCTGTTCCTCGCGATTATTGTCGAATAATTAATAGGTAAATCGGAATGTTTTATCATTGATTATAATTTATTTTTATTAATTTATTAATTTACTTGATTTCGCTCTATCGTGTATTTTCGACTCTCTGCTATCATCGAATAAATAAATTTATATAAAAATACACGATTAAATAGTTTATAAATTTAATAAAAAATTATTAAAAGAAATTTTTTTTAAATTAATATCTTTATTGTAAAGCTAAATAAATTATAATATATTATAATTATTTTTTCGTGATTTATGCTTCGACGACTTAGAGATTTCTGTTCCTCGTGATATGCACTTATTGTCAAATAATAAATAAGTAAATCGTAATGTTTTATCATTAATTATAATTTATTTTTATTAATTTACTAATTTACTTGATTTCGCGCTATTGTGTATTTTCGACTCTCTGCTATCATCGAATAAATAAATTTATATAAAAATACATGATTAAATAGTCTGTAAATTTAATAAAATTTATTAAAAAATATAATTTTTTCATATTAATATCTTTGCAATATATTATAAAGCTAAATAAATTATATATATATTTATTTTTTCGCGATTTATGCTACTATGATATAGTATTATGTATATTATTGAAGAAAAAATATAACTATATTATTTTATATAATTAAAAAAAGTATAGGTTTTATTATATACAGGATGTATCATAATTTGCCTTCACGAATTACATATTAGCGCTATTTCTAAATGAAAAATGTGGAAAAGTCCTGAATCATTAGAGAAATTATTAAATAAAAATCATTCGATTAATGCTGTTGTTTGACGAGTTTACGGTAAAAATAAGAAATACGAAGACTATCGCGTTACTTCTTTCATTTGTGAAACATTTTATCAATTTAAAGATAAAATCTTTTGAAAAATGAAAATGCTCAGATATTTACAGCTTTCTTTCGTTATAATCTTTTAAAAGCTCATTCAGCACATTTGATATAAATATAAAAACATTTATTATAATTTATACAAGTATTTTGTAAATATAAAACATATATTCAGTAAAATGTAAATAATAGATTACATTAAAAAAATATATATATAAAAACAATAAAGTAAAGTTTAATATATATATATAAATATGAAAACATATGCACTTATTAGTATTTTATATAAGTTTGATTTGACAAAAATTTATATCAAAAAATTACATTGCGATTTGCATCAAATCGATATTGCGTACAATATATTGCGTGCGAATGTTATGAAGGGAGAAAAATAGCGCAGAGAAAGAGAGAAAAAAAAAGAGAAAGAGATATTCGCAGCGAATCTCGAAGCTCTCCCTTAAACAGACGCGACAAATTGAGATAAATAATGGTTTGTGTGAGGATACAAAGCTCACTTGAAATTTGTCATGGTGCTATACTCGAAACGGCACGCTCCCAAGTAATTGTGGATCAATTGCGCGAATGAAACGATACACACTCGAATTACATCTGGTTTGTTACATATATGAGGCAAATAATTTGGCGAAATATACGAGGAAAAAATATTTCATTAGAATTCAATACATCTTCAATGTTTGTAGACCTAATTTAAATTTTTTCAAAATTTATAAACAATATAAAAGGTGTTTGAAAGCAATCTCGTTGTTAACAAGTTTATGTTACGTTAAAATTAAAGAAAAGAATTGAAAATAGTTAATTTATTTGTCACTTCTATCGTCAAATATTTTATTTAGAAGTGATAGAAAAGGATGATCTTCTTTTTTGCATCTAAAATAATTTTATTAATATCTATATTATTGTCTCTATTTTTCTCCTCGCTCTTCTTCTCTCCTTCTTATATTAATTCCGAATGGAATTTTTTACTGTGAGATCGAAATTACAGATCATATTTGTCAACAAGTTTATATACATTAAAATTAAAGAAGAGAATTGAAAATAGTTGATCTATGTTGCCAAACATTTTATTTTATCATATTTTTATTTTACTTTTAGAAATGATAAAAGGATAATCTATTTCCTGTTTGCGCCTAAAATGACTTTAGTAATATCTATATCTCTCGATTTCCCCTCTCTCTTCTCAAGTAATTCTCCTATTAATTCCGAATGGATTTTTCCACCGTGAGATAGTATCGAAATTACAGATTGACTATCGAAGGATCAATCTTTCTCGCGGTGAAGGGTTGCAAACTCAGAGGATCCGGACTGTGTTCTCACAGGTTCGAAGGCCTAATTATATATGCATATCGCTCTGTATAGGTCAGCCAATAATAATTCGATGCCTTCGGCGAGGATCAACCGCGAATAGCTCGTTCTCTCTCTCTTCCTCCTTCGCTCCAAACTCGTTTCAACGGGGACAAAACTTTGTCCGGTTTCTACGTGTAGTATAGATAGGTACAACCCCGGCGTACAACCACCATTGTGATCGTATTAACACCTCGCATAATTGCACCGCCGCGTTTCTCTCGTCGCGCGTGCACTAAACACGGCTCATTTGAATATTGGCCCATTCATATCATTGGGAAGGCTAATAATCGCACCCTTAAAAGAGACACCGCCGTCGCTGATCAATTTTGGCTAGCTATTCTCGGGATGTCATCTTATGTGTGGACCCCCTATATGAGAGAATTTTCTCTTAGAATTTATCCTGAAAATCGTGGGACAATATGGTATGGAAAGAATTTTATGAGAATTTCTCTGATTAATATTTATCATGATAAAAGATAATAATATACTAATATAATTTTATATATTATTATAATAATAATATGTAAAAATAAACAGTTTTGCTAGTGTAAATCACGAGATTGCCGATATTAGCTCGATTTCAGACGCATTTAGTTAACACAAAACATTTGTATAGGGTTGATTCTCTATGCATGTACAGTTTATTTGTGGTATAGAATCCGACCTCGATAAAAAGATAGTGCTAAATCTTTCTAACATTTTCTATAACATTTTTTTTCGATAGCTAAACGCAGTTTTTCTAATTAAAATTAATAAAAATTTATTGTAATTGTCAATATTTTAAGAAAAAATAGTTGAATTATCTTAGGTTTGTTTTAATTAAAAAAGATATAACAATAATAAAGTTTTCATTGTGTGAAAGAAAAATAAATTTACATTTATAATAAGAATAATATTTGAGATATTATATAAAGCGCTCTGAGATAATATCCCCTTAAATGCATCAAGATAGAATATAAGATAGAACATAAGATATAAATTAACATATGCACCATATTATATATCTTAATATATATTAATTATTAGCTTCACATTTTTTATTATATATTCACTATATAATTTATTTAACATCCTCATTTATTGAGAGAGAAAGAGAGAGAGAAAGAGAAAGAGAAAATAGATTTTACACATAATATTGTGTGTGTATATACAAAAATATGAGTGTATATAATATTCCATACATCAAAAATATATCACAAATATCTCTAATCCTTTATAATAAAGTAGAAGTTAAAAAATCAATAAACTTTTCACGCGTGCGCATGCACATATACAAACAATATACATACATGCAGCAATGATTTTGTATGAGATAAAAGAAAATACATTCAAGTATTATATACATTTCAATAAGAATAAATCAAGACAGATTAACCTGAAATGTTATTAAAAATTATTTAATATTACTTTTCATTTAGATAACATTTTTATTTTTATAATTATATCTTTATTTTATTTAAAGATATAAACTGTATATAATAATTTTGCGAAAAAGAATTAATTATTACATAAAATTAATTGATCTTCCTTCTATTAAATAATATCATACTCTAATTCTTTCTATTAGATTACAATAGTTTTCTATTAAATACAATACTTTTTATATATTATTTCAGATTTTCTTGAGCAAATGACTCTTTATAAAAACAATGAAAGTTGAAACCTGAACAAGTGGTCTCCAAAATTGACAGATTAAAAGTCTCAACGTACTAAATACTATTAAAAATATTGTAAATATTATGATAAAAAGAATAACTAAAATAAGAAGAAAAAATGAAAATAATACAGATTTAGAAGTCTATAAATATGTATATAGAACAATTTAATATAATATTATTTATCAAAGAAAATATTTATATATATTCGTTCTAATCATTATTTATATTATATAATTTGACAAAGAAAAATACAGAAGAGAATTTTTTGTATTTAAAAAAATCTTGATATAAATTATTTTAGCATATAAACAACAAGCAACAAAAGTACACAAAAAAACTGATAAGTTTTAATTAAGCGAATCAAGTTTACATCAACTAAAATGCAGCATGTAACAGGGATATATCGATTTAAAAAATCCATGGTGGTTTTATATAGTTACCTTCTACAATAAAAAAAATTGGAACAAGGAAAAAGAAAGTTTCTTTTACATGCAAAAATAATTCGAGAACATAGAATAAATTTGTTAATAGGAAGTTTTGTTTTTAAGTAAACCAAGTTAAACAATTTGTTAGATACTCACGATCCTCGATAGATTGAAAAAGACTATTATAACGTAGATTTTTATATTAGATAAAAAAATAAGAAAGAAAAGAGTCTCTGGATCAAAAAACAATCAAAGAAAATCGTTTTTAAATCAAAGAAACGTTCGCGCAATATTTTATCCGTGTTTGGCGAAATTGAAAAATTGCCCCCCCCCTCCCTCCCCCCGCGAATAAATTCACCCCCGCGTCCACCGTCGAGGTGACGACGAGCAATGGTGGGTGGGAACGAATAAAATTTTCTACGGGGGTTGCGCTCCATCATCTCGGCCGATAAAATCCTCGCTGGAGGATCCAACCACCAATCCGGTGCGCGTTTGATAATTGCGTTTAACATACGTTCCGGCTCCCCATTGGCCGAAAACCCGCCCAGGGGTTGGTATCGATCATCCCTCGTGCTAGCCCGGGTGCTTTTCATATATAAAGCGGCCTCCCCAGGGACACCACCGGCAGTCCAAATCCGTGTATTTCTCCGTATTGATATCCCCGATTCGAACTATCGATCGACGGAGGAAATCAAGATCCTGAAGAAAGAATTTGGCGCGAATCGCAGCGTTTGTGAAAAAATTGCAATTTTCTAAGAAAGAAAAAAATTGACAAAAATAGAATTTTATAATTCAGTGAAACTGCTTCGTTGATTCGTGATATTCCCAATTTGCGGGAATACCGACGACGAATGAGATTGTGAAGACGTGTAATATGGCGAACCATCATCCCGCGTACGATTTCGAGGATAAGAGCCAAAGGATCCGCCATCGGGTCGGCACCACGTCGAGAATCGCAGATTCCACTGTGCCATGCACCAGGTACTAAATCTTCACCCCTTTCTTCGGATAATTATATAGACGCGTGTTGACAAGTGTTAAATTTAAAAAAGAAGCTTATTTTTAATCTTTATTTATATTTATTTAATATAAAATTATATAATATATAATATATATAATATATAAAATTAATCTTGCAATATAAAATTACATTAAAAGAACATTGATTTTCATATAATTAATCTCAACAAAGTGTGTACACATAAATGTGATGAATGTGCGCGTGTTTGTGTGGATATGTCTGTATATGCGTAAGTGTGAGTATAAACTTTGATATTTTATATTTTATATTTTGATATTTTATATCCCTGATAATTTATTCTGATATATTCTGATATTCTCTCAATTTATAATTTTTATTGTAATAATCAAAAGAATTTATAAAGGTCAAATTAAATTTTAATGATATAGACTTAAAAATAATACACGAATAAATATAGAATGTAAAGCGTTGAATTTGTAGTTAAAGTAGAATATTTACAATAATAACATCATTAGTGCATCATCCCTGTCTCTGCTAACACTTTAGTAATTAAAAATTAATGAGAGTTTAATAATACAAGATTTTTATTTTTTTTGGAAAATATGTTAAAAATATTATATATATATATATACCATATATATATATATATATATATATATATATATAATATATATTACTGCTTTATATATTTATATACTTTACTTAATGTTAATTACACACATTCAGACATTGTTAGTTTTATTTGAAGTAAAAAGAAAATTTTTGTTGCACCATTATTTGTCGCAATGATAATAAACAAATGTACTATGCTACAATTGCTGAGTAAACAATATGAAGAAAATAATTTGGACTAGTTATTAAAATTATTTAACAAATTATTAAAAACATGAGATATTAAATTATTAAATATAAAATATAATTACTAAATTATTAAAAATAAATTTAAAATTAAATAATAGAATATTATAATGGATCATTTATATTAATAATAAACAAAAGTAAAGGTCGTATATATTTAAAAAATTTACTTTTCAAAGCGAATTAGTGCAGCAAAATAAATAATAGAAATAATAGAATTTGAAGTGTATATGATACGAGTAAAATATGTCATATAATTTTGAAGCTATATAATATTTTAGTTAATATTAATCTAAACAAATCCATCCATATATCTTATAAAAAAGAATATTCGGTTTCACTAACTGTTGTGTGCATAAAACTTATTCAATTAATACATTTTTTAATATATTATATCTTTATAAATATTCCAAATTATAATAAATTCTGATAAAATAATATTTATTTTTAACAAATTATTTAAATCAGAAAATATAATAGAATGTAACAATATATGTATATTTTATAAATACAACATGTGTGTCGGTTTTAATGATTACATAAATTTCTCTAAATTCTATGCAATTTTTTTAATCAATTTTTTACGCATTTAAATTTTTGAATAGTATACAAATTAACAAATTAAAGTATATGATATTTTACACACATACTCAACTCTTTTTTTATTGCAATAAAAATTTAAGATAAATATATATTCTATTTTAATAAAATTAATTGTACGTTATTGTAATTTTGCAGTACTCAATATTTCGTGGGACCCAGTAATGATATTACTGAGGAAGATTTGGCCGAATTACCTTCATGTGTTTATGCAGGAAGATCCACGCAGCATGTCACCCACACATCACCACATACACATTCTCCCTTACACTACCATATGCCAGTTTCAACGCCAGGTATTAAACATTAAATAATTATAATAAAAATTCATTATTTAAGTACTATATTATATAAATTTTTTTCAGATCATAATGACACGGAAATGAATGGTGTAGAAGAAGGTTATTATCCAAATGGTAGCCCTTACAGAATTCAACGACATGCCGCTAATATTCGTGAAAGAAAACGTATGCTCAGGTAAGAAATTTTCTATAAAATAAAAAAAATTAATCTTCTTTCAATTTAACTAAAATATATAATTTATGAATATGTGCATAATCAATTTATAATAATATATGCGCAAAACGTTATTTATTTTAAGATAAAATTAAAAATTCTATGATTTGTAGTATATATACAAATTATAAAATATGGCAATGTATCGCAGGCTTTATTATATAAAAATTTGTAATTATAGCTTATTAATTTTATCTTATTACTAGTTCCAAGAAATTTTTAGATTCGTGTTATATTATTTTTGGATCATGCATATAATTGTCTATTTTTCAAATAAAGTGAATACATTGTCATATTTTATATATAATTTGTATTACCTCTCTTATAACATTAATATTTTGCATTAATAATAAATTGATTCACAATGTGCGACATATATTACACTTACGGTTTTATATTTTTCTTTATGTTTCTTTACGAGCGGATTGTCAGTGTGATTGCAATTTTTAGCAGCATCAACTCGGCTTTCGACGAGCTCCGGGTCCATGTGCCGACGTTTCCCTACGAAAAGAGATTGTCGAAAATCGATACCTTACGCCTGGCTATCGCGTATATCGCACTCCTGCGCGAGGTCTTAGCGGCCAGACTCGATCCTTTGACGTACGTCGAGAGGTGCCTTAGGGGTGAGATAAACGGCGAGCGCGCCGAATGGAACACAAGCGGTATATGCTCAGTTTTAATTGCATAAGTATTGAAAAAAAAAAAAAAAACAGTAGAAAAAAGTATGCTAAATCGTACCGTTCGTTAAATCGTGCCTCTATTGTATTTCTTAAACAGAGTCAAAATATTTTAAGGTTTGACGCTGTTATATCACAGTTAGTCTCACTCGAATATCACAATATTTGTTTTCCTTCTCGAGCGATCTGTTGATGAGTGACATTGATAAATTTATTTTGTGTGATTTTCGTGTAATTTTCGGCACTCCGGGCCTAAGCTATCACATTGAGAAAGATATAAAATTAAACTTATTATTAAAGTATTTTTTCATCTTATTTAATCCTGTATATGGAAGCATTGAAAAAAATTGCAAAATGTTTTGAGATTATTTTTTTATTCACAAATTTGACAAAGCAATAAAAGTTCGGTAAAACGTAACTTTTTTCTATATCATATTGGTATGATTTACTAAATTAATTTTTTTACTTAAACATAGTTAGTTTATATTTAGATGAACAATCGAAGAAAATATTATCAAATTTTATAATTATATTGAGATAATACTTATTTATATTTTTGTAATATTTATTTATATTTTTGTAATATTTATTTATATTTTTGATACAAAAAGTATTTTTGTTAAATTTTTGAAGAGAATTTATAATTATAAATATGAGACATTCTTATAGATATGTTTTATTGCAGACTAAGAACTTTTGTAGAAAATAAAATTTTATTTTTGTTACAATTTTTTTAATTTTATTGTTAGAGATTACGATTTAAGAGATACAATTTAAAAACTCATGGATACAATTTTTAGCAAACCGGTATTGTAAATCGTACCAAATGCCACTTAAAAAAATTTTTAATTTACAATATGAAGCAATGATAAATTTGTGCTAATGTTTAGCGTATATCGTTTACAAAGAACTATAGTTTTAAATGAATAAAAAAAATTTTGTCATTTCTTTAATAATTTTATTGTAATTTTAATATTTAGAGAGTACGATTTAGCATACTTTTTTCTATTGCATACATATAACATATAAAATCACACACATAATATCGCGCTGTGTAAATTCTTCAAGAAACTATCAAAATAGTATCAAATGAATAATTACACATGTAAATTATGCCAAAAAGTTACTATAATCTTTTTCAATTAAAGATAAAATATTCCACTATTGTTCTGCATTTATAAAGTTTAATGTTAAATTAACAATATTAATGCATCCTATTTCTCACATTAATATAAAAATTCTTGTTGCAAATTAATCATTGTCACAACAAATAAATATTTATAAAAGATTCTTTATTTAATATTGAATGAAACGAGGAAACTAAATGTGTGTTTTCATCTGTAAAAGAAGCTATCTTGAAAACTACATATTTTACTGCTAATTATTTTTTAGAAAATTATTTCAAAAAGAACAATATTATTTTAAAAATTTTGTTTAGATTTGTAATTCTTTTAAAAATTTGAATTTCAACAAACAAATTGGAATTTCAACAAGTTAGAAGAGCCAGAAAGTAGTACGTTTCAAGGAAAATTAATTAATCAATTCAAACTCATTAATTGTGTGTGCACTTTTGCTTTGTAATTAAAATAAATTTTAATTCGAGATTTTTATTTTACTAAATTTTCCTGACCCTCTAAAGAAGCGTAGACGAGAAAAATATCAGAGTGAAATCGCTGAATCGAAAAATGATAAATTTTACAAAAAACTTGCGGAGCAAAAATTATCTTGACCTTGACATATATAATAAAGGGTTCATTCTTGAGTAAGATAATTCTGAATAACTTTTAACAAAACAATTTTTAGCCGTTGCTTATTATTTATTAAAAAATTATTTAGTAACAAAAATTAATTTATTAATGAATAAAGTCGATGATATAAAAGAGGAGTGTTCAAAGTTAATTTTGATTGATCGAACATAAACTCTATATAAGTCGCACATTTGCATATTTAAATTAATACGTAGGCAGGGAAGAATCTTCCTGCTTTTTCAATCTAAAAAAAATTTAATTTAATCCAAATCTAATTTTAATTTCAAATCAAAAGTAAATTTGAGTTATGTTAAAATTTTTTCGAGGTGGCGATGCAGAAAGAGGGATAAAAATCCCTCTTCCGATCATGCATATATTTTATAATAAATATATAAACAATAATTTAGTGCTTATAAATTAACAAATATTATATTACAAAAATATATAATTATAATACAAATTATAATTATTTTTTATTTACAACAAACTTTGATAGGAACACTTTAGAAGAAAATTGTTGGAAATGATTTTTTTTCGCATTAATTTATGTCTCGCACCGATGCGTCTATTATAAACAAAGAGTTATTTATAATTTGGAGAAAAAGCGTTTATCTGCATCCACTGTTTATATGATTTTTTATCATTTTTACGATGAATAAAATATGTTCTTAAACTTTGGTCACCTATTTCTGAAACTTGTATAACATAACATAACTTGTATATTCTAAGACATTATCTACAATTCTCGATATTAGTTTTAGCTATAACATCTTTAATTTAAAATATCTCAAGAATTATAAGAGAGCGCAGCCTAATTTCGAGCATTTGTTACTCAGGATTGAACCCTCTATGTAAGTTTTTGTACAAATTTATCGAAAAAGAATTACAACGTGCATTTGTTTATAAAATCAATCTGAATATATTATTATTTATTAATATATTTTAATTACATTAATATATTTAATATATAAAATATATTAATATATTAAATATAATATTTTATAATATAAATCTATTATATACTTTTTTATATTCTTTATAACTTTAATCTTAATACCTATAATTATAAAATATATTTAATATATAAAATATATTAATATATAATACATTAATTTAAATAGGACATAATAATATATTAATCTCGTAACGTGTTAACTTATAAATCGCATAATATTATATTATGATTTCTCAAGATGTTAATTATTGCGATAATTGTTGCAGATCTGACAGCACGCTTGTCTTGGATAAATTGGGAAAATTTGGGAGTGAATCCAAATCGACGATCGGTGCTGACGACCCTTGCGCTGACAACTGATAATATGAATTGAATATTCAGCAAGATCTTTTCGTAAAAAATCGTACGACAATTCTTCTTTTCTTTGTAAATACCTTCGTGTTAAGATAGAGAGAGAGAGAGAGAGAAAGAGAGAAAGAGAAAAAGAGAAAGTGTTAAAAACTCTTCTGCGATTTCGTTTAATTTCACGTGCAATACAAGAGATGAGTATTGTATTCAGTATCTATACATGTAAAAGAACTAGTTAGTATACAATTTATAGCATTTGCTTTGGAATAAAATCGATGCTATTCGCGACTCTTGGCTATCTTTATTCTTTACTATTATTATTATTCCTTATTATTATTATTATTAAATTTTTTTTTTAATTCAACTTATAATTTATTCAGAATATCAGAAGGGTAATTTTCTAGTCAATTATTAGTTTATTCACCTCCAATGACTTTAATTTTGATACAGAGCCTATAATAATTGCCGGATTGGCCAATCTTTTTTAATTAATTATTAATTAATTAATGAATTTTTAATTAATTATTGTGAAGATCGCAAAACTATATAGGACTTTCCTATTCGACTTAACCCATTTTATCTACACAAAGAGATCCTGCGATTATTACCGGATATCCTGTATATCATCAAAATCACGATCCTGAGTAATCTTCAAAAAGATTCGACTGTCACTAACTGTTTAATAAACGTTCTTGATAAAAAAGAAGATTTATATACAAATCAAGAGGTTCAAATGTAGATCAATAATGAAAAAATGTGAACCCAGTAAGCAAATACGCGCAATATATCAACAGATTGGCAACAAAAAACGAGCAAAATCTCCTAGCTCCTAACTATTTAAATAGAATAGTAATTAATATTTTTTTTTAATTAGAAAATTCTTAATATTTGATTTGATTTCAGTAAATATTGTTACGTTAATGTTATGTTATATAAGTGCAATAAAAAATAAAAATGAAATATTACTTGTGCATAAGCGTTATCGATGAATAAAACCGATTGTACTATTTATTTATTATATATGTGTTTATATATGCGTATGTTACTTTCCTTTCATAAATATGACATGTAATTTAACATATGTTATATAGGTACATCATAGTTATAGTCTAAAAAGTATTAAAATATTCTAGAAATTATTAAATTTAATTTATAAAACTCGTAATATAATTATTGTAGATATAATTGAATTCCTACTGTATGCTTTAAATAACGCAAACGAATAATCCCTTCATCCTACCGATATCAATCAGTTCAATATTCTAAATTTCTTGTTGGATTATACAAGATATTAGAAAGTAAGCACTTAGAAACAGTTATTATATATTATTGATTTTATATTTCGCATATTTTATTACTATCTCTAACTTGAAATTTCAACAAAAATTGAATATTTGAAAAATATTGTAGCCTCGACAATTATTTCGTATTAAAATTTTCGTCTTGAAAAAATGTTACAAAAAATTTGTAACATTGAAATCTTTATCGCCAGTGTAGAAATACTCTGCATATTTTTTATTTTTGTCTGATTTTTATGAAAAATTATATTTTTCCTCGTCTTATTAGATTACGTGTAAAATTAATAAACCATTTCACATTTTTCCTATTTTTCATCGAATTTTTCTTCTGATGCAGTGACAGAGAAATGAAAGATTCTGTTCTAATGGCATATACTCCTTTTATTTTTAAATATGATATTCTACTATTATCGGAAGAACTAAGTTGTGATCAAAAGTCAAATGCGCAAGTAAAATTGCATCACGTCTGCGATGATATACTCTATTGCAATATTTGCATTTTCTATATGTTGTTAATATAATATTGTTGACAATGTTGCTGCAACCACTCGATGACACCTCGATTCTGTACATTTACATGCTCATGCATCAAATGATTTATTTCATTCAAAGCAGATGTTGGCACAACATATATGATATAACAATATAAACATTTTGCTTTATCTTTTATGGCTATATGTAAAAGAACTGCCATACTAAAGTATCCCACTCATTTCCTTGGTTGGCAAAAATTAATTTTTAATGAAAACTAATTTTTGTGAGGAAGACGTATGTTTGATGTTTTTTATAGATGAGAATTAAAATAGTTGCAATTAGAAATTTGTTTGTTCGTTTTTGTTTATGTGAGAATGTATCGTTATTTCAAGTGGCTTTACAAAAATATAATTTACAGATTTGAAAGAGAGAGTTTAAGTTATAAATTTTTAAATATAATTGTTAATATTACGATATGATAGGAAATATTAGCGGCTGCAATAGTTAACAGTATCCTTAAAATAGGAAAAATCTTTTCAGGCGGTTGGATCAAAGTGAATTATAAAATATAAAGAGAACGAATTGTGGATCGAATATTAAAGGTAGAATAATAAAATCTTACATTATATTAGATTTTTGTTTTGAAAAAATTAAAATAAGTTTGTTTAAAAAACATTACTATATGCTTATGTAAAATATCATTTTATTAATTATAATTTACCAACTTTATATTTTTCTTCTTACATTTATAGCATCTTATAAGAATATATATTTTATTTAAAAAAATTAAGATTTTATTTGAAAAAAACTTATATATACATTGTTTTTAATACATTTTGTTAAAATTATTTCTGTAGAATATATAATTATAAATTATATAATAGATATGTTATATATAATATATATAAATATTTATATAAAATTATAAATATGTTATATAAATTATGGCATATGTTATATAAAATATATATTATATAAAATATAAATATGCTATATAAAATACATAAAAAATGATGAATATCTAGATAAAAGAGATTTTGTAAAGTGAAGATATAGTTAATTAAAAAATAGTTAACAAAATATATGTTTACAGATAATTTGATATAATTATAAGATAATTTCACATTATATACATATATTATATTTGTATATATATTTGAATATAAAATTATAGATTATACAAGGTATACAATACATCGAAAAATTATGAATATCTGTAGAATATATAATTATAGTTTGTTATACAAATATATTATACAAAATATGTACATAAAAAAATAATTGATATCTAGATAAAGACATTTTTTAGTGTGACGATGCTTAATTAAGAAATAATTTAAAAATATATATAAGTTTGCAGTTAATTTGATATAATTTTATAACATTATTTAAGCTAAATATTATAAAGACACAGCGATTAATTTGTCAAAGATGCCAGTTTTTGTCTTATTTTATCAATCTTTTTCCGTTTGGAAAACGATTTAATAAGTCATTAAAACAAAAATGCTGTTATAATTGTTAATATCCATGGTAATTTATTATCCTCAGTATTCGAAACCTGCGTCCATGTTGTCGAACTCCTTATGTAACTTGACGACTTGTTAACCTATAATTACATACAGAATAACTAAATTAGTAAAAACATTTGGAATAATCAATATTACAAAGCTCTTCTTTAATTTTGTGCGTTGTTTAATTAACAAAGGTTCAAATTGTTACTATTAAACTTTATCTTATAATTCATTATTCAAAAGATTTCGAAAATACAAGTTTCAATTGTATTTTCTCTCTCTGGATCCAAAAAGATCCTCACTTATATAAATATATACATTTTCAAATTGGTGATTATATTTGAATTATATATCGACATTTATCATTTAAATATAATATTTAAATATAATATTAGCTAAACAAGGTTAATATTTAACCATTTATACATATAATGCTTTTAAAACTCAAATGCATGCTATATATAGCTGATTCAAATATTTATAATATTTCTGATAAAATTGCTATAAATTAATGTGCTCATTGTTTATAAAAGTGAATGCAAGTAACTGAGAAGAGATAAATAAAAATAACAATTTATCAATCATAAAATTTACTGCTTAAATTCACCCCATCACACTATGACATCTTCACTTCTCGAAAATTTTAATGTGGGTGGAGGCCGAACAATGTCATTATGCTTAAGGATCAAATGCTCAAATAACATTGAACGCCGGATGGTTGCACTATATTGTTCTTCGCAATGTTTGCATTTTCTCTTCGGCCTAATATTAGGGCTGTCAAATAAAATTGGTATATAGTTTTCCTTTATCCACTCGATGACAAGAAGATTTTTCGGGCTGCGTTCTACATGCCTAACAAGATGATATTTCATTTTTACCAACTCAGTTTTATATACTTTAAATGCGCGAGTACATAAACGGCACCTTGTATCTTCTTCTGTTATGTAGAAGAATTGCCACAGCAACTTTTTCCAGTCATCTTGTTGTTTCCAGTAATGTTGATGACACTTAATCATGTGTTCAAACAAATGTCCTAACCATCCAAATAATTTTATTTTCATAGGACAATAGCAGCAATTTGCTTGTTTAAATTCCATTGTAAAATGTTTCATTATCCAGGCCTCTTGTGCCATCGTCGATATGATGTCTTCTTACTATCACTGATCGTGTTTTACAAAGAGAAGATGCTTTTCCAATCGCGCGATAAGTGATTCTAACTAAATGAAGGGAGAAGATCGCGAATAGATGTATGTTTCTGTTGAAAATGAATATACACAGTCTAAATCTGTTTAATGTCTCGAATTTCCTTATTATTTTTCATCATATGTTTAAAATATAACATTTTGGAGGTGACAAAAATATGTATATAATCTGCGTCTATACATTCGTTAAGGACGAATCATGTATATATATAATTATTAATTTATATAAGTAATAATAATTTTTCTGTGGGTGGAGACATTTCTGAGAATAAAATTCGTAGTCATCATTAATTTTTTAAATGGAACCATCATAATTTTTTACATAAATCAATTTCTCGTAATATTTGGCGTAAAAAATTATTAGAGTAGAATAGTAAAAAAGGAATGATTTACAAGATATGTAATGTTTTATTCTGACACATTTGGTTGATATTTTTACATTGATATTTTTTACAATATTAGTACATTTTGTTAAAATTATTTATCTGTAAAATATATATAATTATAGATTATATAAGATATGTTATATAATGTACATAAATATTTATATAAAATATGTTATAAATATATTATATAAATTATGGTATGTGTTATATAAAATGTATATTATATAAACTATAAATATGCTATATAAAATACATAAAAAATGATGAATATCTAGATAAAATACATTTTTTAATGTGGCGATAGATAATTAGAAAATAGTTAACACAATATATGTATATAAATAATTTAATATAATTATAGGATCATTTCACATTATATATATATATATATATATATATATATATATATATTATATTTGTATATATATTTGTGAATATATAATTATAGAATATATAATTATACAAGATATAAAATACATTGAAAAATTATTGATATCTGGAGAATATATAATTATAGATCGTTATACAAATATGTTATACAAAATACATTAAAAAATGATTGATATCTAGGTAAAGACATTTTTTCGTGTGACAATGCTTAATTAAGAAATAATTAGAATATATATAAGTTTGCAGTTAATTTGATATAATTTTATGACATTATTTAAGTTATATTTTATAAAGATAAAGCGATAAATGTGTCGAGGATGCCAGATTTTGTCTTATTTTATCAATCTTCCGTTTGGAAAACGATTTAGGTCATTAAAACAAAAATGCTGTTATAATTGTTAATGTCCATGGTAATTCATTATTCTCAGTATTTCCTCTTCGAAACCTGCGTCCATGTTGTCGAACTCCTTTAACTTTACGACTTGTTAATCTACATTTACATACAAAATAATTAAATTAGTAAAAGAATTTGAAATAATCAATAATACAAAACTCTTTTTTAATTATGTGCGTTGTTTAATTAACAGAGGTTCAAATTGTTATTATTAAACTTTATCTTATAATTCATTATTCAAAAGATTTCGAAAATACAAGTTTAAATTGTATTTTCCGGTTCCAAAAAAATCCTTACTTTTATAAATATATACATTTTCAAATTGGTGATTATATTTGAATTATACATCGACAATTATCATATTTAAATATAATATTAGCTAAACAAGGTTGATATTTATACATAATGCTTTTAAAATTCAAATGTATGCTATATATAGCTAATTCAAATATTTATAATATTTATGATAAAAGTGTTATAAATTCAATGTGCTTATCGTTCATAAAAATGCATGCAAGTAATTAAAAAGATATAAAAAAGCAATAATATTTTATCAATCATAAAACTTACTGCTTAAATTTACCATCACACTACTATATCTCTATTTCTAAAAAATCTTAATTGTGCTGGAGGAACAATGTCATTATGCTTAAAGATCAAATGCTCAAATAATTTTGAACGCAAAGTGCTTCCACAATATTTTTCTTCGCAATGTTTGCATTTTTTCATCCTTGACCTATTACGGCTGTCAAATGAAATTGGTACATAGTTTTCCTTTAGCCACTTGATGACACCACGATTGTTCGTGTTGTATTCCACATGCTTAATAAGATGATATTTCATTTTTATCAACTCAGTTTTATATACTTTATATGCGTGAGTACATAAACGGCACCTTGTATCTTCTTCTGTTATGTAGAAGAATTGCCACAGCAACTTTTTCCAGTCATTTTGTTGTTGCCAGTAATGTATATGACGCTTAATTATGTGTCCAATCAAATGTCCTAACCATCCAAATAATTTTATTTTCATAGGACAATAGCAGCAATTTGCATGTACAGATTCCATTGTAAAATGTTTCATTATCCAGGCCTCTTTTGCCATCGTCGATATGATGTCACCTTACTATCACTGATCGTGTTTTACGAAGAGAAGATGTGTTTCAATCTCGCGCGCGCGAGAAGTGATTCTAACTAAATAAAGGGATAAGATCGCGAATAGATGTATGTTTTTGTTGAAAATGAATATACACAGTCTAAATCTGTTTAATGTCTCGAATTTCCTTATTATTTTTCATCATATGTTCACAATAATTTTGGAGGTGACAAAAATATGTATATAATCTGCGTCTACAAATTCGTTAAGGACAAATCAATAAGTACATATATAACTATATGTCTAATATGTACATGTATGTGTGTATAAAAATATGAAAATCAATAAAGAAATTCAAGACATTGAACAAATTAAAACTGTATATATATATATATATATATTTGTCATTTTCAACAAAAACATACATCTACTCGCAATCTTTTTTTTATTTAGCTATATGACTAATATTTCTGTGGGTGGAGACATTTCTGAGAAAATTCGTAGGTATCATTAATTTTTTAAATGGAACCATCATCATTTTTTTTTTAAATCAATTTCTCGTAATACTTGTAAAAAATGATTATCCTACGAATACACGGCGACACTATTATGTCTAGATCGAACGTATACACTAAGTGTCGACATGTGTACAGCGCTGAGAGCTGTGTCGTCAGATCGAGTTGCAGTGTTTCATTACTCTATCTCAAAAATTGCAATACATGTGGACAATAAAGACACTGTTCTAGACACAAGTGTCCGCTCTAGGTGTCTCCGTGTATTCGTAGCATTAGAGTAGAATAGTAAAAAAGGAATAATTTACAAGATATTTTATGTTTTATTCTAACACATTTGGTTGATATTTTTACATTGATATTTTTTAAAATCTTAGTACATTTTGTTAAAATTATTTCTGTGTAGAATATATAATTATAGATTATATAAGATATGTTGTATAATATACATAAATATTTATATAATATATGTTATAAATATGTTATATAAATTATGGTATATGTTATATAAAATATAAATATGCTATATAAATTACATAAAAAATGATGAATATCTAGATAAAAGACATTTTTTAAAGTGGCAATAGTTAATTAAAAAATAGTTAACAAAATATATGTTTACAGATAATTTGATATAATTATAAGATAATTTCACATTATATACATATATTATATTTGTATATATATTTGAATATAAAATTATAGATTATACAAGATATACAATACATCGAATAATTATGAATATCTGTAGAATATATAATTATAGATTGTTATACAAATATATTATACAAAATATGTACATAAAAAAATAATTGATATCTAGATAAAGACATTTTTTAGTGTGACGATGCTTAATTAAGAAATAATTTAAAAATATATATAAGTTTGCAGTTAATTTGATATAATTTTATAACATTATTTATGCTATATATTATAAAGATATAGAGCGATAAATTTGTCAAGTATGCCAGTTTTTGTCTTATTTTATCAATCTTCTTCCGTTTGAAAGACGATTTAAGTCATTAAAACAAAAATGCTGTTATAATTGTTAATGTCCATGGTAATTCATTATCCTCAGTATTTCCTCTTCGAAACCTGCGTCCATGTTGTCGAACTCCTTTAACTTGACGACTTGTTAACCTACATTTATATACAGAATAATTAAATTAGTAAAAACATTTGGAATAATCAATACTACAAAGCTCTTCTTTAATTATGTGCGTTATTTAATTAACAAAGGTTTAAATTGTTACTATTAAACTTTATCTTATAATTCATTATTCGAAAGATTTCGAAAATACAAGTTTGAATTGTATTTTCCAGATGCAAAAAGATCCTTACTTATATAAATATATATACATTTTCAAATTAGTGATTATATTTAAATTTTATATCGACATTTATCATTTAAATATAATATTTAAATATAATATTAGCTAAACAAGGTTGGTATTTAAACATTTATACATATAATGCTTTTAAAACTCAAATGCATGCTATATATAGCTGATTCAAATATTTATAATATTTCTGATAAAATTGCTATAAATTTAAGGTGCTCATTGTTTATAAAAGTGCATGCAAGTAATTGAGAAGAGATATAAAAAAAAAAATATTTTATCAATCATAAAATTTACTGCATAAATTTACCATCACACTATAATATCGTCTGTTCTTAAAAATCTCAATTTTGCTGGAGGCCGAACAATGTCATTATGCTTAAGGATCAAATGCTCAAATAATATTGAACGCTGGGTGGTTGCATAATATTCTTCTTCGCCATGTTTGCATTTTTTCTGCCTTGGCCTATTATGGCTGTCAAATGAAAATGGTACAAAGTTTTCCTTTAGCCACTTCATGACAAGAGAATTACTCGGGCTGTATTCCACATGCTTAATAAGATGATATTTCATTTTTATCAACTCAGTTTTATATACTTTATATGCGCGAGTACATAAACGGCACTTTGTATCTTCTTCTGTTATGTAGAAGAAGTGCCACAGCAACTTCTTCCAGTCATCTTGTTGTTTCCAGTAATGTTGATGACACTTAATCATGTGTTCAAACAAATGTTCTAACCATCCAAATAATTTTATTTTCATAGGACAATAGCAGCAATTTGCACGTACATAATCCATTGTAAAATGTTTCATTATCCAGGCTTTTTGTGCCATCGTCGATATATCTTCTTTACTACCACCGATCGTGTTTTACGAAGAGAAGATGTTTCCAATCGCGCGAGAAGTGATTCTAACTAAATAAATGGAGAAGATCGCGAATAGATGTATGTTTCGGTTAGAAATGACAAATATACACAGTTTAAATATGTTTAATGTCTCGAATTTCCTTATTATTTATCATCATACGTTCAAAATATAACATTTTGGAGGTGACAAAAAAATATATATAATCTGCGTCTATAAATTCGTTAAGGACGAATCAAGTATACATATACATAATTATTAATTTATATAAGTAATAATAATTTTTCTGTTGGTGAATACATTTCTGAGAATAAAATTCGTGGTCATTATTAATTTTTAAATGAAACCATCATAATTTTTTTACATAAATCAATTTCTCGTAATATTTGGCGTAAAAAATTGTTAGAGTAAAATAGTATAAAAATGAATGATTTACAAGATATTTTATGTTTTATTCTGACACATTTGATTGATATTTTTACATTGATATATATATATATTACAATATTAGTACATTTTGTTAAAATTATTTCTCTGTAGAATATATAATTATAAATTATATAAGATATGTTATATAATGAACATAAATATTTATATAAAGTATGTTATAAATATGTTATACAAAATATGTTATGTTATATAAAATATAAATATATGTTACATAATAAAATACATAAAATATGTTATATAAAATATCTTACATAAAATATATAAAAAATAATGAATATCTAGATAAGAGGCATTTTTTAATGTGTAGTGATGCTTAATTAAAAAATAGTTAACAAAATATATGTTTGCAGATAATTTGATACAGTTATAAAATCATTTCACGCTATATATACATATTATATTTGTATATATATATTTAAATATATATAATTATAGATTATACAAAATATAAAATACATAAACAAATGATGGATATCTGTAGAATTATTATATAATTATAGGTTATACAAGATATGTTATATAAAATACATAAAAAATGACAGATATCTAGATAAAGACATTTATTAATATATGATGCTCAATTAGGAAATAATTTAAAGAATATAAATTTGCAGCTAATTTGATGCTAATTCGATGCTATTCGCGACTTTTGGCAATCTTTATATTCTTTACTATTATTATTATTTTTTATTATTATTATTTCTTATTATTATTATATTAAATCTATTTTTTTTTAATTTAACTTATAATTTATTTAGAATATCAGAGGGATAATTCTCTAAAAAGCCTGTTGTTGTTTTACCCATCTCCAATGACCTTAATCTTGGTATCGAGTGTTCGATAATAATTGCTGGATTGACTAATCTTTTTTAATTAATTATTCCGAAGATCGCAAAACAATACGGGATTTTCTATTCGATTTAACCCACTTAATCTGCACGCACGAGAGATCCTGCGATTATTACAGGATATCTTGTGTATTGTCAAAATCACGCTGAATAATCTTCAAAACGATATTTAACCATCACTAATTATTTAATAAACGTTATAGACAAAAAAAGATTTATATACATATTAAAAAATTTGAATGTATAATAGATTAACAATGAAAAAAATGTGGACTCAGTAAGCAAATACGCGCAATATGTCAATAGATTGGCAACAAAAATCGAGCAAAATCTCCTAGTTATTTAAATAGAATAGTAATTAATATTTTTTTTAATTAGAAAATTCTTAATATCTGATTTGATTTTAGTAAACATTGTTATATTAATATTATTTAAGTGCAATAAAAACTAAAAATTAAATATTACTTGTGCATAAGCAAAGATGAATAATTAATTGTATATATTTATATGTATTTATTCTATATGTACAGGGTATCCCATAGGAAATTACTGAAACTAATCAGCTGTCATTTTTTAATGCATGTTGTTATTGAGAAAACAAAAATTGTGTTGAAAATAGGAAAGTCTGCAGTTTTGACGGATATAAATAAAAGGTTTGTATATCAGTTTATTATAATGACGAAAAGTAATGAAAAAAGTGCTAATAATCACATAAACTGATAATGATAAATATTTTCGAAGTGCGCACATCTAAATTTGTACAAAATTCTATGCTTTTACGAAAATTCGTAAAAACTTTTTATAACATGTCATTTTTAATGTTATTGACGATCTTTTTAGAATAGAATTTTGTACAAATTTAGATGGTGCGCACTTCGAAAATATTTATCATTTGTTTATATGATTATATTAGCACTTTTTTCATTACTTTTCATCAATAAAATAAACTGGTATACAAACATTTTATTTATATCCATTAAAAACTGCAGACTTTCCTCTTTTCAACACAATTTTTGTTTTCTCAATAACTGCATGCATTAAAAAATGACAGCTGATTAGTTTCAGCAATTTTCTATGGGACACCCTGTATATGTTACTTTCCTCTCTTAAATACACCATGTAATGTAACATATATTACATCATAGTTATAGTCTACATTCTACATAATACACGCGATTGTTTCAATTTAATTAAATAAAAAGTTTTTAAATAAATTCTAGAAATTATTAAATTTTATTTATAAAACCCAAAATATAATTATTATAGATATATAATATAGAAATTAAATTTCTACTTTAGGCTTTAAATAAACAGCAAACGAATAATCCGTTAATTCTGCCGATATCAATCAGTTCAATATTCTAAATTTCTTGTTGGATTTATACAAAATATTAGAAAGTAAACAGAAACAATTATTATACGATTTAATTAGGAAGTAAATAGAAAACCTGTATAAGAGAAAAAAGTCGGACAATTATAATCACTTATTAACTTCTCTCACTTCCTTTCTCTTGAGATTTCACAAAATCCTGTTCCCGCATAAAACGGATTAAGTTTCCTTAAAAAGGACCATCGAGCAAACGTCGGAAACAAACCGGACAAAAGCGACCCTTCTGATTGTTGACCTGTTTTCAGGCCTGAAAGTTCGACCCAAATTCCATCAGGAAATATATAAAAAATAAAAATATAATGAATAAATATAATAAACTGCAAAATAAAATAAAATACATCTATTCCCAGGAAAAAATATTTATTCCCGTTTCCTACACTAAGAAAATTTTCTCTTAGAATTTATCCTGAAAATCATGGTAATCGTGGGAAAATATGGTGTGAAAAGAATTTTATGAGAATTTCTCTGATCATATAATATTTATTACAATGAAAATAATAATATCTATCACAATAAAATATAAAACACGTTTGATTAATTTTACTTTTAAACTGCATAGTAAAATTAATCAAACATATTTTATATTTCATTGTAATAGATATTATTATTTATATTGTGATAAATATTAATCAAAGAAATTCTCATAAAATTCTTTATTCCTTACTATATTGTCCCACGATTATCATGATTTTCAGAGTAAATTGTAACAGAAAATTCTCTCTGTGTGATTGGTCGATATTTTTTATTTCTTGTTTCTATTGCCTGTTACTTTGTAGCAAGGTCCTTTACGACCTTCCTACGGTATATCCCTACTTAATTGGAATGTAACAATACAATAGAAATATTCTCGTCTTCTGGGTTTCTTTTCTTTTGTATCCATACTCGTCACGTGACAACTGTATAGGGCCGTTTCAAACCGGGGTGCAATGCACCCCATCCCCTTTGGGGCGACCGATGATCGTCGACGTGCATTTACAAATAATCAACTAAAATAAAATTAAAAAAATTTTTTTTAATTTAAACGACCAAAACAACAAACTTAAAAAAAATCTAGAGATTAAGAATTAAAATATTCAAATTTTATAACTATTTCATTAATGTAATATATTAAATAATATATTTCTAAATTAATATGTTTTTAAACTATTGTATTAGTATATTAACGTTCAATGTTCCCTGTAATAAATAAAAAACAATTGAAATTTTATTCTACGCACATTTTATATTTGAGAAACACTTCTGTCAATTAAAAAAGGGCGGCGGTGAAACACTCTGCGCCCAGGCGCAATAAGCCCTTGAAACGGCCCTGTGTATATAGTAAGCAAAAGATCTTTAGAGGATCTTCTAAGGATTTCAGTACAGTCTATGGAAAACCTTTGTCGTGATGCACATGTGCTCTCTACAATCGGCATATAAGAACAGAGCACATAATAATAGTATTGCAGTAGACTGTGCTTCTAGAAGCAGAAAATTAATTATACGCGAATAGTTTGATGTGATCAACTTAATTTTTTTTTGTTTATATTTTACTATTTTTTTCCATTTTTCAAAATGGCTACGATAATGGACTTGCCTAATAAAGTGACAAACATTATTCTTAGCTACAGTGATATCACCATTGAGGATATCATTAATTTCAGATGCGTGTGCAAGCAATTCCGAGAGGCAGCCAAATATCATAAGCATGAAGAAATAAAGTTCGTTCAGAGGTAACTCTCTCTTTGCTTGTAAATATTTTGCAATTTTTTTTTCATTAATCTATCACGCGCAATATATCACTTCTGCAAAAATGGAGAATATGTTGTAAATAATATGTTATACTTTATCCTCGATTAATATTTTTTGATAGAAATTAGCTAACAACTGTTAAAAAATATTAATCAAGTTTAAATTACTATAACATATTATAAAATTAAAATGAATAAAAAATAGTAAAAATAAAATATAATATAAAACAAATAGATACAAAAATTCTAATGATCAATATAAAAACGAGTAGGAAAACGGACTATTGGAAATAACAAAAGACAAAACGCATAAAAAAGAAAGAGCGAGCAGTTATAAACATTTCCTTTAATTGTTCAATTTCAAATTCACTTTACTAATACAATTAAATTTAGTCAAATTAATTTTTTTTAATAATTAAAGAATATTTTCTACGCTTTGGATCTCATTAGCCTATTTTTTATCTATTTTTATAATATATACAAAAATAAAATATAACAAAATATAATATAAAATATATAAATTTAATATAACATATCAATATATATATATATATTATATATATATATTATAAAATTGTTCTCGTGATGTTGATTATAGCTGCCTTGATTTGCGTTGTAAACACGTTATATTTATAGCATCGAGAGGTTGTCATCGCGAGAGTTAACAGTTTGACAGTTAGTCCAAAATAAAATAAAATAAAATAATAATATATTTTAAATAATATGTTACACAATTTTTAAAACTCGGTTAATATTTTATTTGACAGTTATTAGCTGATAATCTCGATGCTACGACATATAATAGAAGCGCAAATATTTTGATCGAAAGATTCTTGTAGAAAATTCTATTTTTTCGTTCTCTGTTAAAGATTTAAATAATGAATTTTTATGCATTGCATAATTAATTCACATTATTTTATGCATGCATTGCAATCAACGCATAAAAAAATATATTTATTAATTATGCAATGCATAAAAATTTAATATTGAAATCTAAAACAGAAAGTAAAAACAAAAAAAATAGTATTTTCTACAAGAATCTTTTGATAATCGAGATAATCACAACATCGAGACTAATTACAATTTTATTGACGAAAACAATTATTAATATTTTTTGATAGAAATTAGATATTTTAAACTCGGTTAATATTTTTGACAGTTATCAGGTGATTTCTGTCAAAAAATATTATTCAAGAATAAAGTATTATAAGATATTATTTACAACATATTACTATTTTAATTTTTATAATATGTTATTACTTTGAAATTTAATTAGCAAATTAACGCTTTAATAATATTTTTTGACATATATCAATTAATTAAAGCGTCAATTTGCTAATTAAATTTTTAAATAATAATATATTTTAAAAATTAAAATAATAATATGTTATAAATAATATGTTATGGTACTTTAAACTCGATTTATATTTTTTGACAGTTATCAACTGATTCTGTCAAAAAATGTTATTTTTTTAATAACATCATTCTTTTTAATATAAAACCGAAGGATAGCGCGCATTTGTTCTTTGTGATTGTTGTTGTGTTGTTCTAATGTTTTAAAAATGAGCAAATTTGCATTTTTATTGCATTAATTTAATTACTTTATTTGACTATTTTATTATTTTTATTTTATTATTTTATTTTACTTACTCATTTTACTTATTTATTTTACTTTATTTTTACTTTTTAATTAATTTGGTAAACTACAAACATACTCTTTTATAAATAAAATTTAATAATAAAATAATGTTATAGTTATATAATAAGGTAACGTAAATACTGCTTTGTCCATTGTATTTATTATTGTATATTCTTAGTGTAGAATTTGAAATTCAAGAGATAATATATTTTATATTTTCTATCTAAAAATACAAAAATTGATATTATGACGAATATTTTGAAAATATTAAGCATTTCGAAAAATTTATTGATAATTCATTGTTGCAACAGCACTGTTTAATACAATTTTCAAAAGTTTAATAAAAAATTTTTTTGATCCAATTTTAGATGGTCATACGCGAAAAAAATGTTCGATAAGCTGTTTGGAGAAAATAAACAAAAAGAATCTAAAGAAAATGAACAGAAAGATAAAAAAGACTTAAATTTTATAAAAGCAGGCAAAGAGATAGCTATACAATTACCAAAATTAGTGTCTCAATTAATTGATAGACCTTATGAGCCGAGTCATAATATTAATCATCCTGATGATCAATATTACAGTAATTTGATTGATAATTATATACAATTGCCATACATATATGATATAAATGAATATTATTTCTTTCGTGAAATATATAACCCTGAAAATTTTATAATAAATTCTCTTGTTATTGACGAGCTTAAAAATTTGCTTGCACAATCTCCACGGTAAGATTCTCGCAACTAATATAAATTATAGTGATGAAAACTTTATAGAATTATGTATTACACAGTTAATATGTAATTTTTCAGAAGAACTGGGTTCGATCTAACCAAAAGACATTGCGATACAAAATTACTTCACTTTATGAGGCAATCTTTGGTGAAAAAGGAATGGATAAGCTATGAAAAACTGCCTTGGAAAGAACAGCTTTTTGAAAGGATTGCTACTATTATGGCGCAATGGATTCAACCCGAAAAGCATGTTTTTTATTCGTCCGTACAAGCATCATTAAATAGTATCGCACAAGGGGTATTAAATTGTCTTAAAGAAAAACATCCCGATCATTCGATATTCTGGACATCTGCTGAAACTTTTTCCTATTGGGAAAACAACAATTTCGACGAAAATTATTGGGACGAAACAGAAGGAACACAGATTATGGATACACTTCAGAAATATATATTAAACTTAAACTTTAAATCATGCGAATCAAATAATTTGGACAATAATTTGGAATACATGTGTATAGATTATGTGAGTTATTATATAAATATATTATAATTATGGCAAATTATAAACTGTGAGCATGCCTATATGTTTATTAGATCTTAAAAATATTTTCTATAATTAATTTCTATATTGTAATTTCTGATATAGGTCTTGAAAAATAAACATGGTTATGGAATAATTTTAGTAATAATATTTCACAGCGTGGCCAGGAGACTTGGTTTACGTTGCTTTATATTGCAACTGCCATGTCGGGGCGACATAAATAAATTTAATATATGTTGGAAATCGAATTAGTAAGTGTAATATTACATTTCGTCTTATTTATATTATATATATATATAAACCTTTCGGTATTATTCTTATCATATACACGCTTACATACATAATTTCTTATTGTTCACAGTAAGCCTTATTCACAGTGTGCCTTATTTTATCCAAAAAATGTGAGATATTTTGACGAAACTTTAAAAAAATCCGATAATTTGATTAAAAAACTGTCATATAACGTAACTGCTCGTGAGGTAGACAATTACTCATATATGATTTCTATTAATTTTAACGCACTAATTAATATGTTTGTAAAGATAAAAGCAAAGATATGAGTCAACGAAACATGCTTTATATATAGGCTTAAAGAATTATACAATCTATCGTTTTTTGTTTGTAGTTAAAGCTCTGTTCACGTTTAATATTTGCTCATGTTTAATCCTTCAGGTATGGACAACATTGATAGACATATTTAGTAGTGTGATATACCATAATAAGTTTTCTAGACTTAATCCGCATAACATTGGCTATAGATGGCCAATAAGAAGAGTATGTCCTATATATATATAGTTAGCAGTATATATGCTGCACATATATTAATGTATACTAATAATAGTAATTTTTCTTAGGTTTAATAGTAATAATAGTAATTTTTATGATAACACGTACCATTACATATAAATTATAATACTGTAATTTAATGTGCTATAAGAATCTATTGAGAAATTAATTGACAAGAAAAATTCTTTAAAATCTAATCTTACACTTTTCAGTTCCATCTTTGCTTCAAAAAAACAGAACAGTTAAATATAAGACCGATGAATGTAAAATTTGCGGCAGGAATGATCGTAGAACATAGCAATGAACGTAAAAATAGTTGTACCGGTGTGATTGTTGGATGGTGTCGACCAGGAGATAAATATATTAAATGTCGCTTCTTCACAGAGAGCTTGAGCTATGATAAATTACATCTTACAAATATAGACACACCTGCAATGCCGTTAATTCACTGTTGTAATGAAAGTTTTACAAAGCGACAAACAAATTACGTAATTCTTACCGAAAATAATGAAATGTGTTATGTGCCAGAAGGTATGAATATCATTAAGTCTTTATTTAAAATTATATTTGTTTATTCTACGAGCTAATCTTTCCGTACACAATATAAATTAATATTTTACTTTGTTCTATGTATTTCTTACTTTGTTATATATTAGTTATATATTTGCATTTTATTTTGTTTTCCTTTTTAATTTAGTTTTTTTCATTTATTTTATTTTTATTTTATTATTATTATTTCAGACACTATATCTTTAACAACGCCCAAATGGATCAATAATAGCGAAATAGGTCGGTATTTTTGTAAATTTGAAGGCACGCATTACGTACCAAATAATATACTGACAAGGGTTTACCCTTATGATGCTGCTGTAACTGCCAACAATATCTAAAAATTAATAATATAACAATATTAATGAAGAAACTAATAAGCCAACTATACGAGTAAACAATTATAGGTTGTTTTATGTATTTGAATTTATTATTAATTTTAATCATGTGCAAATAATACGTTTTGACTATACTCAGTCTTCTTCAGTAATTCAAACAACGCAAAACTATATAATATTAAATACTATTAATTATAAGTTAACATAATTAAATTATAGCGGTCCAACGGTCGGATAACTATATATCGAGTGTATATGTGTGTGCATGTGTGTATATTTGTGTATTTGTGTATGTGTTAAAAAATGACAGCTGATTAGTTTCAGCAATTTTCTATGGGACACCCTGTATATGTTACTTTCCTCTCTTAAATACACCATGTAATGTAACATATATTACATCATAGTTATATGTTATATAACTATGATGTAATATATGTTACATTACATGGTGTATTTAAGAGAGATACCAGTTTATTATATTGATGAAAAGTAATGAAAAAAGTGCTAATAATCATATAAACTAATGATAAAGTTCTCAAAGTGCGCACCATTTAAATTTGTACAAAATTCTATTGCCTATGATACGTGTATTATCGAAATTTGAGTCTGGAACAAAAATGGCTCATAGGATTGACTTGTGACAATGGTAATTTTATATAACATATATTACATCATAGATATATATATCTTACAGTCTACATAACACACGTGATTGGTTCAACTTAATTAAATAAAAAGTTTTAAAATAAATTCTAGAAATTATTAAATTTTATGTATGTATGTATGTATGTATGTATCTTTATTCGGCGTCCCCTAAGGGTCTGCCTAGGAGCTTTAGGGTAGCTCCAACCCATTACAATCTCCTTTCTTCCTTCCTCCTAAACAATTTCCTTCATTACAAAATACCATCCATATTTTAACTATCTCACACTCGTTCCTCCCTTCTTCGTTCTCTTCCTTCTCCCTTGTCTCCTATTCCTCCTTTTCAACTTCCCATCTCTTTTTGTCCTTTCACCCTCGGCCTGTCTTGTCTCCTCTCCTGCGTCCCTTCCTCTCCCTCCTTCCATTGCATCTCTCATCTAAACAGAAACTTCTTCGGACAAACACACACATAAATACATCATTCCCCTGTATCCTGGCCTTAGGCGACCTTACAATCATTCTACTCCACTTTTCCCTACCCCCCTTTCCCGTCTTCCTTCCCTTTCCCCCCTTCATTTTCCCATGCCCTCTTACCCTTAAAACCTCCCCCCTTTCACCTCTTCTCCCTTTTAACCTTCTGCTTCCTCCGATTCCGCTCTTACGCCTCTACCTCCGTTTTGTCCTCTCCGTGTCCCGTCTCCTTCCCTTCCTTCTCACATTTTCCTCTTTCCTCCCTTTTGTACCAGCCACCCCTTCCATTATCCCATAACCATTCCCTCCCCTCTATCCAAACCCTTCTGTTCGTCGCTACCACGCTTCTCTCTTTTGCCCTCTCCTTTCTTGCCTTCTCCACTATCCTCCACCTTTCCCTCCTCTCCTCCATCGTTAAATCTTCATCTATCCCTACTCCCCATTTTCTTCTAATTTCCCACCCTTTCTCTATCAGCTCTTTTTTATCCTCCTCTTCCCCCATCACCACTATCAACACCCAAGAACCTGCTTCCCCTTCTCTTTCCTTCACCCCTTTTATCTCAAACTCCCTCCCTAACACTCTATCCACTATTCCCTCCATAAACCTTTTCCTTTCTAACCTCCCATCTCCCTCTATTCCCCTCCATATTACATTCTTCCTTCTTCTCCTTCTTCTCTCCTGTTCTTCCTTCTTCTCTCTCTCCCTCCTCTCTCGTTCCCTTCTCTCCTTCTCTTTTCTCACTTTCTCTTCTCTCTTTTCTAACCTCCTCCACACTTCTTTTCTTTCCTTCTCTCCTTCCTTGTCCTCTATCCTTCTTTGTTCTTCTGTTCCCACCTTTGCTAACTCTTCTTTCTTTTCTTCTCTTTTCTTCTTTCCTCCTTCCTCTTCCCTCTCTTCGCCTTCCTTTCCTAACCTTCCTACCTCTTCTCCGTTTCCCTCCACCCTGTCTTCTCTTCACTTTCTTTTTCTCTTCCTTTCTCCCCATAGTCTTCTCCTTCTCTACTGTCCCTTCTCTCTTCTTCTCTCACCTTCCATCATTCTTCTTCACTATCCTCCGACTCTCCACTACTCACGGTCCCCCTCTTTCCACTCCTTCTCCTTTCTTCCCTCTTCTTTCTTCACGCTGATCTCCTGCAGATTTTTGGTCTCTCTCCTTTCTACCTATTAAATTTTATTTATAAAACCCAAAATATAATTATTATAGATATAATAAAATAGAAATTAAATTTCTACTTTAAGCTTTAAATAAACAGCTAACGAATAATCCGCTAATTCTGTCGATATCAATCAGTTCAAAATTCAAAATTTCTTGTTGGATTTATGCCAAATATTAGAAAGTAAACAGAAACAATTATTATAGGATTTAATTAGGAAGTAAATAGAAAACTTGTATAAGAGAAAAAAGTCAATTATCAATTATAATCACTTATTAACTCCTCTCACTTCCTTTCTCTTGAGATTTCACAAAATTCGGTTTCCACGTAAAAGGGATTAAGTTTCCTTAAAAAGGACCACCGAGCGAACGTCGGAAACAAACCAGACAAAAGCGACCCTTCTGATTGTTGTCCTGTTTTCAGGCCTGAGAGTTCGACTCAAATTCCATCAGGAAATAAAAAATAAAAATATAATGAATAAATATAATATAAACTACAAAATAAAATATAATAAATAAATAAAATAAAAAACATCTATTCCCAAGAAAAAATATTTATTCCCTTTTTTTATACTGAGAAAATTTTCTCTTAGAATTTATCCTGAAAATCATGGTAATCGTGGGAAAATATGGTGTGGAAAGAATTTTATGAGAATTTCTCTGATCATATAATATTTATTACAATGAAAATAATAATATCTATCACAATAAAATATAAAACACGTTTGATTAATTTTACTTTTAAACTGCATAGTAAAATTAATCAAACATATTTTATATTTCATTGTAATAGATATTATTATTTTTATTGTGATAAATATTAATCAAAAAAAATTCTTATTCTTTAAGAGAAAATTCTCTCTGTGTGATTGATGGATATTTGTTATTTCCTGTTTCTATGGCCTGTTATTTTGAGCAAGGTCCTTTACGACATTTTTACGATCTCCCCCTCCACAGATCTGGATGTATAACAATACAATAGAAATATCCTAGTTTTCTGAGTTTCTTTTCTTTTGTTCCCATACTCGTCATGTGACAACAACTGTATAGTGGAGGAAAGATCTTTTTGGTCTACAGGTTTTAAGAATTTCTGGCTGGACAGAGTTTGGAAAACGTTTGTGCATAAAGCACATGTTATTTTTGTGCTCTCTGCAATCGGCATATAAGAACAGAGCACATAATAATAGTATTGCAGTAGATTGTGTTTCTAGAAACAGAAAATTAATTATACGCGAATAGTTTGATGTGATCGACTTAATTTAATTTTTTTTTACATTTGACTTTTTTTCCATTTTTAAAAATGACTACGATAATGGACTTGCCTAACGAAATGATAAACATTATTCTTAGCTACAGTGATATCACCATTGAGGACATCATTAATTTCAGATGCGTGTGCAAGCAATTCCGAGAGGCAGCCAAATATCATAAGCATGAAGAAATAAAGTTCGCTCAGAGGTAACTCTCTCTTTGCTTGTAAATATTTTGCAATTTTTTTTTCATTAATCCATCACGCGCAATATATCACTTCTGCAAAAATGGATAATATGTTGTAAATAATATGTTATCATACTTTATCCTCGATTAATGTTTTTTGATAGAAATTAGCTGATAACTGTCAAAAAATATTAATTGAGTTTAAAGTACTATAACATATTATAAAATTAAAATAAATAAAAAATATTAAAAATAAAATATAATATAAAACAAATAGATACAAAAATTCTAATGATCAATATAAAAACGAGTAGAAAAACGGACTAAAAGAAATAAAAAAGACAAAACGCATAAAAAAGAAAGAGCGAGCAGTTATAAACACTTTCTTTAATTGTTCAATTTCAAATTCACTTTAACTAATAGAATTAAATTTAGTCAAATTAATTCTTTTTAATAATTAAAGATTATTTTTTAAGTAACTCCAACGTAACGTTTTTACGCTCTGGATCTCATTAGTTTATTTTTTATCTATTTTTATAATATATACAAAAATAAAATATAACAAAATATAATATAAAATATATAAATTTAATATGACATATAAATATATATATATATATATATATATAAATTATATATATATATATATTATAAAATTGTTTTCGTGATGTTGATTAGCTGCCTTGATTTGCGTTGTACATACGTTATATTCATAGCATCGAGAGGTTGTCATCGCGAGAGTTAGCAGTTTGACAGTTAGTCCAAAATAAAATAAAATAAAATAATAATATATTTTAAATAATATGTTACACAATATTTAAAACTCGGTTAATATTTTATTTGACGCAGTTATTAGCTGATAATCTCGATGCTACGAATATAACGCACAAGGCGAATTAAGACAGCCAATCACTATTGCGGAAAAGAGACAACAATACTTCGAGACTTTCGAAAATCAACTTAACATGCCTTTTTTTAGAAACCTTTTAAACAAACTATCAATAAAGTGAGGAGAGCGCGAAGAAAATTTAAAAAAAGATACGAGAAGAAAGACAATGCTCGAAACTACATGTTATAATCGCGTATGTGAGTAAATTTGAATGAAATACATTTGTATAAGAAAATGGAGTTACATACATATATCGCGATAAGAAAGTCGGCGACTCGGACATGTAATATGTTACCACAATCGGTCGAGCGGTGTTCGCTCGAGCATGCTTTTTGAAAATAAAGCGAGAAAGAGATGCAAAGAGGAGAAATAAAGAGAAGAATATATAGAAAAGGCTTTCTACTCATATCTTTTTTTTTTTTTTTTTTCTTCGCGTCCTCGCTTTATCTCTACTGTTTTTTGAAAGGCACGCTTGAATGAGCATTGTTCGGCTTTACATACACACACACATTTATTTCATTCTTTAGTTACGCACGCGATTATAATGTGTAATTCCGAACATTTTCTACGAGTGTGTGAATTTAAAAGAAAATAAGAAAAATAAATGTGTATTCATCATTTAAGTCCTTTTTGAATTTTCAACAATGAAATAGCGTTATAATTTGACATATAATAATATTAATCCGCGCGCTGATAAGTTTAATTAATTTTTCATTATTTATTGCGAAGATCGCAAAACAATATAGAGCTCTTTCTCACTCGGTTTATCTCATTCCACCTCTGTACAATGAGTGAGCGATTATTACCATATATCTTGTATATATACATAATTTCTATATAAATTATTTATTTTTATTAAATACTAAGAACAAAACAAACGTGCGCGATTCTTCGATTTTATATAAAAAAATACGATATTCTTATATAAAGTATGTCTAAACTATTTTTGTCAAAAGTATTAATAAAATGTTAATTTGCTAATTAAATTTTAAAATAATAATAGGTTATAAAAATTAAAGTAGCAATATATTGTAAATAATATCTTATCTGCGATTAATATTTTATAAGAATATCAGAAATCAGCTAATAACTGTCAAAAATATTAATCGAGTGGTTTAAGGAATTATAACATATTTTATTTAAAACATATTATTAATTTAATTTTTACAACATATATTTTTATTTTAAAAATAAATTAGCAAATAAATTCTTTAATTAGCTAATTTCTGTCAAAAAATGTTACTAAAGCGATAATTTGCTAATTAAATTTCAAAGTAATAATATGTTATAAAAATTACAATAGTAACATGTAAATAATATGTTATAATACTTTATCCTTGATTAATATTTTTTGATAGAAATCACCTGATAACTGTCAAAGATATTAACCGAGATTAAAGTAACTAAATTCTATCAAAAAATATTAATAAAAATCTTTTCGTCAAAAAGTCATAATTAATCTCGATGTTGTTAGATAATCACAATTATCTCGATATTCAAAAGATTCTTATAGAAAATTCTATTTTTTTGTTCGCACTTTTTGTCTTAGATTTAAATACTGAATTTTTATGCATTGCATAATTAATTAATATATATTTTTTTATGCACTGATTGCAATGCATGCATAAAAATATGTGAAATAATTATGCACAATGCATAAAAATTTATTATTTAAATCTTTAACAGAGAACACAAAAATAGAATTTTCTACAAAAATCTTTGTATCAAAATATCTGCGCTTCTATTAGAATCGCGCGTTTCTACACATCTCGCTCGAGATTGACCGCAAGACTCTGAGTAGCGGTATCGCCAAACGCATCCCACACGTCCGCCATGCTGCGCGTATCGCGCGAGACTGATTCTCGATTCTCGCGAGACATTGCGATTGCGAGATTTACCGTCAGTCTCGCGCGGGGCGCGCAGCATGGCGGACGTGTGGGCTGCGTTTGGCAGTACCGCTGCTCAGAGTCAGAGTCTTGCGGTCAGTTTTGTACAGACGCACGAATCTATTAAAAGCGCAAATATTTTGATCGAAAGATTCTTGTAGAAAATTCTATTTTTTCGTTCTCTGTTAAAGATTTAAATATGGAATTTTTATGCATTGCATAATTAATTCACATATTTTTATGCTTGCATGGCAATCAATGCATAAAAAAATATATTAATTAATTATGCAATGCATAAAAATTTAATATTGAAATCTAAAACAGAAAGTGCAAACAAAAAAATAGTATTTTCTACAAGAATCTTTTGATAATCGAGATAATCACAACATCGAAACTAATTCGATTTTATTGACGAAATCATATATTAATATTTTTTGATAGAAATTAGCTACTTTAAACTCCGTTAGTATTTTTGACCAGTTATCAGGTGATTTCTGTCAAAAAATATTATTCAAGAATAAAGTATTATAAGATATTATTTACAACATATTACTATTTTAATTTTTATAATATGTTATTACTTTGAAATTTAATTAGCAAATTAATGATTTAATAATATTTTTTGACATATATCAGCTAATTAAAGCGTTAATTTGCTAATTAAATTTTTAAATAATAATATATTTTAAAAATTAAAATAATAATATGTTATAAATAATATGTTATGGTACTTTAAACTCGATTAACATTTTTTGACAGTTATCAACTGATTCTGTCAAAAAATGTTATTTTTTTAATAACATCATTCTTTTTAATATAAAACCGAAGGATAGCGCGCATTTGTTCTTTGTGATTGTTGTTGTGTTGTTCTAATGTTTTAAAAATGAGCAAATTTGCATTTTTATTGCATTAATTTAATTACTTTATTTGACTATTTTATTATTTTTATTTTATTATTTTATTTTACTTACTCATTTTACTTATTTATTTTACTTTACTTTTACTTTTAATTAATTTGGTAAACCACAAACATACTCTTTTATAAATAAAATCTAATAATAAAATAATGTTATAGTTATATAATAAGGTAACGTAAATACTGCTTTGTCCATTGTATTTACTATTGTATATTCTTAGTGTAGAATTAAAAATTTAAGAGATAATATATTTTATATTTTCTATCTAAAAATATAAAAATTGATATTATGACGAATATTTTGAAAATATTAAGCATTTCGAAAAATTTATTGGTAATTCATTGTTGCAACAGCACTGTTTAATACAATTTTCAAAAGTTTAATAAAAAATTTTTTGATCCAATTTTAGATGGTCATCTGCGAAAAAATTTTACGACAAGCAGTTTAAAGAAAATAAACAAAAAGTATCTGAAGAAAACGAACAGAAAGATAAAAAAGACTTAAATTTTATAAAAACAGGCAAACTATATGCGGTACAATTACCAAAATTAGTGTCTCAATTAATTGATAGACCTTATGAGCCGAGTCATAATATTAATCATCCTGATGATCAATATTACAGTAATTTAATTGATAATTATATACAATTGCCATCCATATATGATATAAATGATAATTTATTCTTTCATCAAATAAATAAATCTGAAAATATTATAATAAATTTATTTCTTATTGACGAGCTTAGAAACTTGCTTGCACAAATTCCACGGTAAGATTCTCGCAACTAATATAAATTATAGTGATAAAAACTTCATAGAATTATGTACTTATTACACAGTTAATATGTAATTTTTCAGAATAAATCAGTTCGATCTATACGAGAGACATTGCATTACAAAATTACTTTACTTTATAAGGAAATCTTTGGTGAGAAGGAAATGGATAAGCTATGAAAAACTGCCTTGTGAAGAACAGCTTTTTGAAAGGATTGCTACTATTATGGCGCAATGGATTCAACCCGAAAAGAATGTTTTTTACTCGTCCGTACAAGCGTCATTAAATAATATCGCACAAGGGGTATTAAATTGTCTTAAAAAAAAACATCCCGATCATTCGATATTCTCGACATCTGCTGAAACTTTTTCCTATTGGGAAAACAACAATTTCGATGAAAATTATTGGGACGAAACAGAAGGAACACAGATTATGGATATACTTCAGAAATATATATTAAACTTAAACTTTAAATCATGCGAATCAAATAATTTGGACAATAATTTGGAATACATGTGTATAGATTATGTGAGTTATTATATAAATATATTATAATTATGGCAAATTATAAACTGTGAGCATGCCTATATGTTTATTAGATCTTAAAAATATTTTCTATAATTAATTTCTATATTGTAATTTCTGATATAGGTCTTGAAAAATAAATATGGTTATGGAATAATTTTAGTAATAATATTTCACAGCGTGGCCAGGAGACTTGGTTTACGTTGCGTTATATTGCAATGTCGGGGCAACATAAATAAATTTAATATATGTTGGAAATCGAATTAGTAAGTGTAATATTACATTTGGTCTTATTTATATATATATATATATATATATATATATATATATATAAACCTTTCGGTATTATTCTTATCATATACACGCTTAAATACATAATTTCTTATTGTTCACAGTGACTTTCGTTCACAAAATATGAGATGTTTTGACGAAACTTTTAAAAGATTGGATATATTGATTAAAATACCTAAATTAACTCTAATAAAATTAAATAACAAAGGGTCAATTTACTCTAACGATATAGTAACTGCCAATCAGGTAGGCAATTACTCATATATGATTTCTATTAATTTTAACGCACTAATTAATATGCTTGTAAGGATAAAGGGAACGATATGAGTCAACGAAACATGCTCTATATGTATATAGGCTTAAAGAATTATACAATCTATCGTTTTTGTTTGTAGTTAAAGCTTTGTTCACGTTTAATATTTGCTCATGTTTAATCCTTTTTTTCAGATATGGACAACATTGATAGACATATTTTGTAGTGTGATATACTATAATAAGCTTTCTAGACTTAATCCGCATAACATTGGCTATAGATGGCCAATAAGAAGAGTATGTACTATATATATAGTTAGCAGTATATATGCTGCATATTAATATATAATAATAATAGTAATTTCTCTTAAGTTTAATAGTAATAATAGTAATTTCTATGATAACATGTACAATTACATAAAAATTATAATACTGTAATTTAATGTGCTATAAGAATCTATTGAGAAATTAATTGACAAGAAAAATTATTTAAAATCTAATCTTACACTTTCCAGGTCCATCTTTGCTTCAAAAAAACAGAACAGTTAAATATAAGACCGAAGAATGTAAAATTTGCGGTAGGAATGATCGTAGAACATAGCGATGAACGTAAAAATAGTTGTACCGGTGTGATTGTTGGATGGTGTCGACCAGGAGATAAATATATTAAATGTCGCTTCTTCACAGAGAGCTTGAGCTATGATAAATTACATCTTACACATATAGACACATGTGCAATGCCGTTAATTCACTGTTGTAATGAAAGTTTTACAAAGCGACAAACAAATTACATAATTCTTGTTGAAAATAATGCAATGTGTTATGTGCCAGAAGGTATGAATATCATTAAGTCTTTATTTAAAATTATATTTGTTTATTCTGCGAGCTCATCTTTCCGTACACAATATAAATTAATATTTTACTTTGTTCTATATATTTCTTACTTTGTTATATATTAGTTATATATTTGCATTTTATTTTGTTTTTCTTTTTAATATAGTTTTTTTCATTTATTTTATTTTTATTTTATTATCTTATTTTATTTTATATTTCGTTTATTTTAGTTATTATAAATAAATTAATTTTTTATTTGCATTTTTATTTCAGACACTATATCTTTAACAACGCCCAAATGGATCAATAATAGCGAAATAGGTCGCTATTTTTCTAACTTTGATGGCACGCATTACGAACCAAATAAAACACTGGCAAGGGTTTACCCTCATGATGCTGCTGTAACCGCCAACAATATCTAAAAATTAATAATATAAATTTTATTATGTACTCCCCATTGTGCATACGTAAATATATGTGTGTACATGTGTATATTTGTGTATGTGCGTTTGTGCAAGCTTCTCAAAAAATTGCAACGCAAAATAAATAGAATTTTTTTTAAATTACATTTTGCAAATATGTACGATTATTATTAATTTTACAGTTACATTGTGCTGTTATAATAATCAGTTTGACATACTTAAGACATTGTATAAATTTGTATTTTTAAGATAAAAGTTTAATAAAAAATGCGTATTTTTCTTCAGGAATCCATATGTTTATATGTATTTTTAATTTCAAAAATTTTTATAATTAAAATAAAAAGAAATTTACAACCCAATAAATCTGACGCTTTTCTTTCACGAGAAGAACCATCAAAATTGTCGATTTGTCAAATCAATTTATGCGTGTGTGCAATCAACAGATTTTCATGAGACATCTGAAATACGACTTTATCGTGATAGCCAACTATATTGACTAAAATGTGTTCCATTTCTTCGCTAAACATTTTTCATTCTGTTCACACGTCTTCTCTTAATTATTATTCCCGATTGATATCGCTTATTTCGCTTAATCTGGATAATTTAATCTTGAGTATAGATTACGATATAATTAAAAAATTTATCGATGTCAATCGCCTTCAAAGTTACGAATTTTTTTTTTGCAACGATGGAAATATATTTGGTAAAAAAGAAATTTCAATAAGATAATTAAGATTCTATCAAGGATTCTCTCCAAAAAAAATCGTAATAAAGAGTGACTAAATCAATAAGGTATGTATTTTCTCAGTTCTGTAATAATACTGCATTAATTTGTAAATTTATTTCTATTTTCTTTCATCGTTCAGGAAGAATAATTATCTGTTCTAGATGCAAAAATATAATAAAATGTAGTTAATACCATGAGTTAAATAAGTTTTATAGTTATCTGTTGATTTAGTTGTAAATTATCTAAATGCACAGAAAATGAAGCAGTTTTTTCAAATAAATCTATAGCTACATCAAAATGAATGTCAGAGAAGCAAACTTTTTCTCTGTCATGAATAATTTATTGTAAACTAGACCAAAACAACTAGACATACACTTTAATTTTATTAATTAAATTATTAATATTATTTCATATTAATATAATATAAATTAAAATTAAAATTAAATACTTAATAATTTTTATAAAAATAATTCTATATATACCAGCACTAAGGTGGCATATATCGAATGTATAAACTTACTAGTTCCTGAACAAAAATACCTATACATTTTTATTCAAAACATTAATATCAATCTTCATTTAAATTCATAGTAAATAATACGATATTAATAATACGATAAAATTTTATATACGAGGTGTATTTATCTTGCTAAAATCTATTTCTGTTATTGTATAAATTTGTATTTTTTAAGATATATAAGCTTAATATAAATAAAAATGCATATCTTTGTTTAGGAACAAATACGTTTACATTAATTTCAACATTTTTGAATTACAAAATAAAACATCTCTCAATAAATCCGCTCTCCTTTCACAAGAAGAACCTTCAATTCTCGATTTGTCAAATCGATTTGTGCGTGTGTGCAATCAATAGATCTTGACAAGCCATCTGAAAGACAACACTATCATAATAGCCGATCATGGACTAAAGTGTGCTCCGTTTTATTCCGCTCACACGTCTTTCCTTATTTATTCTCGATTAATACCAATCATCTCGTTTAATCTGGATAATTTTACTCAATCTTGAATAAAGATTTCGAAATACTTCAAGAATTAGCCGATATTGATCGCCTTCGAAGTACGAATGTTTTGTTGTAACAAAAGAAATATAATCGATGAAAGAGAAATTTTAATAAGAAAATTGAGATTCTATCGAGGACTCTCTCCGAGGAAATCCTAAAGAAGAGTGAAAAAAGTCAGTAAGGTATGTATTTTCTTAGTTCGGTAATAATACTGCATTAATTTGCAAAATTATTTCTATTTTCTTTCATCTCTCGTTTATGAAGAATTATTATTTGTACTAGATGCAAAAATATAATAAAATGTTAATAGCATGAGTTAATAAGTAAGAATAAATATGTTTTAATCTTATAAAGATCAAACAGATAATTTAATTAAGTCTTACTCTGTCAATTATAAATAATTAACGGATAAAAATAAAAAAATTTTTTAACAAAATAAATTTTCTCAAAGAAGAAAATAGAGGCGACTGTAATTATTGTAACCTTAATAGCTGCAATATTTAAAATTTTTTGATAATATTAATTTTTAAAAAATTCTTTTTCTCTTTAATATAACTTAATTTTTAATGGAAAAAATATATAATTTATAAAATAAACTTTAGAAGTTACAATAAATACCAACCTGCATCAATGATTTTTCTAAAAAATAAAAATAATAATTCAATAATAATAATTCAATACTACAAATTCGTTAAAGAAAATCTGAATAAGCCCGAGGAGAACAACAAAAGCAGAAAAAATGATAGAATGAAGATTATTTGCAGAAAATCAACCTTTTTGGAAATAAAACAAGAATATCTTTTTTTAAAAGAAAGATGTAGAGATTTTAAAAAATATTTAAAAATAAAAAAGATATTTTGTAAAAAGTTATGTTAGAAGATTTAAAGATAATGCGACCCTGACTCTTCGATCAGATATCGAGAAATTTATCACGCTATTTTCAAAAACTTTACTTAATATATAAATAATTATTACAATTTATTAAAATCTACAGAGTGATATAAAAAATATTTAAGAAAAAAATACTCAAATTTTAAAGACATCTATTTCCATAAAGATGCGTTATAGAAAGAAGGACCACTGAGCGAACGTCTGAAACAGTCAGGTAAAAAGAATTTTCGGGCATCACGGTTTAATGTGAACTGTGTAAAGGCCCTTTTCTTCTATATAGTTGCCAAATCACATAATAAGTTATGGTGGGAGAAAATTCTTTTAGTTTTAGAATTTCAGGCAAAGTAGGCAGAGTGCGGAAAACGGTTACGCATAAAGCGCACACTTTGTGCTCTCTGCAATCGGTTTATATGAACAGAGCAAATAATAATAGTATATTGCAATAGATTAATATACTTCTAAAAGCAGAAAATTAATTATACGCGAATAGTTTGATGCGATCGACTTAATTTAAACTTTTTTAATGTGCTTACCTGACGAGATCATGGACATCATTCTTGGCTACAGTGATATCACCATTGAGGATATCAATAATTTCAGATGCGTGTGCAAGAAATTCCGAGAGGCAGCCAAATATAAGCATCGAGAAAAAAAATTTTCTCATAGGTAACTTTCTCTTTGTTCACAAATATTTTGTAATTTTCTTTCATTAACCTATCTCGTAATGTATCACTTCTGCAAAAAACGTATTTTATAGAAATAAAATAAATAAAAAATATTAGAAATAAAATATAACATAAAACAAATAAATAAAAAGACTCTAAAAATCAATATAAAAGTGAGTAAGAAAACGGACTAATAAAAGAGACACAACGCAGAAAAGAAAAGAAAGAGTGAGCAGTTATCTTAGAAACATTTCCTGCAATTTTAAATTCACTTTAATTAATACAATTAAATTTAATTAAATTTATACTTGAAATAAATGGCTATAAAAGCCGAACGCGGATGTCGATGCGTCGTTTGTAGTAAAAATTAATTTTTCGCTATAACTAGATAATTGTGCACGGGGCACGAATTTTACTTGGTACAATGCCAAGACTTATTTATTTATTTTAAGTATATATTTAATAATGTCAAGAGCCTTTAAAATTGTTAATTAAATGAATTTTTTTTAAATACTAGAACAACACAAGCGCGCGCCATTCTTCGATTTTATATTAAAAAAAATAATTATTAAAATAATAATATTTTTTGGACAGAATCCACTGATAACTGTCAAAAAACATTAATCGAGTTTAAAATATCATAACATATTATTTTAAACAAATTATTATTTTAATTTTTTAAATATATTATTTAAAAATTTAATTCACAAATTGGCGCTTTAATCAGCTGATTTCTGTCAAAAAATATTACTAAAGCATTCATTTGCTAATTAAATTTCAGAGTAATAATATGTTATAAAAATTAAAGTAGTAATGTTTATAATACTTTATCCTTTAATATTTTTTGACAGAAATCAGCTGATAACTGTCAAAAATAATAACCGAGTTTAAAGTAGCTAATTTCTATAAAAAAATATTAATAAATCTTCTCGTCCATAAAATCGTAATTAGTCTCGACGTTGTGATTATCTCGATTATCAAAATAGTCTTATAGAAAATTTTATTTCTTTGCTCGCACTTTCTGTTTTAGATTTGAATACTAAATTTTTATGCATTGCATAATTAATTAATATATACTTCTTTATGTATTGATTGCAATGCATGCATAAAAATATGTGAATTAATTATGCAATGCATAAATATTTATTATTTATATCTTTAACAGAGAATAAAAAAAATAGAATTTTCTACAAGAATCTTTCGATCAAAATATCTGCCCTTCTATTAGATTCGTGCGTCTGTACAACACACGTCCATCACGCTGCGCGTCTCGCGCGAGACTGACGATCAATCTCGCAATCGCAACGTCTCGAGAATCAGTTTCGCGCGAGACGCGCAGGGTGGTGGACGTGTGGGCTGCGTTTGGCGATACCGCTGCTCAGAGTCTTACGGCACAGTTATACTGTGCTTACGGTCAGTCTCGCGCGAGACGTGCAGCGTGATGGATGTGTATGTACAGATGTACGAATCTGATAGAAGCGCAGTTATTTTGAACGAAAGATTGTTGTAGATAATTCTATTTTTTTTGTTTTCTGTTAAAGATTTTAGTAATGAATTTTTATGCATTGCATAATTAATTCACATATTTTTATGAATGTATTGCAATCAACACATAAAAAATATATATTAGTTAATTATGCAATACATAAAAATTCAGTATTTAAATCTAAAACAGAAGTGCAAACAAAATAGAATTTTCTATAAGAATCTTTTGATAATCGAGATAATCATAACGTCGAGATATGATTTTATTGACAAAAGTATTTATTAATATTTTTTTATAGAAATTAGCTACTTTAAACTTTGTTAATATTTTTAACAGTTATCAGCTGTTTTCTGTCAAAAAATATTAATCGAGGATAAAGTATTATAACATTTTACTTAAAACATACTATTATTTCAATTTTTATAACATAATATTATTTAAAAATTTAATATGCAAATTGATGCTTTAATCAGCTGATTTTTATCAGAAAATATTAATAAAGCGTTAATTTGCTAATTAAATTTTTAAATAATAGTATGTAATAAAAATTATAAAATAATAATATGTATTAAATAAAATGTTATAGTACTTTAAACTCGATTAATATTTTTTGACAGAAATCAGCTGATAACAGTCAAAAGAAATTAATCGAGTTTAAAATACTAGAACATTTTATTTAAAACATATTATTTTATAATTTTTATTACATATTATTATTTTAAAATTTAATTAACAAATTAACGTTTTAATCAGCTGATTTCTATCAAAAAATATTAGTTTAAAGTACTTTAACATTTTATTTAAAATATATTATTATTTTAATTTTTATGACATAATATTATTTTAAAATTTAATTAACGCTTTATTAATATTTTTTGACAGAAATCAGCTGATTAATATTGGAAATAATATGATTGATATGCTTAAAATAATCTAAATACAAATGCAATAAAAATATAAATAAGTACATAAATGTATATATATATAAATATGTACATAAATGTATATATGTATATATAAATGCGCTCATAAATGTATATATATATAAATGCGCACATAAATGTATATATATATATATATATATATTTATATATATATAAATGTGTACATAAATGTATATATATATATATATAAATGCGTACATAAATGTATATATATATAAATGCGTACATAAATGTATATATACATATATGATTTAAATTAATATTTATTCTTTCGTGAAATAAATAAACCTGAAAAATTTTATAATATATTCTTTTTTCATTGACGAGCTTAAAAACTTGCTTGCACAATCTCCACGCTATGATTCTCACAACTAATATAAATTATATGATAAAAACTTTATAGATTAATGTATTTATTGCATAATTAATATGTCAATTTTTCAGAAGAACTGGGTTCGATATCTAACCGAAAAACATTGCAATACAAAATTATTTCACTTTATGAGGCAATCTTTGGTGAGAAGGAAATGGATAAGCTATGAAGAACTGCCTTCTATAAAGAACAGCTTTTTGAAAGGATTGCTACATACTATTATGGCACAATGGATTCAACGGCACGCCAAGTTTTTGTTCGTCATTTTAATCCTTGCCTAAGTCGTTTTAATTATGCAGATGGAACATCATTGTTAAAAATACAATGGTAAGTTTTTTTACAATAATTCAAAAACATTGTTTTTGTATTACACTTTTTCACATGGCGTGTAAACTTGGCGCCCTTTTTTTTTACCTTTTTTAAAAAAACCTTATTTTTTTGGTAAAAATATGCATTTTTATTAATATTAAATTTATTAAAGCTCTCCAGAGCATTATGTCTAAAAGTTAATCATATATATGTTTTTTCTTATGTTCTTTCTTCTTTCTTTCTTTGTTATACATTCCTTATGTGCCTTAGTTGAAATCACATTCGTCAGAATATTTGTTGTGTTTAACTGTCTTTCGAGCGAGCGATCGCCGGAGAAACAGTCATAAATCAATGTAAATAATTTTTATTGTCATTGTTGTTCCAGGTATCCCATGACTCGATGAGGTCCATACATTAAGGCAGCAATTTTCACCACCAGTGTGCCGCGAGAATTTTAAAACATATAATTTTGTTTTCAACTCGGTCTGCGGCATATATATGTAATATTTATATGGTTTGTGCAAAATCTAAATTGGCAAAGTGAAGAGAGCGTAGTACATTAATAAAGTATGCCCCTTAATAAGATAATTAAATTTCCCTCTGTCAAAGACTATATCCAAAAAAATTGTAAAGAAGTGTGAATAAAGTCAGTAAAGTATGTATTTTCTCAGTTCTATATTAAACTGTATTATTTTAAAATTTACAATTTTTACAAATTTATTTCGATTTCCCTTCATTGTTCAAAAATATATGTATAATAAAATTTAGTTTATTATTAATATTATAACTTAATACTCTATTGGCTCTATTGGTCGTTTTAAAAAATCATATTTATTTATTATAACTTAAGTTAAATAAATTTTACAGCATTAAATAAGTTTTGTTGATTTAGTTGTAAATTATCTAAGTACACAAAAAGCAAAGAAACTTTTTTCAAATAAATCTAGGTACATTAAACAAAAAAAAAAAAGAAAAATTAGAAAAATTAAGAAAATAATTTAAGAAAAAAAGAATTTTTTAAGAAGAAAAAGGAATAGAGACTCTGTGTCATATAACCTAAAGACGAGGTTGAAGGCGCATCAAATCCCTTTCATCCGAAAGAAATCTAAAAAAAAAAATGCACAAAAAACTAATTTACTATCCCTAAGTAAGAAAGATTATCTTTCCTAACAATACTATTCTTTCATATATTCCTAGCATTATTATTCTTTCATATATTCTTTGCATCAAATTATATTTTTAAAAGACTTGTCAATTATATGAAATATGTTATGAATCTCATCAAAGTAATCAATCATAAATATTTAAAAATTAATATTTTTTAGAATCTTGAAAATTTGTAAGTTCAAAAAATCTTATTTGTTAGTATTTTTTTCTATTTTATAGTTAAATACCATTATATGTTTTAATCTTATAAAGATCAAAAGATAATTTAATTTAAAAAATCTTACTTTATCTATAATATAAAAAATTAACGAATAAAAATAAAAAAACTTCTTAACAAAATGAAATTTTTCAAAAAAGAAAGTAGAGGTGACTATAATTATTGTAACCTTAATAACTGCAAATTTTAAAATTTTTTGATAATATTAATTAAATTCTTTTTCTCTTTAATGTAACTAAATTTTTAATAGAAAAATATATAATCTATGAATATTTAAAAAGTTACAATAAATACCAATCTCCGTCAACAATTTTTCTTAAAAAAAAAAAAAATAATAATAATTTAATACTACAAATTCATTAAAGAAAGTCTGAATAAGCCCCATTATTTCTGACGAGTTTTATATGATCTATTTACTCTTCAAGTAGGCTGGTCTGGCAGGGAGTATTTAGGAAAATGTAGAAAATCTAAAATAAATACTTAAAAATAAAAAAATATGTTTTCTAAAAAATTATGGTATATACCAGAAGAGTACAAAAAACGATCGTGGAAAATAACAACTCGAAAATTATTCGTAGTGCTGAGATACGATTGGGATGAATTTAAAACGGATTTTGCGAGATGCCTCAAGCAGCTCTTTTTGCTAAGGAGTTCGATTGCGAATTCGAGCGGCGAAGAAGACTTTACAGGAAAATTTAATTCAGCCAAGTTAAAAGACGTATTTCAAGGACAAAAGACATCAACCGATGTCAGAGTTGCAAGAAGCTGAGCTTTGCCGACAAGCGGGCTTTAGACCACGAGGAATTAACAATAAAGAATAATCTGTACACCTTGAAAATTCCACAAATTTCTCAAGGGAATACGACAAAGGAGACTTTTCTGGAGAACCAGTTGAAGAAATGAGCAGCCTGTCCGGGCTCTTTGATTTTGCTAAGGATTTCATAGTTACGAATTCGAGTGGAAACGAGCGGAGGAGACTTCAGAGGAAAGGACGTTTTCAATTTAGCCAAGTTAAAAGACGTATTTATCAAAGGCATCAACCGATGTCATATATTTTGAAAAAGCTGGGTTTTGCCGACAAAAGCCGGCTTAGAGAATCAGTTGAATAAACGAAAAGACTGTCCAGGCCACTGAAAAGAACCACAAAAGCAGAAAAAGTAATAAAATGAAGACTATTTGCAGAAAATCAACTTTTTTCGAAACAAAACATGAATATCTTTTTTTAAGAGAAAGATGTAGATAATTTAAAAAATACTTAAAAATAAAAAAAATATTTTGTAAAAAGTTATGTTAGAAGATTTATGCCCGATTCCTCCAACATGGTTCAAAATTTAAACCGAGTTTAAACTCCGATCAATGACATTTTGCGTTCCACCAAGTTTTTAACTTTTTTTAATATTTTGCACTAATCAGAAAATTCTGAATAAATTGCATAAATTATCATTTTTTTGAAAGAAATATTCGAGAATTTTTTCAAGGCGCCACCTCTATAGGAACCTTGTGAAAATCGCATTTTTTAATTTAAGAAATTATTTAAAATTTAAACAATTCAGTAAAACAATTCAAAAAAAAAATTTTTTTAAACAAATAACATTTTTTCTTATTAACATATCTTTTATATCAAGAATTCTTACTTATAAAATTTATATCAAGAATAAGCATAAACACGTTAAAAAAATTAAATTTAAAAAAACACGTTTTTGCTATGTAGGAAAGGGTTATGAACCGTTAAAAAACTTTTCCTTTTAATTTAGAAGTATTGTGCAAATACTTTTAAAAAAATAATTTCGCACGGGGACACTTTTTACCATCTTATCCGGTTACAGACTTTAAGACAATTTTCAATGTTAGAGATCCGTCTATAAATGCTGACTTTAATATTATATTTGGATTAATTTTTCTCCTCTCCTCGCAGCAGAATAAACATGACAATTGGTTTACCAATGCAATCGAGAGAAAACACCATTTCATGTGAACAATCAAGCTGCCTCAGATCAAATAAGCAATTTCGTTAAGGACAATTTTTATCGTATTTTGATTTTTATTAGAAAATTTCTACGTGCATTTCATTAATATATTTTGATTTCTTCACAAAATAATTATTAATTACTGTCCATTTCTTTTACTTTACAACTTATATTTACTTGTTAAAATTACAAATATTTTTAACACATTTCCATCACAACTAATCAACTAATCATTTAAAGCTTAAAATAATATTTTTTATTATAATCTGAAATGTGTATTTAATTATTTTTATTTTGTAATTTAATTTTTATCAATTTAGTAATTTTTTTTACTTATTCATTTATTTCATCAATTAGAAGTCTACGAATATACATATAAGAAATTTTTAAATTACTTTTAAATTACTTTTTTTACTTTCTTAAAAATTTAATAAAATACTATAAAAGTTTCAAACAGATCCATGAAATTGTTTTATAAAAAATTCACAAAAGCTATTTTTAGCAAGTTAAACAAAATTCTCCCCTTAACTATATGCTGCACCAATCACATCATTCGATACAAATATAGTTTGAGTTAGCACGCATAAGGTATACGTTCAGTTGATCGTAACGAAAGTAATGTTGGTGGAAAGCAAAACAACTTGATCGAAGATTAAACTGCGATCAAAGTTGAACGCAGTTCAGTTGAACGCTGAACTGAACCACGTTGGAGGAAACGGGCATTAAAGATTAATGCGCCCTTGACTCTCCGATTTGAATCAAGAAATTATCACGCTATTTTCAAGACCTTTACATAATATAAAAATAATTATTACAAATTATTCAAATCTATAGGGTGATATGAAAGATATTTAAGAAAAATACTTCTCAATATTTAACTTTAAAGACAAATATCTCATAAAGATTCACCAAAAAACGAATGACAGAGCCAGGTAAAGGACCCTTTCGATTGGTGATTTACTCTACCTGACCTGTTCCTTTTGTATCTTTAGTCTTCCAAACTTATACAAAAGCAATTATATATATAATAGGAACCATTTTTTTCGTTCAAAAACTTTAGTGTATAAATTTAACCAGAATGTGGAAGACCTTTGCCCATAAAACATCTACTTGTGCTTTCTCCGTGATCGGCAGTTAAGAAAAAAACATATAAGAATAATATTACAGAAGATTGGTGTTGCTAAAAAAGAATTATTTATTAATTTATACGCGAATATAGTTGGTGTGATCATCGACTTAATTTAAATTCTTTTGTGTTTTATTGCATTATTCATGATGGACGCGATAGCCTCGTGCTCACACAACGAAACGGTCAACACCGATTACAATGATATTGAGGATATCATTAATTTGAGATGCCATTACAAGAAATTCCCATCAGCAGTCAAATATAACGCTTTGATGCAAAAGTGTTCTCAAAGGTAACTCTCTCTGCTTGTAAATATTTTGTAATTTATTATTTTTTCATTAATCTATTACATGACGCAATGTATCACTTCTGCAAAAACTATATTTTATAAGAATAAAAAATAAATAGAGAAAATATTGAAAATATAATATAATATAAAACAGATAAAAAGAGTCTAATAAAATCAATATAAAAATGAATAGGAAAATACGAGTACGATGAAACAAGATGCAGAAGAGATAATATGTGCGAGCAGTAATCTTATAAACATTTCCTCCAATTGTTCAATTTGAAATTCACTTTAACTAATGCAATTAAATTTAGTTAAATTTATATTCTTTTCTAATTAAAATTTTTTTAAGTAACTGCTCGCATCTTCGTTCTTACACTTTCGCTTTCATTAGCTCTTTTTCTATTCATTTTAATTATATACTAGAACAATACAAGCGCCCGCTGTGCGCGCGCTATTCTTCGATTTTATGATAAAAAGAATGAATTTTTCAAAAAAATAATATAAAGTTTGTTTTAACTTGATTAATATTTTTTGACAGAAATCAGTTGATAACTGTTAAAAACATTAATAGAGTTTAAAGTAATATAATATACATATTATTTAAAATATATAATTTTATATATTTAATTTTTATAACATATTATTTTAAAATTTTAACGAATTAACGCTTTAAACAGCTGATTTCTGTCAAAAAATATTGATAAAGCGTTAATTTGCTAATTAAATTTTTAAATAATAATATGTTAAAAATATTATAAAATATAGTAATATGTTGAAAATAATATGTTATAATGGCTTATCTTCGATTATAATAATTTTTGACAGAAATCATCTGTAATTAATATTTTTTTTACAGATTACTTATATATCTAATAGCATACAAATTTTTTCGTTTAATACACATAATATAATTCTGCGTTATATAGCGTCCGCGACAATGAAGTATCGATTTTAAATATTATAAACAGAGCCAAAAATTAATCATGTGTTTTTTTTAATAGTATATTATATGCAGATTACTTATATATCTCTAATAAATTTGAGCCTACAAATTTTTTCGTTTAATAAACATAATAAAAGTTTGCGTTATACCGGGTGAGGCAATTATTATTAGCACCTTAAATATTTTTATAAATATTGATTTTAGACAAAAATGTTTCAAACAAAAGTTGTAGGGTTTCGAGGGGGACATAACATCGTAATCAAGAATTGCCCTTGAGTGGCGTTTTCCAAGATCATTTGAAGGTCATTTATGTTTTTTTAAATAAAATTATCTAAATTTTTTTATATAAATTGATTCCCCGCAATATTCACTATAAAAAGTTATAAGTGCAACATGGCCAAAAAATGAATAGTTTACGAGATATTCTATAAATTAATGCAAGCATGTCAAACACGCGGCCGCATGCAGTTCGCCAACAAAAAGACTGCGACCCACCGAGACTTTTTAAAAATCTTTCGAAAAAAATATTAATTAATTATTATAAAAGAAAAACAAGTTGATCGAAGATTAAACTGCGATCAAAGTTGAACGCAGTTCAGTTGAACGCTGAACTGAACCACGTTGGAGGAAACGGGCATTAAAGATTAATGCGCCCTTGACTCTCCGATTTGAATCAAGAAATTATCACGCTATTTTCAAGACCTTTACATAATATAAAAATAATTATTACAAATTATTCAAATCTATAGAGTGATATGAGAGATATTTAAGAAAAATACTTCTCAATATTTAACTTTAAAGACAAATATCTCATAAAGATTCACCAAAAAACGAATGACAGAGCCAGGTAAAGGACCCTTTCGATTGGTGATTTACTCTACCTGACTTGTTCCTTTTGTATTTTTAGCCTTTTGTATTCTTGACACCAATTAATTTTTTTCTTATTTTGTGCATAAAAGAATTGAGATAAGATCGACGAAAAATGAATAGTTTACGAGATATTTTATAAATTAATGCAAGCATGTTATTGAAAATCTTCTCGATCACTCGCGCTATACCTCTTGGATTCTCTCGCTCGCGTTTATTGTGCTCACTGGTTCGCGGCCTTGAGTTATCACGGTGCGTTATCCGGTATTTACGATCCGAGTTTCTGCGGTATTATTCCTACATCGAGATCGACCTTCCGAATCTCAGTTCTTCGATCGCCGCTCTCAAGTAAACTTGTAAGCTATCGAATTGAAGTGATTGTGCAAAATCATATCCGAACGTTGTTCGTTTATATCAGTACGACTCAAGAGAAGATTAATTTTCTATTGCTATCGATCGCGAGACAAGTTCTACTCGAGAAAGAGTGTTCTCTCGGTTCAAGTGCAAAACGGGCTGTAATTTCGTCCTACAATTTTGATATTGACGACTCTATCGTATAAACTAAAATCAGTGATTTCTGATAGAAACTTATCTCGCGCGTAGAATCTCAACTTGCCTCGAACTTGATTGTTATGTGCACGACCGAAAACCAGAATGAGGTTTTGAATTTCTCAACACATGTTAAACACGCGGCCCGCGGGCCGCATGCAGTTCGCTAACAAAAGGACTGCGACCCAACGAGACTTTTTGAAAATCTTTCGAAAAAAATATTAATTAATTATTTTTAAGTAAATAATATATTAAATTGTAGTTTTTTTATTTTTTCCATTACAGTTTCTATTTTTATTTTTTTATAAAAAAAGTCGTAAATTATTTTTAACTTATATAAAGTAACATAAGATGTAAAAAAGACTATGTAGGTAGGTATAATATTGAAACATTGAATATAATAATTTTAAAAATCGTATTTTATTTATTTTTGAACATTGAAAACATGTGGCCCTAAGTTTAACATAAAATAGATCATGTGGTCCGTAATGCAAAACGAGTTTGACATGTCTTAATGTTACATAATTTTACATAAACTATAAAATATCTTGTAAAATATTCATTTTTCGTCGATCTTATCTCCATTCTTTTATGCACAAAATAAGAAAAAAATTAATTGATGTCAAGAAAATACATTGTTGTCTTTAAGAAAAAATATGTATGTAGCTGCTAGTTGCAAATTACCTACATACATCTTCATTATATATTTTTACCCATAATACTCATACATACATATGATAGAGGAGTTCAAAGCAAGTTTAGAACTTATAACACAAGATCTTTGAACAAAATTAAAAGCAATAAAAAGAACGACAAAAAGTACATATGCATATCAACTGATAAAAAGTACAAATTCATATTAAATGGAATGATAAAAAGTACAAATTCATATTAAATAAAATATTTATAAAAGATGTTTGAAGTGACGACTATCATTATTAATACAACGCTGGATTCTTCCAATCACTGAGTGGCTTGCTTTTTTAATAATGTTTAATGTTAATTTATTGACGCACAGACTGCAATAATCCGTTGTTGCATGTCTTGAAGTGTAGTTGGTTCTTCTTTGTAGACCATGTCCTTTAGAGTTCCCCATAGAAAAATATTTTACGACTTTTTTTATAAAAAATAAAAAAGTAGAAACTGTAATAAAAAATAAAAAAATTACAATTTAATATATTATTTACTTAAAAATAATTAATTAATATTTCTTTCGAAAGATTTTTAAAAAGTCTCGGTGGGTCGCAGTCTTTTTGTTGGCGAACTGCATGCGGCCCGCGGGCCGCGTGTTTGACATGCTTGCATTAATTTATAGAATATCTCGTAAACTATTTATTTTTTGGTCATGTTGCCTTTATAACTTTTTATAGTGAATATTGCGGGGAATCGATTTAAATAAAAAAATTTAGATAATAGCATTTAAAAAAACATAAATGACCTTCAAATGATCTCGAAAAACGCCACTCAAGGGCAATTCTTGATTATGATGTTATGTCCCCCTCGAAACCCAACAACTTTTGTTTGAAACATTTTTGTCTAAAATCAATATTTATAAAGATATTTAAGGTGCTAATAATTATTGCCTCACCCGGTATATCGTCCGCGGCAATAAAGTATCGAATTTTAAAATTTTAAACAGAGCCAAATATTAATTGTGCGTTTTTTTAAATAGTATATTATATACAGATTAATTTTATATCTCTCTCAAACACATTACAGCGTACAAATTTTTTCGTTTAATACACATAATAAAACTCTGCGTTATATATCGTCCGTGGCAATAAAGTATCGCTTTTAAAAATTTTAAACAGAGTCAAAAATTAATTGTGCGTTTTTTTTAATAGTATATTATATGCAGATTACTTATATATCTAATAAATTTGAGCATACGAATTTTTTCGTTTAATACACATAATAAAAGTCTGCGTTACATAGCGTCCGCGGGAATAAAGTATCGATTTTTAATATTACAAACAGAGCCCAAAATTAATCGTGTGTTTTTTAAAATAGTATATTATATACAGATTACTTTTATATCAAACAGATTACAGCGTACAAAGTTTTTCGTTTAATATACATAATAGAAGTCTGCGATATATAAAGTCCGCGGCAATAAAGTTTCGATTTTTAATATTACAAACAAAGCCAAAAATTAATTGTGTGTTTTTTTTAAATAGTATATTATATGCAGATTACTTATATATCTAATAAATTTGAGCATACCAATTTTTTCGTTTAATACACATAATAAAAGTCTGCGTTATATAAAGTCCGCGGCAATAAAGTATCGAGTTTTAATATTATAAACAGAGCCAAAAATAAATCGTGTGTTTTTCTTAATAGTATATTATATACAGATTACTTTTATATCAAACAGATTACAGCGTACAAATTTTTTCGTTTAATACACATAATAAAAGTCTGCGTTATATAAAGTCCGCGGTAATAAAGTATCGATTTTTAATATTACAAACAAAGCCAAAAATTAATTGTGTGTTTTTTTAAATAGTATATTATATGCAGATTACTTATATATCTAATAAATTTGAGCATACCAATTTTTTCGTTGAATAATTCGTGTGTTTTTCTTAATAGTATATTATATACAGATTACTTTTATATTAAACAGATTACAGCGTACAAAGTTTTCCATTTAATATACATAATAAAAGTCTGCGTTATATAAAGTCCGCAGCAATAAAGTATCGATTTTTAATATTACAAACAAAGCCAAAAATTAATTGTGTGTTTTTTTAAATAGTATATTATATGCAGATTATTTATATATCTAATAAATTTGAGCATACCAATTTTTTCGTTTAATACACATAATAAAAGTTTGCGTTATATATCGTCCGCGGCAATAAAGTATCGAATTTTAAAATTTTAAACAGCCAGAAATAAAGTATCGATTTTTAATATTGCACTAGAGATTTTCTCGAGAATCGACTTACCATGCACTTTTTAGAAAGGGATAGGTATATATATACAGAGTGTCCCGTAAAGAATTCTTAAGGGTAGATTCTTAGGATCATTTGAAGACGATTTTTCCTTAGCGAAAATGTCGAGGCACCAATAATTTTCGAGTTATAAGCGATTGATAATAAAGGGTTTTTCACAAACTAAGCCTTGTAGAAATAAAATATTAACAAAACTACATTCTTCAATTAATTTCAAGTAGAGTTTACTTTAATAGAGATAAGAATTTTTATTTAAGATTTAGTTACAAAAATGTATGAGGAAAAATCGTCTCCAAATAATCCGAGGAATCTACCTTTAAACGTTGATCCTGTCTTCAAGGGACACCCTGTATATATATTTTTTTTAATTTTATTAATTTATTTACTTTATAGTTTTATTTTTAATTAATTTGTTAAATTATAAACATACTGTTCTTAAATATAGAATGTAAAAATAAAATAATGTCATAACTTACACTCGGTCAAAAAAAAACCGGTACACTTAAAAAGTAGTAAAAAATTGTGAAAGTTCAAGAATTTGTAACTCAATTAATAATTATGATATCGAGGTGTTTAAAAAACGAAAATGAAGCTTGCAGTCTGTAGTTTAAGAAAATTTTAGTGCCGATTACGTGGAATAATCCGTTTTGCAGTGACAAATGACAGAGTGAGAACTTGCAAAACTGATAAATAGAAGGTCCACTTTTCTGAATTGCACGGCGTGAATCAGTTGACGTAACTTAATAGGATAAAAAGCACGTGAAAATTCGAACTTTTCTCTTTAAAATGCACTTTGGCGGAACTCGATACGATAATTTTTCACTGAGTTATTTCAATTTGAAAAAAGTCGGTTTTTTAACGACAAATTATATTAAGTGTACCGGTTCTTTTTTTTTGGCCGAGTGTATATAATGAGGTATAACGTAAATACAGGTTTGTCCATTGTATTTACTATTATATATTCTTAATATAAAATTAAAAATTCAATATATTATATATTTTATATTTTCCGTCTTAAAAAAAATTGATATTATGAAAATTTATGCATTTCAAAAAATTTATTGAAAATTCATTACTGTTGCAACAGCCCTGTTCAGTACAATTTTCTAAAATTTATTTAAAAAATTTTTTGATCCAATTTCAGATGGCCATCTGCGATACAGAACGATATACAAATAGGCTTAAGCTTTATAAAAACAGGCATAAATTGTAATAAACAATTATGTACACTTATAACTGAAATCATTTATAGACATAATCATAAGCCACGTATGTCTGATGATAATAGATATATCTGTTTAATAAATAATTACATAAATTTTGAATGCATATTTGATTTCAATAAAGGTTTAAGAAATAAACTTGATGAAATAATAAATAAGCCTGAAGCACACTCTTTCTTCATTGATGAGTTTAAATGCTTGTATACACAATCTGCACGGTAGGATTTTTAATATAAATTAATATAATTATGTGCTATTAATTTTAATTAATATACATACCTATTGCGCATTAATATGTCAATTTTTCAGAACTGACGATTTAACCGAAAAATATTGCAAAATGAAATTATGTCTTTTTATAAAACAACAATTGGCCGAAGTGGAATGGAAAAACTATGTAAAGCTGCCTTCTGAAAAGCAGCTTTATGAAAGGCTTGCCACTATTATGACAAATAAATGGTTTAAACCCGGGGAAAATGTGTTTTATGAAAATGTACAAGCATTGTTAGATAATATCGTACTACAAATACAAAACTACCTGAGACAAAAATACCCGAATCATTCAATATTTTCGACCTCGGTTGAAACTTTTTCGTCTTGGAAAAATAACAATATTGAATATAATCATTGGGACGAAATGGAAGGAACGCAGATTATAAACACACTTCATGAATATATACTATTAAACTTTCAAGAATGCCAAAAGTCAAAAGAAAACTTGTGTATAGATAATGTGAGTTATTATAGATTATAAATATATTATAATTACGGTCTATTTTATGCTGTAAGCATACTCATATGTTTGTTATATCTTGAAAATACTTTCCTTCTAATTAATTTCTATATTTCTGGTACAGGTCTTAAAAAATAAATGTGGCCAACAAATAATTTTACTAATAATTTATCATAGCGTGGCCAGGAGACTTGGTCTAGTACTCTGCGTTGATACCACTGCTT